>NC_045686.1:2402303-2768202 GCF_003331165.1 Xiphophorus hellerii | reverse complement strand
TGAGTTGCTGTTATTTTGAATCTGTTTCCAAAGTCTTCAGATTCTAATTAGTTCTATTAAAATTATTAACATTCACATTATAGCAGTAATTTTCCAAAGACATCCTTGTTGATTGTAGCATGCTAATATTAGCATTTTGCTGCTGTGGTTTTAAACCAACTGTGGTTCTTCCAGTTGGTTTAGTTTCTGGTATTTTTCCACAAAGAAACTGTTTTAGTGACACATTATTTATGTCAGTGATTACTTTAGAGAGACAACTGAACTCTTACCTCAGTATATATCACAGAGTCATGAGCAAAAGGGCTTCTCCATATACATTTCTGTGATTTATCATCACGCTTATGTGTGCTGTTGTCTATAGTGGGCTGAATTTACAGTCTGCACAGTTAATTGTGACCTTTTCAAAACTGATGGCTATGTTTGGCTGAGTTGCTGATGTTGTTTTCCAGGAGAAGAGTATTTAATATTTAGGCTAACAGGAAGAATATTAGGTATTATAGCTTATAAAGTCAAGAGTTAAAATAAAAAACCCACAGGAAAATCAGTTAAAAACCACCAAACTGACTTCTAAATTCAGATTTTCTATCATGAAACAAGCCAAACTTGCCTCAGAGATCTATCAAACTACACAGAAGGTCTCTAAGAAGCGAAGAATATTTGCACAAACAGCTGTGGTTTTTAAATATATGCCAGGCAGAAGAAAAGCAGGTGGTACATTAGAAACAGATGGGACCCAGCAGCAGAGGGGGCGCTCCATATCCAGAGACTCCCAAACGTTTGAAGAGTATTCAGGCAACGCTGAGGGAACATTTATGACAATTATAACCATTTTGTGGTCAAATAAAAGTCAAATTAAAGTAAAAAATAAAAATTCACATACATTCCTTAGGCTAATCTAGAGTAATCAATTAACTAAACAGTTTCGTTTTTAGACAGACAGGAAATCAGAGCAAACAGAGAGAACACAGAGCACAAAAAACTCAAAATGAACAAACTATGTATATATTTATTAATTTAATACATTTATTTACGTATTTAAAAAAATGTAATAAATTAATTAAAATGAAATATATAAATGAGATTTAAGACAGCCAATTGCCACTTGAAACAAGTATTAGTTGGCAAATTTTTTCTTCATTGTTTCTTTGCAAGTATAAACAAACAACAATATTTCACTACAATAACTATATTAGCCTCAGCGAGTTTCCAATGTGTGCATTACATTCATTTACCAAGTTGCACCAAAATACAGACATAACTGTTTGGCTAAATTTATTTCACGTATAGTTTTACAATTTTGAAATTTTCAATCAAAAAGTGGTGAATCAAGATGACATATTTAAGATTTCAATAAAAATATGCTTTTTATAAAAGAGGCATAATGGAGGATCATTAATATGGAATAAAAAGAGGTTAGCTCTAAACTCTGACAACCTGGAGATTTTTTAGAGCCTCGTTTGAACTTTTATTTTTCTCTCCGGATCCGTTTTTAAGTATCAAAGACGTGTGATCAGTCAAGCAGCTCAGGAATGCACCTCTCTCAGCGCAGCGCTATGATTCAATTTGTTATCTATCAACACACCTTTCTGTTTTTCCTGTCCTGCTCTCACCATCTGTGGCTCATATTCCAAGAGAAACATGAATATCTCCCACACAGCTCAACAGGAAACATCTGCTGCACTGTGAAATGCGGATCACAGGATACGCGCAGAGCTGCAGATCGCATGAATTCAGAGGTGTCAACAAATATGTTCCTAAGAAATTATCCTCCTGCTGACAATTTTAAGATATTTCAAACTTAAAACAGCGACGAACACAATGACAACTCATCTTACAAGATTATATTCTATATTTAATTGCGTGAATTTATGAATTAAAGAAAAGCAGAGGGAAATAAACTCACTGAATAACAAAAACAGATGATCCAACTTAAAAGAATTTGAGTTAATTTGTTACAAATCGCTTCCTTAAACAGGTTAGGATTGGTTTATGGGCAATACAAAACATGTTCATTACATTTTTATGTAGAAAATCGTTCTTAGACAATAAGATTTTGAGTGTGAACTGTTTTAGGGCATCCTGTCACTTTAAATCCAAATTATCTGCTGTTGGCCACGCCCCCTCCAACTCAACGTTTACATTTGCACGTAAAAATGGCTGCAAATGGATGTACAACTGTACATCTTTGAAAAGCAGAAATGAAACCAGCCAGCCAAATGTGTTGAAGCTCTGCTTGGGTTGCTAGGTAACGAGCAGAGTTCCGTTGGGGTTGCTAGGTAACAGGCTGGGCTTAGTAGGTGAGAATTCAACGCCTGCTGATTTGTGACGTTACAATCAAAAGGAATTTGAAACGGCTCATTTTCCAGACACCAAAAAACATTAAATTATTGCCAAAAGACAGCTGGGTGTTTTTTTTAAGCACTTTTATTGTTTTTTAAACCATTTTTAGAAGCAGCTGTGACCCAAATGGAAGTATAAAAACATGCAAAAACAGAATTTTCCATAATATGTATAGAGTAAATCATAACTCTGTTTGAATTGTATGTAACAAATAAGATATGAAAATTTCATCCAGGTACTTCAGAAGCACATGGCTGCTTGATACGGGGTGCAAATGCAAATGAATACACAAAAGTCTGAACAGGAAGTGATCCGCCATCTTGATAGGCAAAGCACAGATGAACCACGGCTTCCAGACCAACAAAAAGAAAGTATATTGACAATCTTGATAAAAAATATCTTTGATGTGTTAGCAAAAACTATATGTAATGGAAAGCACATCAGTCCAAAGACGGTGTGTTTTTGTGAAATATTTTTGTCACTTTAAGCACAGGATGCTGATTTTGTGTGACTTTCAACTCAAAAATAAGGAAAATCCTCCACATTTGGGACAGGAGAAAGATTCCGTGACATACATTGGCATATTAGGGTCAATATAGATGGAATTAAAAAAGGAGGAGTACATTTCCACCAAAATAACTATGAAATGTTATTCTCAGAATTTTTTGGAAATTTCTGAGCTTGAAAAGATGAAAATTTGCTAGAATTTTCCTTTTTTTAATTTGGATTTATCAGAATGTTATTTTCTGAAAAATATTTCTGGGAATAATTTTGATATTATTCTCAAAAAAAATCTTTTAAAAAAGTGGAATTTTCTGACTTTGAAGAGCTGAAAATTGCCTAGTAAAAAAATCTGAAATTTTCTAGGAAACATGGAGATTGGAGATTCATAAATTGAAAATTTACGACTTTTATGACTTTTTTCTTGCAAATATTACATTTTTGGTGATCAGACATATACTTTTTTTTTAATTTCTGAGATTAATCTCAACATTTTTTACTTCTTTCTAGCTACTGTAATTTTCATATTTTCAAACTCAGATATCTGTTTTTGGAGGAAATTAAAATAATTGTTTTCTATCTACAATGCCCCTAATACACAGTCATTGTTATAAGCAACAGGAACAAGTGCAGAATAATTGTATAGTAGAAATTAAAACAACATCTTTCTATTTGGTGAATTTTACTTAACTGATTGAAAACAGTTAAAGCAGAAAAAAAGAAAACATATTACTTATATCCTATAGGGAAAAGAAATTCTTGTCATTTTTTTATTTGGAGGAATAAAAGTCATAAATGTTTAATAAAACCAAAAATCATATTCTTCAAGCTCTATTCTGCACTTTTTATGGCTCTGCTACTTCATGCATTATGCAGGAAGAGTGGAAATAAAAGTGATGGTGAGAAACACGAGTTTTGCATCATCTGCTGATCTTCCTGTTGACTGAACATCTATTAGTCAGTAGAAATCCACCTCAGTAGCTGACGCAGATTCATTTTCATGTTTCACTGACGCTCATGCAGAAAATTCACCCAGTCAGATACTCTGAACACGTTTAAATTTCCTCTGACTGAAGTGTTTGAAAAAAAATAAATCATCCAAGAGAGTAAATTAAATTATTGTACTTGCTAATTTGAAACTCAAATTTCTGCAAAAGTACAGAAAGTTTCATTGTAAAAACAAAATCTTACAAAGTATCTTAGTTCACTTGAAATAAGACAAAACTAGCTAGTAAATAACTTTTCAGCCAGATGTAAGAGCTTGTTTTAGGTCAATAATTCCTTAATATTGATGAAGAAATGCTAGTTCCACTGGCGCCGTTGCCTAGCAACGCCATCCAACCACAGCCCATCACCTAGCAACCCAGTTCTAGTTCCACTGGCAGATTATTTCACTTATAAAAGGGGGAAAATGTCTTGTTATAGTTAAAATAATCTGCCAGTGGAACTGGCATATATTTTAATCAATATTAAAGAATTATTGACCTAAAAAAGTTACTTGCAAGTTATTTTTGATATTTCCAGGAGGAATTAGACAAAAATACTTGGTAAGATTTTGTGTTTTTGCATTATTTGTTTTTGTTTTACAAACAAACTCATGATACGATTAAGTTTGAAGTGTTTTTATGAGTGTAAAACCTGATTTTGTTTAAAAGAATGAACAGAAATAGCCTGGTTAAAGTAGTACAAAACATTTTCAACTAACAAAAAGAAAGTAAACAGTAAGCTGAAAGTTGTATGCACCTCCAGCTGTTTCTAATACGTTAAACCTCCATTTAATTCTCATGTTTTATAAATAACAACTATGTTTAAAACATAATGAACCAACTGACAGTTTATGGCAGACAAACAGTGACGTTTGCTCATAAAGTGGTGGTTACAGTGGGAATATGCTGTTTTTATGGGGGGAAAATAAGGATTTTAAAGGGATTATGGTGGGACATGCCAGGAAAAAATGTTGAGGGCAAACGCCTTACGCTGCAAACCAAATAGAGGACAGAAAACAAACCTGGTCCTTCTTCAGTTTTTTTTCTTGTCTTAATTAGTCGTTCATGAAGCTTTTCACATATATTTTGAAGTTTATCTTTGAGATTTGGCAGCTTTTTCACTCATTTTCACCAGTAATTGTTATTTTGCTTAATTATTTTATCACGATATTCTCAAGTACTGTTGTGATAATAAAAATGATGATTAAAAACAAATTGGCACAGCATTCACAAAGCCACAAACATTGAGGAACATTTCTATTTGAAATTAACGTTTTCTCTACGACGGCGTATTAGGGCCACTGTAGATCAGTGGGGCCCAAAGTTGGTCCTCGAGGGCCGACATCCCGCATGTTTTAGTTTTCTCCCTGGTTTAACACACCTGGATCAAATGATGGCTCCTTAGAAGCTGTAAGAAGAACATTGACAAGCAGAAAAGGTTGTTATTACCAGCAGGGAGAGAACTAAAACATGCAGGATGCCGGGCCCCAGGACCCACTTTGGGCCCCCCCAAACTCGGGGGTGCATTTGTCAAAATGTATTCCTTTACAAAATTCATTATTTTCAGAATAATTTCAGAAATTTTCTAGAAAAAAACAAGTAGATTTCTGAGTTTGAAAAGTTTAAAATTTGCAAGAAAAAACAAGGAAATTTTAATTAAGCTTCTACATTTTTCAGACAAAAAAGTTTCAAAAGTCAAACATTTTTCGACTTTTGAAAATCAGAAAATTCTTTTTGTTTTCTAGAAAATTCCAGAGATTAATCTTAAAACCCTAACCGACTTTCTTCTTGTCTTTTTCTGTCTGTCTTTATGAGGAAAGCATGAGGAAAAACATGACCATCCAGATGTTGACATTTAAATTTAGGAGTATAACAATTTCACAGACTTATTAACTTTCCGCACCACGCCCCACATCAACTCAGAGCGTTAAAAAAAATAAAAGCTGGAGGTTGAAACATTCAGACCAGCGAGGGAGGAGTGAAGGGTGTCAAACTCACAGGGGAAAGCTGAGTTTTACAGATGTTCAGGGAGCTCATGTTGGGCCGTTCGCACATCTGAAAAAAGCGCCACTGGAGGCGAAAACAAGAATGGAGGATTCCTGTCTGAGTGGTTTGTTAAAACAGCTGCAGGGCCGTTTGGAGTTGATGTGTGTTAAATCTGAAGGATCCTGGCAGGAGAAATTTCAATCCTGCAAACAGAACGAAAACATTTTTTATCTTGGTTTCTTATCTCAGTAGGACGGTGTATTATGGCTACTGTAGATTTAAAAGAAAGGACAAAATCTTTGGGAAAAACTCAGAAATTTTTTGCTTAATTTGAGATATTTTCTAAAAATTTCATAGCTCCAAATTTACCCCACATTTTAAATAATAGGCCATTTGTTTGACATTTAACAGGTAGTTTTTATTTTTGCTGTTGAGAAGATAAACTTGACAGTTAAAATAGTAACTCCTTCCATCCTGGTTTGTTTTTCTACTATGTGACTTCTTTTAAAGACTTAAAAACAGTCGTTTGTAAAAAACAGAAATTTCATACACAAAAATAGGCTAAATTGTTGGTAAATTGCAGAATTCTGTCAACATTTAGTGCAATGTGTGTTGCTATTCGCTGATAGCAGAAGCAAACAGCTGTAGCGACACTCAGCTGACTGAATGAATCAGAGATGAGATAAGAGAGGGCGTCACCAGTTAAACCAGTTTGTAGTATTGAAACCCAGAGACTGGTCATGAACTGTGGAGTAAAACTCGATATTCCTGTTTCACTGTGATCTGAGCTGAGGAGACTTTATTGTGAGAGTAAACAGCAGAAACTAGAAACCTTTTTTTTTAACAGTTTGTATGTTCTTCTGAAAATAACAATATTTACTAAATATTTAGTTTGGAGGCAAATATTTAGCTTGCTAAAAAGCCTGCTAACCATTTTGCTAACTATAAATGTAACCGTTTTAAACTACATATTTAGCTAGCGAGCTAAATATCTATGTTAGCAAGTTAGTTACAAAACCAAATATTAATATATTTATTAACCACATATTTATTAACATTTATTAACCATATATTTACTAACGTGATATTGAGTTATCAAGCTAAATATTTAGTTTGAAGTCACATATTTAGCTTGATAACAATCTTGTTGACTATGTAACAGTATATATAAAGCCAAATATTTACTTAGAAAACTAAATATTTAGTTATCAAGATACATATTCAAGTTAGCAAATTAAATATTTAGATAGTTTATTTTATTTTAGTAGCTCACCACCTAAACATCTTTAGGTGGTGAGCTAAACTTTAGAGAAGTTCACAGCTGTAGTTGTAGTTATTTTATCATAATTTGCCTGAAATAAAGTGAATTTATATAGATATAGGTCATTCACTAATTAATGCCTTTCATCCGTTTTAGTCTCTCCTACTGTTTTTATTGAAATAAACTATATTTAGAATGCATTCATTTACATTTTTAAGAGTTTTTAATCAACAAATTCAAGTTTTCTGACTGAAAACCTTCCCCTCCAACACCACGCTCCCTCTGAGCTCATCCAGGGTTTATTTTTTCTTCTCTCTGATAATCTCTTTCTTTTCTCGTCTGTCTTTCGAAACCCTGAAAAAAGACAAAAACACTCCTGGTCCCCTGCCATAGTGGCAATAAAGAAAGCACTTAAGCTGCCTACGTTTCCCACAGTCCTCAGCTGCATGCAGCCTGAAAGGACTGTAATTTGGCTGTCTAATTAGCCGGGTATTTAAAGCGGCATCGGTGTGTGTGAGGGTGCGATGGGGGTGGACAGAGAACACGCTCATCACAAAACGCCTTTAGCTTCACCGAGTGTCTCCCTGCAGCTACAATAAAGCTGTCAGAGAGCCGCGGCTCTGGGACGGGAGGAGAAAAAGAAAGGATTGAGAGATAAATGGAGAGCAGACAAAGGGAGAGCTGAATTATTCATGCTACGATTTTTCTCTCTCTCTCTCTCTTTTGGAGCTTTCTCTGTTATCTTTTTCTCCTTTCTTACAGAATATTTCCACCTCAGAAGGAGAGGATGTTCTTGAACTTTTTTTACTTTCTTTCCACCAAACTTTGATAACAGGCAGCAGAGCGCCTATTGACTCACCACCTCATGAAAGAAACTGAGATAAGGCTGTTTGTACCGTTTGTTCTGTAACCAAGCTTGATTTGCACGACCCACACACTTTTTTTCTTAATTTAACATACCTCAAGAAGATAAAGTTTGTCTGAGCCTCTTCTGTGAGACCGAGTCCAGGTTTTTGTCTATAAATCGGACTTAAAGACGATCATTTAACGGCAGTTTGTTTTCATGTGAAAGCTGATTTCAGACAAATCATGATAAACAAGAACTAGTTCAATTCTGAGTGTTGTTTTGAATCCTTAGGTGCCAAACTATGAACATGAATCAAATCATGTCAACATTCGTTCATATAAATAATGAATAAGTTAAACTGAATTCTTTATAATAACATCTAGAGATGTTTTGGTGTCAAAAGGTAACTTTTCATCAGAGTTGACAGAAATCACTATCCCAAGGTTTAATCCAAGACCAGAGGTGGTTAGAGTACAAAAGCATTACACCCAAGTAAGGGTAGCACTACTTCAACGTGTTTTTACTCAAGTAAAATTAAAGAATCTGTCCAACAAATTACTCAAGTACGAGTTAAAAAGTATTTGGTAAAAAGTCTACTTAAGTACTGAGTAACTGATCAAATTATTAATCATTTAAAATTAAAAAATTACATCATCAGATGGATCAAAATATGAAGTTCAGTGGAAATTTTTGGTATTTTAAGGACCAAAATGTCAGTAATTCCTATGAGAAACAAAATATATACGTATATATTTTTCCAAATCAGTTTCTTTCAAAGAAAAACTTATGAAACTTTAACAAAAGCTGCCGGTCTGTGTCTGGTGGATTTTTGGTTAAAACATGTTTTTCATTCAGTGCGTAGAAAATCCAGAAATTTTACTCAAGTAGGAGTAGAAATACTTTATAATAAAATTACTCAAGCAAAAGTAAAAAGTAGAGTGTACTAAAAATACTCTTAAAAGATACTGAGTAACTAGTTACTCCTCAACTCTGCCTGCCCTCCTGGACTAATGCGCCCATTAGTTCAGGTTACAACAGGAAATAAATTGGGTATCACATCTATGCAAATCATAATCAGCTCTACATGTTGATGTCACCGGGTCACTCAGAACCCGTCCAATCACAAAACCTTTTCCATCTGAATAGAAACAAAAATTGAAGTTATTATCTTTGGACCTAAAGAGGAACAATTACAACTAAAAACCAGGGATTGGGTCTAAAATCTGGGTGGACTGATGGACGCAGGCCTGAACCTTCAGAGCCACTTACAGACAGTTACAAAGTCGGCCTTCTATCACCTGAAAAACATGTCCACGATTAAATCTGCAGTATGTCAGTTTTTAAAATATATATATATATATATATATATATATATATATTTTTGCATATTTGTCAAAACTGTCACCATGTTATGTTTGTTATGTGACCGATAATCTGTGAAAAGATCAGTCTACTCTACTTTCTCCCTGAGCTACTGAAAAAACTCAACGTTCCAGACTAAAAACAACCAACCAGAGCCAGGAGGCGGGTCTTAGCGCTGTCAATCAAACACACGAACATGCTGGTAAATGTGCTAATGACGGATAAGCAAATTACCATCACAGGAAAACTGTTTATCCGCCATTATCGGTGGCTATGCTAACTAGTCTTAGCATTCATAAGAGGCTATGCTAGCTGCAGCGAAGTGGAAAAGATGGTGGCGCCAAGACCCGCCTCCTGGCTCTGATTGGTTGTTTCTAGTCAGAGGAACTCGATTTATTTATTTTTTTTACAGATTACCATACTGACATGACAGTTTCAACAAATACAAAAACAAATACTTTTTATAAAAGTTACAAACTGTCCTAGTAAGATCTAATTGGTACCGAGCCATTGATTCAATTCAGGTGTGATGGAACAGGTAACTGATCTAAAATCATCTAAAAGAGCTGGAGCTTAGATTGCATCACTTTTTGATTCACAATTAAAGCTTAAAATCATAAGAAACCAACAGCAAACAACTGATTTCACCACCTACTGGTGTGGCGTGGTACTACAGCACTTTCTATTATCACAAGAATGTTTTCATCAATTTTTTATTTTTTTTATCACTTTTAAGACACAAACACATCTGTGTTTCCCAGTGTGTGTCACTCACAGGAACAAAGCGGAGTAGTGTTGGGCTCAGCATCTCTGTGCTGCCGGCCTCATTGTGCTGCAACAGTAGAGACGCTGCAGATGATGCACAGTGTCAGCAAACCCTGAACAATGGATCGTCTGGTGCCTCTCTCTCTGCAGGCTGCTATTTCTGCAACACATTAGTCTGTCTGCAAAGTGTAGCTCACTTTGAATAAGATGACTGCATGCAGACGCCGCCTTCACTTAGTCAGTGACATCACACTGAAGCTCACATTGGCAATAAATGAAAGAATAACCAGCGTTAAAGAAGTTTAAAACCTATTCAAGGATTTGTTTTACTCAGATGAAAAAGACAAAACAGCAAACAAAAAAGCAAAACTTCCTTCTGTGGCTCCTTGTTTGCCATCTAATGATTATTTTAGTAATCAATTATTCTGACGATTGATTCATTAATTGGATAAAATGTGCCACATTAAACAGATTATTCGCTACTTTAAAAAGGATCAAATAAACAACTCAATTCACTTTTTAAATAAGAAAATAAACATTTTACTTCCTAAAATGCAAAAATGTGGCATAAGTTTAGTGAATTTGAACCAGATAAAAACTATTCCACTTAAAAAGTTTTGGGTAAAACGTGTTTACAAACAAAATAGTTTTGATCTTTTGTACAGTTTTGTTGGTTTAGTTACTTCTCTGATTTGCTGGGTTTTTTTTTTTTTTTTAGCAAATTACCTTTTTGAGTCTGTACATTACAGTTAATGATTAATTGATTAATAGTGATTAAAAGTTGGCGATTATTTCAATAATTGATTAATCATGATTAATCGTTTCAGCCCTTTTGACCGTCATCTTCCATTTACATCTCCTAGTTTGCATAATTTATTCAAAGCTTCATCATTATTTTTTGTAGCAGCAGGAAATGCTTTAATTTAACTTGTTTCATTTTATTCTGTTTATTTAAATAATAATTTCCATAACCTTTCAGGTCCAGTCGTGTTCCAACTTGTAGCTCAAACTAGTTCTGTTCATTTTCATGGTCAGTATATATAAAAGTTAAACGTAAACAAGGCAATCGAAAACACAGCTAAACGTTGACAAAAGGTAAAGACTCTACATCTAAAACATTTTATTTAAGAGCTAGTAGTGAAAGAAGATTATTGCTTAAAGTACTAACAGCAGGCTGCCAATAAAGTCACTAGATTTTTATTATATGTGTTTTACAACACATTACACTTAAATAATTTACAATTTTAATAGTTAAAATATCTGCAGAATATGACATTAACGTCATATTTCCGATTATTATCATCATTTTAGTTTTTCCTGCTGTGTTGTTGCTACAGGAAGGAAACAAGTGACGTCCAATCTGTCTGTGTTTCCCTTTTCTGCTGCCTCCTAATTGATAACCTTTGACCTTTAGCTTTGACCTCTGGCCTCTCTTTGCTCCTTCCAGCGTCTGGAATGCACCGCCAAACTCGATAAGCCCAGAGAATCTGTAAACAACGCGGTCATGCTAGCAGCTCTCAGCAGTGAAACATTTTTTAAAAATACAGTAAAACTCTGATTTTATATCAAAACTAAACAGTTTTAACACATCAGATGTTCGCATTTTTAAAAAAAAGATTTGCAATTTAATGCTTAATATTTCGAATTTATTCTGTATTTTTATGTTTTTACAAAACAGGAAACCAGAGGAACTAGAGATTAAACGCTTTAATGGTTTGAACAAATAGATATTCATCGTTTTAACCTCTTGTCTTTGCCAGGTTTCAATGCATACACACATTTATAATTAACGCACTTTAAATAAACCAAGTGGTCTAACACTCTTTGATCAACTTTGAAATAAAACAGCAGAGATGAGTTCCAAGGTGAAAGTTGTGCAGTTTGCTTAAAACAGGTTGTCACACTAAAAAACAAAACATTTTACCAAGTATTTCTGGTTTAGTTTCAGTGCAAACATCTTAGTACACTTAAACTAAGACAAAACTAACTTAAAAGTAACTTTTAAGCAAGATATAGGAGCTTGATTTAAGTAAATAATTCCTTAATATTGAAGAAAAAGTTCTATTTCCACTATATTATTTCAATTATAACATGAAAAAATGTCTTATTAGTGAAATAATCTGCCATCAATATTAACATTATTTACTTAAAACAAGCTTTTGGGCCGAGCAGCTTAGACAGGAGGATCTGATTGGTCAGAGTACCATCTTGTGTTTTACAGCTTCTATTTATTTGGATTTTGAACATTAGAGCCAGGCTACGATTTATTTATTTTTTCTTTAGCTCCTGTATCTTGCTTAAAAGGTACTTTTAGGTTAATTTTGTCTTAATCTAGTGAATTCAGACAAAACTAGACCAAAAATATTTGGTAAAATTTGTGTTTTTGTTGTGCAGATGGCTCAGCATCGATTTGAGTCTTTGGAAACTTCCAGGATCCTGATCTGAACAGCAGGTTGGTTCACACGCAGGTCTGAGATTCCTGCAGGGATTTACTCAAGAGAGCCACAAGACCGGGCAGAAAAAAGAGGGAAGGGTGTGTGCATGTGTGTGTGTGCGTTTGTTTCTAATACCTTGTGGGGACCATTTTCCTGACATATACTATGTTGTGGGGACCCACTGCTACTTGTGGGGACCAAAGCCTGGTCCCCACAAGGAGAAACGAGAAACGTGAATTGAGTTTTGGTTAGAGTTAGGTATGTAATGGATAGGGTTAGGAAATGATGGCAGTTTGTCTACTGCCATCTAGTGGACAAACTGAGGCGAGTTTTTTCAAGTTTTTTCTGTCAAAGCTCCACAACTGATTTCAGCCAACAAATCAACAACCATCTCCTTTCAGGTGCTCAACTTCTGCTAAGTATCATAAAAAATAATCTGAAAATGATCAAATATTGGATTAAAATTGAGAATAAGAATATTAAATCGCTTCTGTCTAAGTGGGTGTCTCGGCGATCATATACAGTATGTACTCTATTTATTTACGCCATCTACTGGTCAGAATGTGAACTACGCATGCTTTATAGAATTTTGCTGATAAACTCAGTAATTAATCTTAATCCTGAAATAGATTCTGCAATAAAAATATATAAGCTGGCTGAGGTCTTGTACATATTGTATATTAAAAAAAACATATTGTGAATAAAATTATAAGTTTTGGTTTGAAGCTTTTTAGCAACTCTAGGCAACCAAGGAATGAAAATGAATAACATTAGTATTAAGAAGTAATATATAAAATTTAGGTATAATTGTAGAAAGCGTACATTTTGTGCATGTATTTTGATTATGCAACTTTGAATTTAAAGGATTACTTCAGACTACAAAAACGATATGATTATTGGTGAACAAATAATTATTTACAAAAGTACTTCTTACATAATATGTTTTATCATGAAACATGGAATAAACATTTCTAAGACTCTAGATTAATAATTTTTTTCAGTATTTGCAGGATGAAAATCAATTTATAAAACTGATGTCATAATCAGTTTTAAGGAAAGGAGAAGTAAGAAACACAAGGATATAGTTACTGTATTTGAAACACTAATTATGAAAAAGCTATGGTTTTTCCAAACACAACTTCAAAATCTTGCTTGAGAAAGAGCAACATTAATAAAATAAGCATAATGAGATTGAAAATTCAGTTTCATTCCTTAAATGCCTGCTGGATCTAATTAGCATCATACCTAAATTTACAATATAGGTCAAATTTATCATTTCTGACCAAAAAAACCCCATAAGTAATACAATTTTGTGTACAATGGAGCATAAATAAATATATTCTGAAGTGGATGAATTAAAATAATTCAACAAATACGACATATTTAGTTATTTGCCATTTGACATGTTAGCCGCATTCTGCATTTATTTAGGTCATATTTTGATCTGAAACACTTAATGAGACAAAAAAGCAAAAACAAAAAAACTATTTGTAATTTATATGAAGGATCCTGTTGCCAATTGAAGCAGCCTGGTTTTAAATGACCTCTGAGCTCTCAGAGCTTCAGATTCATATTGAGGAAGTCCAGACATACCTGCCTGTCTGACAGTGTAACACCTGTAATCCTCCTCCAAGGCCTGCAGAGCGTCTGTCAGAGTGTGAACACGTGTTTCTCATGTTTTGGAGACTTTAAACTGTTTACAGTTTAGCTGTAATCATTAAAATGTGTGATTTGGTGGTTGTGGTTCAGGAAGTGAACATAAGTCAATGCATCGTCTTCTGACGTGATCAAAACACGAAAGAAAAAAGTTTAGAGGTTAAATTAAAAATCTGTAGAATGTGACAATTTTTTATTTGATGAATCATCAGAATAACAGAAATAATAATTGAATACTTAAATAGCTGTTATTTGCAGGCGTACTTAAATGCTTCAGATCAACAGCGTGTTAAATTATGTCACTTAAAGAGGGTGAATATTTATAATCACACATTTTATGGTTCAGATTTTAATTTGTCATTATTTTTGTAGAAATCAGTTTTATGCTTTATTTGGTAAAAAAAAAAAAAAAAAAAAAAAGACAAATTCTGTTGATATTGATTGATTTATAATAGCAGTATGAAGGGTAAAACATCCAAGGGTGTGAATAATTTATAGAGGCACTGAAAGTGTGGAAAAAAGGAAAAGATAAAATCTGAAAGAGGGTAACAACGTAATCACTTTACAGTAAAAACAAGATGAAATTCAGGAGCTTTAACTTTGGTAATGGACTCTGGCTCCCTCTGCTGGTCAGTAAATGTACAAATTAAATTCTCCAACACATTAAATCATTCAGTCGATGAAAATAACTTGTATATATCAAGCTAAGTTTTGTGTTCACGTTCTAAATTTTAATCCTTAGCAGAATTTTTTTTATTTTAAATCTTCCCTTCACTAAAGTAATAAGTGGAAAATATAAGTTTTTTATGACCATAATGTAAAACCCAAAAAATCCCTTAAGCAGCAGATTTCAACAGACTATATAAGTAACTGCGATATCTTAAAAGATAACAAAAGGTGTTTTTATCAGAAACAAGTCTTTACAGCCACACGTAATTGTTTCCTAACAGGGTGAGGCAGGAAATCCATAAACTAAATCAGAGAGGACAAATAGTACCGGGATGGATGTACAGTTTATAGCTTTTTGTCTGGTGTAAATAAATATTTACAGGTGGAAATATACACCAGTAAATATTTACACCGCTGTAGTGTAAATATTTGAAAGGAAAAAAACTCGTTTTCTATTTTTAGAAAAAGAATCTGTTTAGAAAGTTAAATATTTGTTAGTAATCAGGTTTGAACGTAAGGATGTTGTTGGAGTGAAACGTGTCGTCTTAGTTACTATCGTTTTATGATGAGTCGTTTATACCCACCACTTAGACCCAGTGTTTTATTGACACTGACTACATCACTAGTCACTCTCTCACTTTTTTGTCATTTAAATTAACCTCAAAAAGGTTATTTGTATGTATCGTGGTCTTAATTTTGTATATTTATATTTATTGCTGGTGTAGGATTCAATGTTTGGTCAAATTGAGGACAATAAACCTGGTAGAGGGGATAAATCTCTGCTGGTTGTTTCACTGAGAGCATAAAAGCAAATGACCAAAACGTGACCAATCTTCCAGGCAATGAAAATGTTTAAAAAGCTCGACCAAAGTGCATCATTCAATATGGTTGTTTTGTACAAAAGGTATAAAGCCATTAAAAGCTTTAATGGGGATGTTTATGTGTACATTGTGCCATTTGAGCAAAAGAAACTGAAGAAACAAACAAAAAAATAAATAAAAATACGTGGGGTTCCTCAAGGCTCTATTCAAGGGTCACATATTTAATGTCTACAGATTCCCTGTGGTTTATATATTACAGAAATACATCTCTTATATCAATGCTATTCAGCTCTGCAAGGGAAAATGAAAAGGCCATACTTTGACTAGGCAGTTGTGGTTGGCTTCAATGGTAACTAGCTGCTGGTACTCTGGGTAGCTTCAGGTGTTTTCTTCCCTACATCTTCACAACTACATATTTAGCTCCAACTTAACTAAGCTTGCTAACAACATAGTTAGCTTGCAAATGAACCATTTAGCTAGCAAGCTAAATATTTAGATCCAAACTAAATATTTTATTAGCATGTTAAATATTTAGATTCAAAGCTTGTTTGCTAAACTTGCAAACAAACTAGTTAGCTTGTCAACAAAACATTTAGCTAGGAGGCTAAATATTTAGTTAGCAAACTAAATATTAAGCTTCAAAGCTTGTTAACTAAGCTTCTCAATTGAATATTTAGCTTGTTGACTACTGTGTAGTCAACAAGCTAAATAATTAGCTCCAAACAAAATATTGAGTTAGCAAGCTAAATATTTTTGCTTCAAAGTTTGTTAACTAAGCTTGTCAATTAAATATTTAGCCGTGGCTAATATTTAGCTAGTTTGTTTACTATCTAAAGAATTAGCTAGTTAACAAGGTAATTAATTAGCTCCAAACAAAATATTGAGTTAGCAAGCTAAATATTTTTGCTTCAAAGTTTGTTAACTAAGCTTTCTAAAAAATATTTGGCTTGCTAACTAAATTTACAGCTAATATGCTAAATAATTTCAAAGTTGGTTAACTAAGCTTCTCAATTAAATATTTAGCCTTGGCTAATATTTAGCTAGTTTGTTTACTATCTAAAGAATTAGCTAGTTAACAAGGTAATTAATTAGCTTCAAATAAAATATTTAGATAGCAAGCTAAATATTTGGTTAGCTAGCTGAATGTTTAGCGTCAAAGTTGCTGTGCTTGTCAATTAAATATTTAGCTTGTTAATTACATATGTAGCCATCAAGCTAAATAATTAGCTCTAAACAAAATATTTAATTGGCTAACTAAACATACGGCTATCAAGCTAAATAATTTGTTCCTAACTAAATACATATTGTTGGCAAGCTAAATAGATTTTTTGCAAGATAGATATTTAGCTCCAAAGCTGGTTAAATAAGCTTGCAAACAAAAATATTTAGTTTGCAAACATTTAGTTAACAAGCTAAATACACCGCCTGGCCAAAAAAAAAGTTGCCACCTGGATTTAACTAAGCAAATAGGTACAAGCCTCCTATTGGATAAGTACTGCATAGGCGATTATCTTTCAGCTGGCAACAAGTTATTTAACCCCAGCTGATGCAATGAGTAACTCCTCATTTCTTAAACAACCATGGCAAAAGACACATCCTGTGGTCGTGGAAAAGACGTTAGTCTGTTTAAGAAGGGTCAAATCATTGGCATGCATCAAGCAGAGAAAACATCTAAGGAGATTGCAGAAACTACTAGAATTGGGTTAAGAACTGTCCAACGCATCATTAAAAACTGGAAGGATGGTGGGGAACCATCGTCTTCCAGGAAGAAATGTGGTCGGAAAAAAATCCTGAATGATCGTGATCGGCGATTACTTAAACGTTTGGTCAAATCAAATCGAAGAAAAACAACAGCAGAACTCAGGAGTATGTTTAATTGTGAACGCAAAAGCATTTCCACACACACAATGCGAAGGGAACTCAAGGGGTTGGGATTGAACAGCTGTGTAGCCGTAAGAAAACCTCTAATCAGTAAGGCTAACCAGAAAAAAAGGCTTCAGTTTGCTAGGGAGCATAAAGATTGGACTCTGGAGGAATGGAAGAGGGTCATGTGGTCTGATGAGTCCAGATTTACCCTGTTCCAGAGTGATGGGCGCATCAGGGTAAGAAGAGAGGCAGGTGAAGTGATGCACCCATCATGCCTAGTGCCTACTGTACAAGTCTGTGGGGGCAGTGCTATGATCTGGGGTTGCTGCAGTTGGTCAGGTCTAGGTTCAGCAACATTGTGTGGCCAAAGAATGAGGTCAGCTGACTACCTGAATATACTGAATGACCAGGTTATTCCATCAATGGATTTTGTCTTCCCAAATGGAACGGGCATATTCCAAGATGACAATGCCAGGATTCATGGGGCTCACATTGTGAAAGAGTGGTTCAGGGAGCATGAGACATCTTTTTCACACATGGATTGGCCACCACAGAGTCCAGACCTTAACCCCATTGAGAATCTTTGGGATGTGCTGGAGAAGGCTTTGTGCAGTGGTCAGACTCTCCCATTATCAATACAAGATCTTGGTGAAAGATTAATGCAACACTGGATGGAAATAAATCTTGTGACACTGCAGAAGCTTATTGAAACAATGCCACAGCGAATGCGGGCTGTAATCAAAGCTAAAGGCGGTCCAACAAAATATTAGAGAGTGTGACCATTTTTTGGTGGCGACTTTTTTTTTTGGCCAGGCAGTGTATTTAGCTACACACAAAATATGTAGTTGGAAAGCCAATTATAATCAAGCTAAATATTTGGTTAGGAAGCTTAGTTAACAGACTAAATGTTTGCTATGAGCTAAATATGTAGTTTGTAAACTCCATAGACTCCATAGATAAAAGCTAGTTATTTAAAAAAACTAAAATCCTCGAAACCTTCAAGAATTTCTTATACGGACTGAAACCAAACTTCAACTTGGGTTCACATCGTATTATTGTCTTAGTTACATAAAACATGAAACTAATGTTTTATATTAGTTATATATAAAATATAATGTTTTATATTAGTTATATATAAAACATTAGTTACATAAAACATGAAACTAATGGGAAAATAAAATGTAACCTTGGAAATTTGGATGTAGTTGTCAAACCCTAAACTATTTTAGGAAAATTTGAACAATAATGTTTATTTTGTAAGATTTATTTTTACCAATTAAATTTAATTGGTAAAAATTAAATTAACAATTAATTTGTCTTATTTATTTTCCAACAAACTTTGGAATTTTTTTATTCAAAAAGTGCTAAAAAACACACTAAATCACCAAACTGGCAACATCTGGCAACATCATGCCTACATGCCTCAAAGTTAATTAAGTCATAAATAACTATAAATGTTAGTCAGTTTTAAACCAAAAATACTATATTCCCAACACGAGCAGCTATATTAATAAACTCCACCTTTACTGATAACATTACTGATTAGGTTTCATAGAAAATATGTCATCTTTTCTCTTCCTGCCCAGTCCAGTTTTTATCAAATGGGTCAGCTGATATGCGAGGCGTTCACCTGGAATCTGTTCACCTGGCGTCTGTTTGACTTTGAATCAAAGTTTGTTTCATTCCTGTAAACACACTGTGTTGTAAAACTCTGAGTTGGCGTTCCTGTAAAAAGATCCACGTGCTGTAAACCTTTGCTCACTGCCACTTCCTCCACAAGTATCGACTTTACCTTTAATGTTTATATATATATATAGATTCAGATTCAGATATATTTGTATCCCAAATGGGCAATTGATGTTACTTATGATCAGAAATCACATATTTCTGATTTGTTGTTAAAAAAAAAACAACAAAAACACGCAAATCTGAATTTTAAAGCTTTTAAATGAAACATCTTTACAAATAAAAGAGAGATGGAAGAAACAGAAAAGATTTTTATGACAGATTTAGATGGTGATAAGTAATCAGCAAGGATCAAACCTTCTAAATGGTGTGTGTGCGTGTCATATGAGTGTGTGTGTGTGTGTGTGTGGGGGGGGGGGGGTTGGACTTTGTCCTGAGCTATTTTAACTGTACAACTTTATCAGAGGCAGAATCATTGCAGCATAAACAGCTTTCCTCTGACTTTGCTCTTGAGCAGAGCAGCTAAATTAAACCCCACCGGGAGTTTTTGGTTTTTGTTTTTTTTAAAAGCTTCATTGTCTTATTTTTATTAAAAAAAAAAAAAAAGAAGAAGACCATCATGATCAGCCGAAACTTTAAGAATGTGTTGGTGGTCTCCATTGGATTTCTGTCTCTGTTCACGGCTTATGGAGGCCTGCAGAGCTTACAGGTAAGCAGATAAAAAGCTCTACTGGTGCTAAAATGTTGATTTTTAATTCAAAAAGTGCTAAAAATAAAAATTTTAATTAATGCTCATTTATTAAAGAAGGGATTTCTAAGGCTAAATAATCATAAAAACCATGTTTGTCACAATATATGAATAAATCGAAGAGTAAAAATGTCAGAAAGTGACACTTTATGATGTATTTAATATACAAATCTTTAACTTTAATCTGAAAAATAAATTATTTTGCTTAAACTTTTACTTTAAGTTCAAAATACTGAGTGGTTTCAGACCAGAGAGCCGGAAAAAATATTGATGGGCCAAGTAAGATATTTTATTAAATACACATTTAAATGTAAAATTATTAATACTCTTAATATTTTGTCACATTACTAATAAAAATGTGTTTAATTTAATTTCCCTTTGGGATTAATGAAGTATTATTTAATAAAATTTTTTTATTGTATTTTATTGGGATTTTTAATATTGTATCAATTAAAGTGTTACGGGCTGCACAGTGGCGCAGCTGGTAGCACTGTTGCCTAGCAGCAAGAAGAAGGTTCTGGGTCAGATTCCCGGCCCGGGGTCTTTCTACATGGAGTTTGCATGTTCTCCCTGTGCATGCGTGGGTTTTCTCCAGCTTCCTCCCACAGTCCAGAAACATGACTGTCAGGTTAATTGGTTTCTCTAAATTTTCCCTACGTGTGTGTGGGGGTGTGTGTGTGTGTGTGCGTTTGTTTCTAATACCTTGTGGGGACCATTTTCCTGACATATACTACGTTGTGGGGACCCACTGCTCTTTGTGGGGACTGAAGCCTGGTCCCCTCAAGGGGAAACGCTGTTTTTGGGTCAGGGGTCAGATTTAGGACTAAGGTGAGAATTGAATTTTGGTTAGGGTTACGATTAGGGTAAGGGTAAGGTTAACGCTGGAGACTAATATGCACTAAAATTGTGCATATTATTGGGATTTTAAGTGTTATTCCAGCACATACTGTTACATTTAAATAAAAACCTGTTGCCTCCTTTAAAAACTGATTGGTTTCTGATTATTATTTTATTTTTGTGTTGTGCAGAGCAGCTTGAATGCGGAGCAGGGGATGGGCGTTGCATCCCTGAGCGTCATCTACGCCGGCATCATCATCTCCTCCATGTTCCTGCCGCCCATCATGATTAAAAACCTGGGCTGTAAATGGACCATCGTCGCGGGAATGGTCTGTTACGTGTCCTACTCATTCGGAAACCTCTACCCTGGATGGTAAAGAGCCGAGTTTTAAAATAAATCTGACCAGAAGAGGCTGATTAAACCTCTAAAAATCAGGAAAATCAACATAAAATGGCAACTTTAGGATGTTTGAGTCAGAAAATCATGACTTTCATTTTTCTGTGCAGATTCACACAAATTTACAAGATAAGAAATCTTATCGGAAATGTGCAACTGTTATTATTTTCACCATGCTGGTACAGTTGAAATAAGACAAAACTAACTGAAAAGTAACTTTTTTGCAAAATATAGGAGCTTCTTAAAGGAAATAATTCCTTAATATTGATGAAAAAGTTCATTTATAAAAAAAAAAGTCTTGTTTTAAAAGAAATAATTTCTCAATAGAACTACAACTTTTTTCATCCATATTAGTTTCAGATATATCTTGAAATGTTTTACTTTTTTAATTAGAACATTATTATTTTCTTTTTTTTTTTGTTTGTAATTTCTCAAATCTGTCTCAAAAACGATTTTGGATTTGACTTAAAATTGGGTTCATTTTATGCTAAATGAATTTTGTTTAGCTTTATATCGTTGAATTGCAAAGTTACATTTATTTAAAGTCATGTTTGATAAATGTAGCATTTTTATAACAAAAATGTAATGCGCCTGTAATGGCTCATGGTGTCATGGCTCATTCTTTGTGCAGAAATGTCACTCAGATCTGAGTGACAAGTCTAGAGCAACAACTTGTTATGCGCTAAAATTATCCTTCACTGCAAAGACACAAAATCTCAACCAGTATTTTAGTTTAGTTTCTAGTGCAAATATATTAGTACAATTAAAATAAGACAAAACTAACATATAAATATTAATTTTTAGCAATACAGAGGCACCTGTTTTTAGGTAGGTATTTCCTTAATATTGATCAAAAAGATCTTGGCAGATGATTTTATTTAAAACAAGAAAGTTTTTCCATTTTATAAATGAACTTTTTTTTCAATTCACACTGCAGACAGAAACAACAGAAAAATAAAACAAATTTGTGGGGAATTTAGAAAAAAGGTAGAAAATTATATTTAAAGAGGCGCTGTTATGTGTTTTCCAGCCACATCATATCATTTTATAGCACAATCAAGTAACTATGTTCTGAATTCAAAGAAAAAGCATAATTTAGCATTTCTGAGAAAAACAAAAAACAAAATTACCAACATGTGGATAAATTAAGATGCTATCTGCAGGTACACCCTCATCCCAACCTCCTTCATCCTGGGTTTGGGCGGATCCCCTCTGTGGTCGGCTAAATGCACCTACCTGACCATCTCTGGGAATGTGCAAGCCGCCAAGCACAATAAGAAGGGTGCTGATGTGGTCAACCACTACTTTGGGATCTTCTTCTTCATCTTCCAGTCATCTGCAGTTTGGGGAAACCTGATGTCGTCGCTCATCTTTGGGCAGGACACCAACATCTGTAAGCAGACAATCCAGTAAAGCTTAATGTCAGCCGGATTAGTCAAGTTAGAGGCTTACAAACAAGCTGAGATTACACTTTAGCGTTAGGCTTTGCTAACTACTGTGTTGGTGTAGCGCTCCAGTATTAGCTTTAGCTAAACACTGTGTTAGTGTATCGCGCTATCATTGGCTTCTGCCTAATACATTATTGGTGTAGTGTTTTAGCATTAGCTGAACTAATGTTTATATTTAATGCTTTAGGGTTAGTGCAGCTAACTTTTTAGCTAGCAATGCCCACCACTGCTCTTGGCTTTTTGTAATTTCTGACTTTTGACAATAACTGTATTCATTCTAATAGTTTCCCTCTTATGCCAACTATCTCATAACACTTCCCAGATTATTTAGCATCAACAGTTGTTTCTTGAAGGTCATTGCATGGTGCACACACACAAAGTTACCATCCTGGTTTAAATGCTTTCTTATCAGTTCATAAATGATTAACTGACGAGTTTCTCCAGAAACCACATTCCTGTTTTATTTTCTTCCTGTCCACCACCATCATCTTAAAACACAAGTGGAAAAATAGACAAAGACTCACAAAGACAACAGTTCCCCTTAAATAATCCCTAAAATGCAGTGGAAACCAACATCTCTGCAAGTTTTGCTTTCTCTATTTTCTTGGTGTATTTAACATTTGCATGTGTTTATTTTTTCCAGCCGACATTCCAGAGGACGTTCTAAGCACCTGTGGAGCATTTGGCTGTGGAATCACTATCAATAACAGCAGCAGCAACAGTACCTCCAGCAGACCTGCACAGAAGCTTGTGTGGACGCTTCTCGGGTGCTACATTGGTAATTTTAGAGTTTTGTTCTTCCTCACAAAACAGCTTTGGTTGCAGTTTGACTAGATAAAATCTGACAGGGTGTCCATGCATCCTAGAAAAGGTCTTAAATTGTCCAAAATTACTTTGAAAACGTAAGTTGGCCTTAAATACTTGGATTTTACCTTGGTGGGACTATTTATTTTTTCTTGTTTGATTTTTCTGTCACACAAAAGTTAGAGACACACGTAGATATCTTCATTTCATTTTGCTGTTGCATTCTAGTTGTACTGAGAACCGAGAAACTTCAACTTCCCAGTCAGTTAAATCAACTGGGAATTTGGAAGGAACTCCGACTATACCAAGTTATGATTGTAATGCGGAATTCGCGTTTCAAAATGGCCGCGCTCTTCGCATCAACAGTAGCCAGATGTGGTGGAAATATGATTATTTTACAAAACACACATAAGGCTGAGTCTAACATTAATGGTACATATAGAGCAGGGGTGTCAAACTCCAGTCCTGGAGGGCCGCAGTCCTGCAACTTTTAGATGTGCCTCTGCTGCACCACCTGAATAGAATAATTAGGTCATTAAGACTCTGGAGAATTGATCTACACAAGGAGGAGGTAAATAAGCCATTTGATTCCAATGTTTTGTACCTGTGGCACATCTAAAAACTGCAGGACACCGGCCTATGAGGACTGGAGTTTGACACCTGTGATATAGAGCTTCAAACAAAAATTAAAAATGGTGTTATGGAAAGTAACGCTTGCAATTATTCTAAGAGCTATTGCAAACAATGTCTATGGAAAATTATTTCTATAAAAAAAGAGAAAAACGCATAATTCTGAGAAAAAAGTCAGAACTCTGAGAAAAAGGTAAATTCTGAAAATAAAGTTAGAATTCTGAGGGAGAAAAATAATTTATGAGGAAAAAAGTCAGAATTCTGAAAATAAATAAAATTCTTAGAATAAAGTCAGAATTCCGAGAAAAAAAGAATTTGTTTTTCCAGTGGTCCTAATCTTCTTCTCTAAATATCTTTGTGCTTCGCCATGTTAATATTCCGACTTCTTAACTTCAACACTGTTTTTTTTTTTTTGCCAGTTGTTTGTTGATTCTTGTGTTGTGTGTGAATTGTGAGACAGTTATTTTTTTTTTTGGGGCATGTGCACCAACTGATGGCACCCTTTCAATTTCGTTGTTCTTGTGACAATGACAATAAAGATTTATCTTATCTTACTTTTACCTTGAGGCTTACGTGAAATCCATCTACAACTTCCGATGCCTAGCTAGCCACGGCATGAGCGTATATCATGGAAGTGCAAATTTACACGGACAAAATTTCTACATTTCTTTTGAATGGAGTCTTAAATCTGAGTCGGCGAGATGTTTGTCTCGTAGGGGTTGGCGTTCTAGCGATACTCATCGTGTCGATATTTCTGGACAACATCGACCACCAGCAGACCAGCCAGTTTCGGGGGAACCGGGAACCGTTCTGCCACACGTTCCTGGCCACGTTCAGGCTGCTGAAGGACTGGAGGCTCCTGACGCTCATCCCGCTCACCATCTACAGCGGCTTCGAGCAGAGCTTCCTCTCCGGGGAGTACACCAAAGTAAGGACACTTAAAACAAAAAAATAAAAAATAAAAATCAAGTTGGTGCTAGAATGAGAAAGCATCATTACCTAGCTTCACTGGTTGGTCCACTGCTCAAATATGACTCAACAATTATGGGTTTTTGAAATGGCTCATCTTCCAGTCAGCAAACAGAATTAACGTATTGCCAGAAAACAGCTTGGTATCTTTTTTTAAGTGCTTGGACTGTTTTTAGAAGCAGCTGAGACCCAAGTGGAATTACAAAAAGGTGCAAAATGTTAATTTTGCATCATAGATCCCCTTTGACATTACAAATGTAATTCTAAGTCTCAGATTTTTATTATTAAAAAGAATCTTAAAGCATATTGCATCTTTTTCTTCCAGTCCAGAATAACATCACATAAAATCCCCCAAAATACAATAAAGTTTAGAGTTGTAAAGTGATATATTATTAATATTAAATTAATATTAAACCCGCAAAGTTTATAAACACTTTTGGAGCTTTACTCAGATGCATTCGCTTCGAAGCGAAAAAAGTAGGAATATCTTACAAAAACATTCCAACTATCTGCTGCCATTTTGAGTTTGTTGACGTTTCATCAACCAACAGTGAGATGTGAACCCGTTTTGCTGCCTCTCTTCGCAGAACTACGTAACTTGTGCTTTGGGGATCCACTATGTCGGTTATGTGATGATGTGCTTCGGAGCGACTAATTCGCTCTCCTCCTTCCTGTTTGGGAGAATCGCTCGCTACACCGGAAGGGCCGCCCTCTTCTTCTTTGGTAAAAACTAATTTCCTTATATGTAAACTGTTTATATAAGGATACGTTCATACAGCATGTCTTAATGTTTAGTCCCGATCTTTTTTTTTGTTTTTTTGTTCTTTGGCGTCGTCGTTCTTACTGCTAGAAAATGATGCTTCTGTACAAAGCGGCCTGCATGCGCAGAAGATGAACATCACGTCACACAGAAGCGCATTGTTTACGGAAGTAATAATGGATTAAACAGTTTATGGATCATTTTAAACGTTCATACAGTAATGAGTGCTGACTTAGCACCACATATGGAAGTGGCACAGGTCCAGTTTTGTTTTTATTTTATTGTATTTTATTTAGTGAAAATATTGGAATTGTGCTAATCAGACTGCGGTGAAAAAGCCGGTTATAGACAGGGTTGGAAAGTAACTACTTACATTTACTTAATTGCATTTACTAAAGTAACTTTTTGGAAGAAAAAAAACCTCTTAGGAGTATTTTTACTACTTTGTACATTTTATCTGAATAATTTTATTATGAAGTATCGCTAATTGAGTAAAAATTCAAGATTTTCTACCCACCGAATAAAGAACAAACATGTTTAATTTTTTCTTTTATTTGAGTAAAAATATGTTGAAGTAGCCATAGATGTTTGTAACCAGAGGAATCATCTGTTTTCAGCTGGTGCGATCAACTTGGCCTGCATCATCGCACTCCTGTTCTGGAGGCCTGATCCTGACCAGCTGCCTGTGTTTTTCGTTTTTCCCGCTCTGTGGGGTATGGCGGACGCTATCTGGCAAACTCAGACTAATGGTAAGAAAAACCGAAAATCTCTGCTTTGATGCTCTGATGTTCAGAAAGCAGGAAAAAAACACCTGGAAGGAACCTAGAAGCAGTTTGACCTAATGATATTTGTTGTTTTCTACCTTTTGTTTTGTTCCGAACTAATTATAGTTTCAGATTCAACAGCTGTAATTTGTCCTGTTTGGTACCTAAATGACATTTACTGCTCATATAGAAATCTGTGAGATGTTTTACAGGAACTAATTTTCAATTTTACTGATAAACATTTTACAAAAACCTTGTCCTATAAACTGGCTGATGTCTTCAGTAGTTGCTTCAATATTTCTACACAATGTTTTTTCCTCATGACGCCATCCATATTATGATGTGCACCAGTTCCTCCTGCAGCAAAGCAGACCCACAACATGATACTTCCACCAACATACATCACAGTTACAATGGTACAAGTGTCCCGGTTTTTCCTCCAAATTAAACGATGGTCATTAAGCCCAAAAAGTTCCACTTTAGTATCATTAGACCACAAAACATGTCCCCAAAAATGAAGATTTTTGTCCCTGTGGACATTTGGAGTCTTGGCTTCTTCCTTACGGAGAGGCTATTTAGCCCATATTGGTACTTGACAAGTTTTAACTTGGATATTGATACAGTCTTACCAACTTTAGCCAGATTCTTCACAATGTTTTTAGCTTTAGTTCTGGGGATCAATCTGCACATTTCTGATCAAAACCCGTCTCCTTCTTGGACAGTATGATGGTTGGACGTTCACATCACGTCTAGATTTGCATATAAATGTTTGAACTAATGAATGCAGCACCTTTAGGCTTCTGGAAATTGTTCCCAAGGATTAAACATACTTCTACAAAACTGGTTTCAACTGCACGTGCACAAGATTAACAATAAAAACAGCTGAGCCTACCTTCAAACTGATCTGTCGCCCGCTCTGTTGCAGCTCTTTATGGCGTCCTCTTCCCGCGGGACAAGGAGGCCGCCTTCGCCAACTACCGCATGTGGGAGTCGCTTGGTTTCGTCATCGCCTTCGCCTACAGCACCTTCCTGTGCCTGGAGTATAAACTATACATTGTGCTGGCTGTTCTGGTGATTAGCATGATCACCTACCCCGTAGTGGAGTACTACGAGTACAGGAATCCCACCCAGCCCATTGAACAGGCCACCTATGAGAATCCCAAAAACAAAGCAGAGGAAGCGGGCATCATTAGTCAGACTTGGATGTAGACGTGTTGCCATTTTATTGTTTCCTTCTTTGACTGCTAATCCAGAACTCCTGCAACTGAAACTGAAAAAAAGTAAAATAACTATAAAAAGGTAGAAAGCCTTTACTTTTTCTTAAATAGACCTCTTCTTGTTGGTTTTCTGGACTTTTTTTGCACTGCTAAAACCAGAACAAATGTCAGAATATAAAATGTAACATTAAGTTAAAAGCAGAAACTGACATCACAAACTGATTTTTAATGTTTTTAATCTTTAAAGGTGAAACATTATGCTCCCTTGAACAGGTTAGAATAAGTCTATGTATGAGCAAACAGTCTGTAGCTCCCCCTGGGTTGCTAGGTAATGGGCGGGGCTCTGCACGGGTTGCTAGGTAATGGGCTGGGCTCTGCGTGGGTTGCTAGGTAACCACGTAGTGCCAGTGAAATGTCGCTTGTTTTTGAAATGGCCCATTTTCAAGACATAAAAAAGCATCAACTTATTGCAGATTTTTATTTTTCTTAAGCGTTTGTGGGTTTTATTTTTTATTTTTCTTAAGCGTTTGTGGGTTTTCTCTCAGTGAATTTTGCACAATATGTCCCCTTTAAATACATTAAATAAAAGTGTCTTAGTTAAATTGATAGATATTATTGAAATTTCATTGTTATCTCTGTAAATGCATCTGTTCCTACATGTTTATTTGTTGAAATCTTCACTAAACGTTTGCTGAATGTTGGATTTTGCCTTTTTATCGTACCTTTTTATTTTTAACTATCTGCTCATAAAACCCAACAGCCTCCTTACAATAAACTATGTTTTTTACTCCACTGTAAATGAAATAAAATGTATACTGTTTATGTAAGTTCAAGTAATAAATGTGTTAATTTGAGCATTTTGTAATTGACATAACAGGTAATTTGAAGGACTTTACAGGTAAATAAAGGAAGGGGGTAAATAAATACGCATTAAAGACAAGAACTGCACAAAAACATCTGCTCAAATTGAATTTTAAATAAATATCTGGGTAATCTGTAGCAGACAATGTTTTAATTTTTAGGTTTTAATTTAGTTGCTTAGTTCTGCTAAGAGTTAGAGTTTTGGATGCAGCACTGAAAGAAAATAAAATAGGTTATTAAAAAAGCATAATTTTTGTGACTTCAACTTAACCTTGGCCCTCACAGCAAAACGTTTGGACACGAATATCAAATATTTTACAAATCCAAACCTGGAAAAATCAAACTCCAGACTGAAAGAACGTCGTCACCGATGACGCATGCTGAGCTTTTTCGCAGCGGCGGCATAAACATCATAATATCTGATATTTAAGGAACACCAGGAGACCAACGCGTTGCATTTCAGATGGTGCTTTTATTGCAATGTGTTGCATTCCCACATTCATAGATGTTATAGATTTGTTAGTCAAAGCATCATTTCCACAAGGTTGGCATCCTCACCTTGGAAACAAAAAGCAGAGGGACCAAATGCACGAGGTGTTTGTGTTTTGAGTGTAGTCGAGAAGTGTGTGTCGGTGTGTGTGTGTTTCTGTGTAAACTTGAGAGCAGCCACGAACATATGAATGAACAAACCTCCGAGTTTGGACTTCCAGTAGACAAAAAAACAAATAAAAAATAAAAGAGTTTAGTTTGTCTTATAGCCTCCAGGGCTCTCACTCCCCGCTGGGACTGGACCCGGCCTGAGACTGATTGTCTACAACATTCCCAAAGAAAAAGGTAGATTTCTTTTATTTTCACGTTACACACCTGAACGAGAGAGAGCGGGAGGGTCTGAGGGTTTTTTAAAAGAGTCCGAGAGAGAAAAAGAAAACATAACATGCATAAAATTCTCCCAGGTGAACACTGTCACTCATATTGTCTTGTAGTAGCTGCTCTGATGCCCCTTTAAAAACAAACTTTACATGAGTTTTATATACAAAACTGGACAAAGAAATGAGTAAAATGTATATTATATATTTGTCTATATATTTATATATCTATTTATATTAATTTTTACAAGGGAGGAAGTGGAACCTTGGTCTCTACTCTTAAAATATCCACCCAGAGAAACAAAAGTGGTGAGAAAAAACTAAACCTTTGCTTAAGGCAGCATTTATAATACTCGACAACTGACGCCGTGGTGAGAATAGCTTCGAAAACCTGCATTAGGAATGAGCTGGAAGGAAGTCCTGGTTGTTCAACAACTTTAAAAAATAAAAAACCGCCGCAGGGACTCCCAAAAAAACACAAGCAAAAACAGAGAAGACAAGCGACACGAGTGGTGCGTTGTCGTTTACATCAGTGCACAATCGTTTGGACAGGTAAGAGGTAAGGTCTCACACTTCCCACTGACACAGAGAGAGAGAAAGAGAGGAAAGCGAACGCTGCTGCAGAAAACGGCCAGGAGCAGGAATGTTCAGAGTTCAAGCCAGAAAGGAGGATTTTAAGAGTTCAACAGCGCAGAAAGGAGGGAGAGGATGTCACCTGAAGAAGAACAGCATAGTTATTACGATAAACCCACAGAGAAAGCAGCTGCTGTGTACAGTTTTTAGCTTGTTTTTGTTTCCCCACAATGGCTCCAGTTCACCTGAACTTAAATTTTTACCATAAAACGGCTCTCAAAAGTCTACAAAACCCACCGAAAATGGTGCTTTTTATAATTATTTCAACAAATTTTCTGCTTAATTCAATTGAAGAACAAACAAAAACAGGTTCGTTTGTGTAAAACAACTTTGTTGCACAACTTTTTGAAACTTTAATAAATTCACTTTCAGCATTCACTTTTCTTCTGTAGGCAGTTAACATCAATTTTTCAATAAATCTGATTAACCAGAAAGAAACGATAGCGGGAGATAAATGCACAAAATAAGACGGAAAGTTTCCAGTGGTAAAAACCGCTAATCCAAAATGTCAGTTGAGCTAACGCTGAAGCGCTATTCCAATATGGCATTTGGCTAATGCTAACGTTCTAAATTCAACCAGCTAAAAATAAAAAACAAACATTATATCGAAAAATTGTTGTTGCACACGTCTACATGGTTGTGCTTCAGGTATTGATTATTTGGCGGGAAAAAATTCTCATTTTAGTTTTATAGTCATTGAGTGTTGCTAACTCTGTTGCTACACGGAAGGGCTTCGGTCAGTATACTTTAAACTGGTACAGCAATGCATTATGGGTATAGAATAAGCGTCACTATCGTGGGAGGAGAACGTGAGGTGGAAAAAAAAGATTGAGGAAAGTAAACTGCTCCGTAAACAATCTTCTCCAATTAAAAATAAGAGCATGATAATTAGAACACAGGTGCCGAAATTTATTCAACTGAAAGTTTACAACACAGCCAAGTAAACACAAACTTTCTTAATTTATGGGAAGCTAAGTGCGCTAAATGTTTTCAAAGTTAGCTTAGCAAAGAATTAGCTCCGCCAACACCTTCATAAATAACTGAAATCCAGTAATACTTGCGAACAATTATAACTTCCTACGTTAACAGTTCAATTTAGACATTTATATGGATTAAAATTGACAGATTAAATAATCTTGGAACCATCTCAGAAGCTAATATTGACAGCTAAGGTGCTATACAAAAATGTAGCTCTGCTATTAGCACATTAGCAGGTTAGCCCACCATTGGAAGCCTCATTGCACAAGAATATAATTCAGAATAAGGCGATTAAAAATTTCCGCGGTATAAATGAAAATATGTTTTGACTTCAGAGAGACTTAAAAAACTTCCCAAGATGCTAACAAACAGAACACTAAATACTGATTTAGGATGTGAAAACAATACTACTTTTAAAATACTTTGTTTTTCAGACGAATACAAAAAATATGACACAACAGAAGTGGAAAAAAGTTTTGAAATGATTTATCATGATCTAAAGGTCAAACTTTGCATTTTAGCTGAGTTTTGTAGACTTTCAGGAGCCACTTTATCTCCGAATGCTAATCTGACTTAAAGGCCTTTTTCACCCCGAGCGGATCCGGATATATAAAGTGCAGAATTAGATTGTATTTGCAAATTCCTGGGATAATCTGATTAATCTACATGTGTAAAAAAAAGTCATTTATACAGTAAAAATTTGTTTTTTTTTCTCATTAAAAAAAAAAAACCCTGGTTAACAAGGTTATTGTTAATCAGCAAATATATACACGAGGCACCTCAAGTTTGGTATAAAGTATTCGGTTGAAGAATGAGACTGAAAGCTGATAGGTCATCAAGCATGGGTTTGTTTTCATCTTTAAATGAATGGCTTAGTGTCACTCCAGTGTAACTTCTACATTACAAATGAGGAAATGCTTGTTTAGGTAAGGTGCATAGCTAATGGTTGCAATGTTTTTTGTTTTTTTCCCTGTAAACAGGTGATAGCACTTCGGGCTCAAAAAGACGGCATTGGCAGAGTCTAAACTGAGCAAACTTTGGGACATCACAGGGTTTCAACGCTGATAGGCCACTCTGAAAAGACGAAAACGAGCGCGCAGGAGAACCAGAAACGAAGAAGAGCCGCTACATTATGTGTTGTCCAGTGACGATGAGGTTTGCATATGAAATCCATCAAACGCGTTGAAGCTTTGGTCTTTTTTTTTTTTTTTTTACTACGGATGCAGAAAATGATAAAAACACCCAAACAGATCAGTCAGAAACTCAATGCTTCCCCTGAAAACCAAGGCTCCACTCTCCCAGCTCTGCTTAAACCTTCTGCCAACAGAGAAAATTAAATAATATGGCCTTTTTTTCTTTTAAATTAACCCGTACAAAAAGCCAGTCCACACCGCTTCTCTCTCTCTCTCTCTCTCTCTCTTTCTCTCAGTAAAATCACATTCAGCAGTCGCTTTAAAAAATAAAAACAAACCATTCTCTGGCATAGTTTATCTGAATAAAACACCCACAGGTAACTGTGCAGGATCTGAAAGAGTCAAAAAGAGAAACCAAACAGAACATCTTCGTCTGTTTCCATCTCAGAGAACACCAGATATACAGTATTAATCGCTTACACACACACACACGCCCACACACACACTTCATGTACAAACATACATCATCTTTAAAACAAAATAAGAAGGTAGAAAAATAAAAACATGACAGAGGCGAGTAGTTATTTACCACAAACTCGGAGCTAGTTTTTTTTCTGTTGATTCTGAACAAATATGCATTCACATTTCTGTTAAATACATTAACATCATGAGACAAACGTTAAAAACCCGAAACCAGCGAACTGTAGTGAGAAAGGAGGGACTGCTTTTTGCTTTGTTTGGTTTTTTTTGCACTGAAAGGCTGTTGCATAACGAAACATTTTACCTTTTTGTTTTTGGGTGTGTTTTGGCATGTTTCTGTTGCAGGAAAAGCTGCTGAGTGTCTCCGTTTATTATCCGGACTGTAGAGGAAACCGTTTCCATTTGGGAATGCCTTTTCCATGCAGGAAAGAGAAAGAGGAGCGATGCTGTGTGTGGGAAAATATCTCTGCCGTTTTCCATTCAGATCTGTTGCACAAATTTAAAAAAATTTAGCTGCAATTTGCCAGTAGAATCAGTTTCTTCATCGTTTCAGAACTTCAATTTAAATGTTTGCAAAGGAGGGTTGACATTTTGAAATCTTTTAAAAACACAAAAAATTTAAATTAATCTGTGGGTGGCATCTGGAAAACCATTAACGTGTTCTCCAGTTATTAACTTCTTTTTTGTTAAGTAAAAAACGCATTAATTGGATAAAAAATTAAGTAGGGATCAAATGCAATTTACCTAAAAAGTTATTTTGTCTGGTAATCAGTAGCTGCGTTTCCATTACAAATGTACGCAAAACTTGTAAATATCCCGCTAATGTCAAAAAACATTGCCGTGTTTCTTTTAAATAAGAAGCGCAATTTAAATCACATGTGAATAATTATATTACAAGATACTGTAAGTCATTAAGAAACATCATCATCCTCCTATCACTTCCTGTGTTCTTCTTCATGGTTTCCATCAGTGTCAATATCCAGTTGTTGGTCACGTGACTCGTGTGACGCAAAAAGTATTTCTGTTGCAGTTTAGCGAAATAAACAAATTTTGATACGGCCGGAAAAAAAACCCCGACATCATCCATTGAAAACCAATTTATTTTTTCTAAACTAAGCGATTTAATTTTCAAAATGTCAAATGGTGGATGGAAACACAGCTAGCTAAAATGTCAGCTTTTTCTTTCCATGCTGAATTAAATGTCTTGTTTGGACACCTGTAATGCATCGAAGTGAAGCAAAAATTTTCTCAATTTAATTTGGAGGCGTCAGGGTTTCTGAAAACCCTGACGCCATTTCTCATCTACGACAAGAAGAGTCCAATTTTAGCTTGAGTTCAGAGTTTTCTGTTTATTGTTTGCCAATATAAACACAACTGAGGTAAAACATGGATTGATATTAAGCCTATTTGTGGCTTTTATCCCCAAAAAACGGTAAAAATTTTAACCCAAACAGGAACATTTCTGTTGGTTTGCTGAATTAATTTAAGTCAAAATTTTTATTCGGGTTGATTTTAATTGGTTTGAAATAGACAAACAGTGCAAAGTGATTTACGCATCACACAGCATCACTGGAGGAGTTGGCAAGTGGAATGTCGACTTGAAATATGATCATTATGTAAGTTTTGTATAATATTTCAGGGTTTAAAAGCCGCATTTCACCTAATTATCGGAAATAGGTTGGAATTGGAGTAAAAGTTTATTTTTTATCGAGTGAATGTGACGCCTCTTACCTCCAATCCATCAGGAGAGAAAGGAAGAGAAATAATAATTCACAAATTTTCCACTGGATGCTTCCAGATTCATTTGAGTATAAAATGAAAACTGCATTTTTTTTTCTACGTCTGCAACAATTTAAGATATTTAAAGGCAACGTCTCAGCAGGGATGTTTTTATATAACAAAAAGTGGATTTTCTTCCTTATTTTCAATCCTTATGTCTGTTATGACTTTGAGAGACAGTGTATGACCGATCAACAGTAGTCAACAGAAAACTGTACATGTGAGCAGCCAGCGGAGTGACGTCATCAGAGGCGGAGGGAGAGGAATTCCCGATTGGATGAACATGGTTTAAACAGGAGCAAAGCTCGATTCAAATTCCTGACATCTTTAAATTAATCACCAATCACAAATCTTTGTTAGGAAGTTCTAACGCTAAAGCCTCTACTTAAATTTCATTATATATGGGAACAATAACGGAAAGCGCGTCATTTGCTGCGGCACGGGGCAGCAAACGATGCAACTTGGGCTATTATTATAATTTTTATACAATGGTTACAAACAAATGTGCTGTTTTTTGTACAAAAACAGGAGAAAGCAAAATAAAAATGGCTAACTAGCTCCCTGGAAAATAAAACTATTCATGTTTGAAAAAAAAAAAAACAGGGAGCCACTAATATCTAATTTTTTTCAAAGTCAAATTGCTTAAAATTTCACATTTTTAGAAGCTGGAATAACTTCCTCCTCCACTGCAACATGTAGCTGTGTCACAATATGTCAAAAAAATCTCAAAAATGAGCAGACATTATTAGAACTTATTTAAATCTAATAAAAAATAAAATAAAATAAATGGATCGAATCAAATTATACATTTTTCTTTTTCTGAGTATTCAATTAATTACATTTCTTTTTATCTCAAAAGGAAAGCAGTTACAAGATAATAGGTTAGCTCACCCCCAAAGTCTTTGTCCTTCTGTAATGTACAAATACTACCCGCCTGCATGATGCACGTGGCAAACAACACTGATAGGCTGAGAGGAACCGTGAAAGAGAACGAGAGGAGGAGAGGACTTCTGGATTCACATCTGCTGAGGTGAGGCTAAAATGTGACGGACAAGAGTTAAATAATCATAACAGTCTGTTTTTATACTCTGACAGAAATAAAAAATAAAGAAAGACATCTAAGTTCAAAACTGAGCAGCATCCCCTCTGACTCCCATTCATCTGTCCGTCCCGGTTGGTGTCAAAGCTTGTTCTGGAGGTCGTAATGATGATGATGATGACGGAGAGAGAGCAGATTTTTTTTTTTAAACAACCCAAAACATAAAAAATAAAACCAGAATAGAAAAAAAAAAGAAGAAGCAGAGCTTGGGAGAAACTCGCACTTCCACCAGGCACTGCAGCAGATAGAGAGGACCAGTCCCAGAACCAGCTGATACTGAGCTTCTATCCCACAATGCCGCTGAGGTCTGAAACCTTAACATTCCCACATCGCTGAGAGAGAAAGAGACGAACGGAAACGAGACAAACAAAGGGAGATAAAAAGCAAGAGGTGCTGTGGATGTGCGGGAGTTCCCGTCATCAAGACAGAAAAAACAAAAAAGAAATGAAGAAAGAAAGAGGAGGTCGGCCCTGATTCGACAGTGACGAAAACCTGGCAAATCTACAATGACGTCGCAGTTGTTTTGTCTTGGGTCAGGAAGCAGGAAGTAGGTCACCGAGAAATGAGCAGCAAGACAACACTGCCTTTAATAGGCTGAGGCAGACAGACAGGTTGTCAGACAGATTAGACAGGCAGGTTTAAATAACACCGCTGCTCCTTTAGGTTCTGGCCCGGTGAAGTGACCAGGCCCCTCCACCGACACCCGCTGACTCCGTCCGGTCCGTCCAAAAGGTGAGACAGAGACAGCGATGGGTCTGGTGCGCCGGCCTCCAAAGCAGCGGCGGCGGTAAAGAACAGTGGGAGGGAGCGGGAGAGCTGACGGGATGGGGCGGGCGTCACTCAGTGAGGAGCTGCTGGAGGAGGCTCTTCTGCTGGGCCTGGGTGGCCTGCGAGCCCTGGGGAACGGGGCCCTTCTGGGGAGCCGCAGCCCCCATCGAGCCCTGGTTCAGGTAGGAGTCGCTGCCGACAAGGTTTACCGTGCACTGGACGTCAGCAAACACCTGGACCTGCTGCACCTGCAGACACAAGCACAAAGAGTTGAAAAGGAGGCTTCATGGATTGACGAGGAAGTTCAAACCATCACCATATCCCCTACTCCAACGTCTCTCTGCCCAGACAGAAATTTAAAGACGGGCAGCAAAGTAGAGCTAGCCAACAACTGATGCTATCATCAAGGACATGTTACTATTGCATTTTGGCTCTGCTGCCTGGATATTATGAAATATGTTTTTATTTGAATTGACCATATCCCCTACTCCAACATCTCTCTGTCCAGACAGAGACTTAAAGAGGAGCAAGAAAATCGAAGGAAGTAGATTATCAGTGCTTGGCAACAACTGATTGTGTCATCCAGACTTGTTAACCATCGCCAACGCTGCCCTGAATTTGAGCTGCTAGCATCTCATTACAGTCAGTAATAACATGCTACAAACTGTAAGCTAGCTACAACTCTTCAGTTAGAGTCGTAGTGACGCTGATCGCAACACAGCTACACCATCTACAACCACTTTTTGAAAATACTCGGATGTTATGCGTTACAACAACTTTTAATTTCTAATTGGAATAACTTATGTATTTTTGAAACTGAATTCACCATATCCCCTACTCCAACATCTTTCTACCCATCAGCGTGTAGGTATCACCAACCTGCTGGTCGCTGCACACTGAGCTGACGTTGTTGAGGTTACTGTTGCTCATCCCAACCGCCTGTCCCATTGGAGGTAAAGAGCTGACGCCGCCTGTGCCTCCCGCCATGGAGACGGTGATGCTCATGTTGTTGTACACCCCCTGCTGGCCAAACGCCTGCCCTGCACTCTGTCCTGACTGACTGAACAGGCTGTAGGAGAAGAAAGGAGTTCAGACTCTGTAATACAAGCTATAAATTCAAGAGAAAAGCATGGAAATGAGAGAGAGTCCTTACCTGCCCAGGCCTGTCTGCTGCCAGCTCTTCATGTCTGGTGACTGGTAGCCAGGAGTTGGTGCCTGCTGAAGCAGGGGACTCTGGGAGGTGGAGTTCTGAGGTGATAACAATGGGCTTGTGGGGCTCATCTCAGGAGGAAATGGGGGGTCTTGTTGCACCGCAGCTGTAGCAAAGAAACCGTTTCATCACAAAACTGGAATCCAGCTGTTTTAAACTGCTTAAGACAGAGTGGCTGTCTAAAATGACTGTTTACAAAATATATCTTTATTGTGTCTGGAACTTATTTTTTTCCTTTCAAGATATATTTCTATCTCAAAATGTTAAAACATTTTCAGAATCAAATCTCAGACAAGTTTTTTGGAGGATTTTCAAAGTGTAAATGCAATATTTAACTTTTTAAGACATTTAAAAGCATATAGGCTGTAAATATGGAGGCTGAAGAAACATGAAATAAGAATGGAGAGATGCAAAAAGTGATCAAACAGAGGAATGGATAAAGCATACATAGAAGGAAATTAATGTTGGACAAAAGGAGAGAAAGAAAGAGATGAATAGAATAAAAAAGCAAGAAAGAAATATTTGACAAAGGGACAGAAAGAAAAAGACAAATATTGGACAAAAGAATAGAAAGAAAGACATAAAAATTTGACAAAAGGGTTTCTAGCTGGCTACTAGACAGATGTATGTTAGATGAATTTGGATGAAGGGATGAATGAAGCGATTGACGGATGTATGAAAGTCTGTAAACTATCTTTTCCCATGTTTTGTCTTCAGGTCCTGACCGTAACCCATTAGATGAACCCTGAACTCCTTAATATCCCAGCTTCCTTGAACTCACCAGATCCTCCAAACTGCTGAAACAGCCCTGGGTTCCCGGCGTCAAACTGGCCCTGTAAGCCACCCAGCAGCGACTGGTTGCTCAGGGGCCCCCTGGCGGACATCTTGGTGTCCAACGGGGCCCCCGTAGAGGAGCTGAAGTGACTCGGTGAGGTAGGGGTGCTGCCTGCCATCGGGGCAAACCCCGGCGGGAAGCTGAACTGCTGCTGAGACGTCGTTGGGGGGCCTTTTGGTGCCCTGGGGGTTCCCGGGCCCCCGGCCAGCGAGCCCGCCACCATGTTCTGTCTCATGAGCCTGACCTTGTGCTGGAGGAGCTGCTGCTGCTGCTGCCGGTGGTGGATGTTGTAGAGCTCCCTCTGACGCTGCGCTAGCATCTGGGCATTCAGCGGCGGCTGCTAAAGCAGTTTACAACACAACAAATTTAGCTTCTACAAACCTAATTTGCCCAAACGTTTTTGCACTGCAAAACACAAAATATTACAAAGTAATTTTGGTCAAGTTTGTAGAGAAGATATGTGAATAAGCTTGAAATGAGACCAAAGTAACTTAAAAGCATCTTTCCAGCAAGATATAAGAGGTTGTTTTAAGTCAGTAAGAGGAGAAAGTTCAAACTTCCATCATATCCCCTACTTCAACATCTCTCATCTCCCTTAAAGAAGGGCAACAAAAGCAAATAAGGTGGATTAGCAGTGCTTGCCAACAGCTGATACTGTCATCACAGACATGCTACTATTAAATTTCACCTCTACTTCTCGGATATTTTAAATTATATTTAATTTGAACTGAACATATCCCCTACTCCAACATCTCTCTGCAAAAACAGAGATTTAAGGAGCAGCATCAAAAGCATATGAGTTGGATTAGCAGAACTTGCCAACAGGACATATTACTGTAGAATTTTGCCTCTGCTACCCAGATATTATAAATTATATTTGAATTTGAATTGACCATATTGTCAAAAATAAATAAACTTTACATTCTAATGAACATTTAACACTGGAACTGTAAGAAATTCTAAATATCCTAAATAAATAAACAAAATAACAGAAGCAACAAATAAAATTAAATGTAAAGAAAAAAACTGAGCTCTTCTACATTGTCCCAGTGCTAACTAGGAACAACTCAGAGCCAGGAGGCGGGTCTTAGCGCTGTCAATCACCCTCCATCCCTTGCTATCTGCTACGCTGCAGCTAGCAAAGTGTGTTGTGAATGCTAAGGCTGGTCAGCATGGCCACTAATGATGACAGATAAACACTGTGCTGTTTCTACGCCATTAGTACATTTAGCTGCGGTTTTTATTTTTTAGAGAGATAATGTCCTGACTGACCTGTGAGGACATTTGGGGTAACTGGACCGCCTGTCGGACCCCCATGTTCACTTGCTGGGATCCTCCTGGAAATGAATTCATGGCTGCCAGTCGGTTCTGGAGCTGGAAATAAAAAGAAAGAAGAAATTTATCTATTAAAGGTGAACTATTTTGCTTCCTTGAACAGGTTAGGATAGGTCTCTGGGCTAAACAAAACATTCTACGTTTACATTTTTGTGCACAAATTGTCAGATAAGATTTTAATTTGGTCAGTTCTGCATATTTTAAGCTGTTTTATTGCTCTGTTACTTTAAATCAAAATAAGTTGCTGCTGCTGCTGCCCCCCCCCCCACCCCCCCGAAAATCTAAGTTTACACTCACACGTGAAAATGGTTGCAAACAGATGCACAATTATACAACTGTAGATCTTTGAAAAGCAGAAGTGGAGCCTCCTGCAAAACCAACCTCCTACCATCTGGTTTCTGCATGGTAGGAGGTTGGTTGATTTTTTCCTAGTAGACATTGTACAACTCATACAGCAGTAAAACCAGCTGACCAAACATGCTGGAGCTCTGCTGGGGTTGCTAGGTGACGGGCGTAAGTCTTTTGAGGTTGCCAGGCAACTGCACAGTGCACGCAGAATGTGACTTAACAATAGGAAGGTTTTTGAAACGGCTCATTTTCCAGACACCAAAAAGACATTAAACTTGTTGCCAAAAAATATCAAGGTGGTTTTCATTTTAAGTGGTTGGGCAATTTTAAGAAGTAGAGAGCCAAAAGAAAGTACAATAAATGCGTGTAATATGAATTTTACACAATTGGTACCCTTTAAAACTACAACTTTAACAAAAAGTATCAGATTTGTATCATTAGAAAAATTCTTAAACCATCTTGCATCTTGTTCTTCCACTCCACAATAACATCACATAAAATCTGCACAAAATACAATAAAGTTTTAGGTTGTAAATTGACAAAATGTGAAATGACAGAAGAGGTATAAATACTTTAGGAAGTACGTTTACTCGGACGCCTTCGTTTAGAAGCAAAAAAAAGTAGAAAAATCTTACAGGAAGTTCACTGCCAGGAAAACAAAAGCATTTATTACCAAAAATGTCTCTCTGTGTGTTTGTTTTTTAAGCTGTTTTTAGAGGCAGCAGAGACCCAATGGAAGTATAAAAATGTGCAAAATGTGAAGTTTGCATAATAGGTCCTCTTCAAAATAAATAAGTAAAGAGTCCGAAGGATGAGATGGATATTAGTGAGGCTGGAAGTGGAGCTCTCTCTAAGAGCTTCTTAATCAATATGAGGAGAAGAAAGGAGACTCGTCGTGATGAAGTGTGACTCAGACGGACGCAAAGGGCAGCAAATCAATACCACCGAAAGAAGTACGAGTGTTTCTGTCTGACTCTCGTTACGGATAACACTTTGTCCTTTTGTTAACAGCACTACAACCGTAAATAAATTACATCCATAACGTTTCTATGCATTAGGCACAGAAGTGACTCAAGACATTAAAAGCACTGAATCGATAGACGCAGCATAAGCAGCGACAGTCTCACCTGCTGCGGGCCCTGCAGTCTCTGCTGCAGCTGCAGCCGCAGTTGGTTGGGTGGCAGCCTGAGTTGGGGGCCCATTCCCTGCGGTCTGGTCATGCCAGGCCTCAGCCCCATGGGGAAGGCCCCGCGGGGGACTCCGAATGTCACGCCCTGCTGCCCCACCGCGGCCAGCTCTGGAGGAAATGGAGCCTGTGAAGCTGGAGGGAACTGGGAGGTGTAGGAGAGCGGTTTGGGGTCCATGGAAACCGGGGTGGCAGTGGATTGCTGGGGTGGGAAATTTTGGGGGAAAGGGTCAAAGCAGCCACCCTACGGGGGGGAAAACGGCATTTATTATGATTAAACCATGTATTCAACTGCTACATTGAAAGAATTAAGAAAAAACAGAATATAGTTAAATATTTTCTCTAGGAAATAAGTTGTAAACACATGATACTGACTGAAATAGCCTTAAAAATCTGAAATTTGGGTTCTATCCAGGGGATAGAAGGCTGACTTTGTAACAGTCTTTATGTGGCTCTGAAGGTTCAGAGATTTCGGGCCTGATCTCTAGTTTTCAGATGTAATAACTGAAGGTGTGTGCTGACACTTTAGGTAAATTATCTTCCTGCTCAGATTAAATGCCAGAAGACAAAAAAACTCTCTAAAAGACATTTCCTGCCATTTAGCAAATAATGTTGGTAATTCTAACTGACTTAAAACAAGTTTAGTCTGATTTAACTTCAGTCAGTCAGAAAAAAATGAATCTGTCCTTTTATGAGGCATATGAACTGTTTAAGTTAGGCTTCTAATCAAACAGACTGAATTTTGTTACCAAACTGTGCAGTTTGAATATCAAGAACATTATGCGGAAATCAAAACCTTGAAAACATCTAACTGAAATTCAGGCATTTTCAAGGATTTTAGCCACCGGTTCAAACCCTGAAGTTGACCCTCTGTAGATTAAAGATACCTAACAAAAACCCACTTCCCAAAGTTTTTATTTCCTCCATTTTCTGCATCATTTCCAGCCAATCGAAGGTGCTTACTGGGTTACCTGAACCAGTTTGTCGATACCCAGGGCCTTGTCCAGTTCGGCCAGTTCGCTCTCGTCCGTCCCGCTCAGGAAGGACACGAGCTGCTCGATCAGAGCCTTCTCATCGTTTCGGGCTTCAGGCGTGGTCGGCGGGCCCAGCTCTTCGTCCAGCGTGCATGGCACACGCTGTCTGCTCCCGGAAACAGAATCAAATTACATTATGCAGCCTAAGACTAGCTAAAAACCATTAGAGTTCAATATCATCAGCATAGAAATGATAAGACACTTCAGAAAAATGCACGATTATTTGGCCCAATGAGGGAAAATACACCACAGAAGGAGAATAAGTCCTAATAGGAATAAGTGATTAAGTTTGGTTTATTTGTGTAACAAACTGGAATAAAACTATTGATATTCCAGTTATTATTAATAAAAGGCAGCTCTTTATAAATGGGTTTTCTAGTTTTGATTTAAAGAAACTCAGTCTTTTGGCTTTTATACAGTTTTCTGGAAGTTTGTTCCAGATCTGTGGTGCATAGAAGCTGAATGCTGCCTCTCCATGTTTGGTTCTGGAGATGAAGAGCAGACCAGAACCAGAAGACCAGAGCGGTCTGCAAGGTTGAACCAATAACAGGACTTTGAAGGGGAAGTATTATTATGCTTGATTTTATAGCACAATCAAGTGACTATGTGGCCTTCAGTTGTTATAAAAATGCTGCATATTAAATATGATTTGAAGTCATAATTTAACACACTGAAATTGGGCCTCTGTCTCTTTAAGAACCTGCTGCTCTTTCTGAAGCTCTGCCTCCAGGAAGTCATCACAACATGGCTCCTTTATTAACCTTTTAATAACGTTTTTAAAAGCGTTCTGAGAAGTATAATGATGAGCTCACCAGATGGGCAGTTGTTTGCCAATTGCTGCTGGCTAGTCTGAAGGAGCTGAGTGGGGGAAACGTGGGAGGGCTGCTCTGAGGCAAAAGCGTGGAAACTGTTTCTCTAGATCTTTCTGAGACATCATAATGTAAAGTCGAGTATCATCTGGACAGCTGTGATACCTAATCTTATTTCTTTTTATAATATGACTTAGTAGGAGCATGTAGGTACTAAATAAGAGGGGTCCAAGAAAGAACCTTGGGGTACTCCACATGTAATTCTTTTCAGCGCCGATGAAAAATTAACTATTGACACAAGAAAGTTCTTTAAGTTTGAACCAGTTAAGTACTTCAACCAGAGTCACTTCAAAAATATGGTGAAGAGTGTCAAGTGTCAAAGTGGATGGACATTAAGAAGCTATTTAACGTTGATCAACATTGAATGTTCAGGCAGAAATATTGGAGTAAAACTCCTGTAGAGACAAAGCTGTTAATTAAAATACTACAATAAACTGTGTCAATACTTGCACTTACTCTTGTGGTGACGCTAATGAGGATTGTAAAGGAGTTCCATGTCCATCAAAAGACAAAGTGTCAGTCAGAGCCAGAGGCTGGAACTGGGAATCTCCCACATCCATCTTCGTCAGCCCTGGAGAAGAATTTCATAACTTTTATCTGATGGTAAGATCTGGCTGTCAGACAGTTGGAACAGATTCAAGTATGTAACAGATTATAGAAAATTGGCAAAGAAAGTGCAAGTTTCTCTTCATTTGATATCAGTTAAATTGTGTTTTTATTTTTGTTTTTATCATTTTAACTGGTTCTTTAGTTCTTCTCTACCAGTACTCGGAGCAAAAGGGTTGATGACTTCAGTCTCTGGAAAAGGACTGCTATCCTTGGGGGTCTGGAAGAAGTCTCCCTGTTGTTGGCTTGGAGTGGCAGGGTTGCAAAAATCAAACGATGGCTGTGTCTGGAGGCTGCAGCCTGAGGTCGGGACGCCATCAACAAGTCCTGAAACCAGAACACAAAGGTCAAGAGGTCACAGCGGACTGTTTAGTCCGCTTTAATCTAGCTCTGGTTTGTTTGCCGAGAAAGTCTGGTTCATCTGGGGAGGTGTGAATGCTAATCAAACTCTGATGTGGACCAAAAAAGCAAACACTGACGGGGTTCAAATGTAGATGTGAATGCCAAGTGAACTGGAAACCGCTCCACAAGCAGGAAGCAAACTATAGCACTGGGGATTCTGGGTAAATACAACCAAAACAAACCTGCTAGCCTAGCGCTAGCGGGAGAAACATCTCATGGTGTTTTACCAAAATCAAAAGATCTGATGGAGTACCACCCATTTTTGTTTTCACTTCACGAAGAACGAAGTTGCACTCATTGTCGTCGGAGGTTTTTATGTAGTTTCCTTCAGTGCAGCGCCCCCACAGGCGAGGAGGGGAACAAGTTTTTAATTAGTTTGGATTGTTTGACTTAGTACAGAGTGAAAACAAATCACACCAGCTAAAAATATAATAAATGCTGCAATTTAGTTCCCCATTTGAACAAAAATGTATCAGGTGTGAAAACACACTAAAAATATTTTTAAAAGTCCTGGAGACTGGAGGAAACCAGGGAAAAATCATGACCAACATAATTCTTCTTGCAGTCAAAAATGTTAAGGACAAGACCAAGGACTTATAACTAACCCTATTTAATAAGCAGTACCACGTTTATGTACAGACTTTTGCTGTGGTTACATAAAATTTTATTTAGTTTATTAAACTTGGCTAAATGTACTTGGCTAAAAGTCAGTTTAAAAAAAAAAAAAGTGACTCAAAACTTTCTTACAACAGAATAAATTTGTTCAATCAAGTCTAGGTCTGTCTCAATAAATCAATTAATCACATGATAAATTAAAACAAACTCAATAATTTCCATTTGCATGATTTCTTGTTTTTCTCTGTTTTCTATCTTTCTACCAAAAACTGGATGATAAAAGTTTTCTGTTTGGTGCTTTGGTTAACTATTTTGTTTAGAGACTTCATAATTAATTTTATTTGTTGCTTCTGTTGTTTAGTTTATTTATTCTGGATATTTGAAATGTCTTCCAGTTCCGGGGTTAAACGTTCATAAGAATTTAAAGTTTATTGATCTTTAAAAATGTGTTCTTCCATTATGATGCCATTGCCATTATATTATTTGAAAATGGTTTCAAAGCAACAATTTTATCATTCGTCGCAATAAATTCTGGGACAATAAATCGTCCAGCAAAATTTGTTACTGTGAGTAACCTACTCAAGGCTAGATACATTTTCTTTTAAATGCAAAATCATTTTAAAGTTTTGGATTTAAAATGAGTAAATATTCATTTTATGAAAACAAAAAAAAAACTGCTTGACTTCATATTTTGTTGACTTGACACAAAGTGAGGGCTGTACCTCTGTTCGGAGTCCCTGGCGGCTCTCTCTTCACATTTACGTTGCGGGGAGTGCAAACCTCACCGGGCTGCAGGTGAGTGGGGGACTGCAGGTGAGTGGGGGACTGCAGCTTGACCTGGTGGGACGGGGAGTGCAGCTGTGGCGACGGGGATTGCAGCTGGGGGACAGACTGAGGCTGGGACAGGGGCGACTGGAGCTGAGGCACTGGGGACTGGAGCAGAGCTGGGAGCTGCGTGGAGGGAGAGTGGAGCTGTGTGCCTCCGCCGGGATTCACAGACTCCTCGCTGCCCTGTTTGGCTCCGAGCGGACCTCTGAGGCCGGGCAGAAGCTGGCTGAGAGCGTCCGGATCAGCAGGTCCAATAGGTAACTACAGACAGGAGGAAACACGGCAAATCTAAACATTGGACAGGTGGGAAAATGGTAACACTTTATTTAAAGGGGCGAGCCCGACATAAACATGAAGGAGTCTTTGTGAATGTTTCCAACTGTTGTCATGAGTTTTAATCCAATAAATACTGAACTTTTTATGCAACCTTTAATCCAACTCTGGATTAGAATGTAATCGTTTCCAGAATATTGCAAAGTTGACCGTCTTAATGCAACTTTGCATTAAAAGTGTCATTATTTAACAAATACAAAGTTTACACTTTTAATATCTTTTAAATGCAACTTTAAAATTTGCTTTAAAATCTAATTAATTACAGAATATTGCAAAGTTGATACTTTTAATGGAATTTTTAATTAAATTTTGCATCCAAAAAGTTTATTTTCTGAAGTTATTATTTACAGAATATTACAAAGTTTAAACTTTTAAAATACTTTTAATGCAAGTTTCTATGAAACTTTGCAAAAAAAAAAAAAAAAGAGTCATTATTTACCAAATAATGCAAAGTTGCCACTGTCAGTTTTATGCACACGACTTCATATACAGTGTTACCATGCGAGTTAAAGGATTGGCTTCCAAAGTCCATGAAAACAAACAATCGTCTTTGTTTTTATGGAAACGTCCCAGAAGGAAATGTTCCTATCAGTCGCAGCCTTTCTGCAAACTCTTCATACGGAGAAATGACTCGTCATGCCGTCGTTAACTGGATCCAGACACGAGCAAGCAGTTGTGTAATTTAGTTTGATTTAATGGCTGCTGATATTGTTTTATGAATAAACCGCTCCTTCGTACTGATCTACAGGAAATATAAACAGTTCCAGAGAGTGAATCCTGTATCTTGTACATATAAATGATGAAAACTCAATTCCAATTTTTGCAGATACCAATTCTTTTGTCTGGAATGTTGGTAAATATAGCAAGAAAGTGGCTGAGTTGGCAACAGCTACTGTTAACTGGAAACATGCAGACATGACACGTCAGTTAAACCTCTCGCACTGCAGCGCAGAAGACAACAGTGGTTCATTTTTAGACTTTTGCCAAAGTAGTTAAGATTGGCTTCACATGCAAGTATCGGCTGATCACTGATCTCCCAAAATTAAGAAAATCGGGGACGAATTATTGGTGCAACCTTAATGAAAACCCAATGGAAAATAAGCATATTTATAGAAAGTTGAGTGGAAGAAAAAAGCGCACTCAAGGATTAGAGGGAGACTCCTCAGTGGTCCAAAGTCCTCTTTTCAGATGATAAATGACTATCAGAAAATAATAAGAGAGGCATAAAATAAAGATAAGTGGAATCTGACAGGATGAAATGGGAGGAGATGAAATGTGAAAGAAGAGCGATAAATGTGTGGATTTTAGGCTGAAGCGTACCGTGGAGTCTCTGCGGTTCTCTCCCAGAAGACTGGATTTGGGGCTGGCGCCAGCCGAGCCGACAGGGACTCCTGGTAGTTTGGGCGTCCCGCCGGCTGGGATGGACGAACCCGAGCAGGTGAGGCCGTCGCCACTGGCTCTCTTCTCCACCTTCACCCGGACCGTCTGGAGGCTCAGGGCTGACGGAGGGGGAAGGTCGCCCAAGTCCTTCACAGACACATTTGGTTAGAATTAGGGCTGAAACCAACAATTATGTTAGTAATTAAATAATGTAACAATTATTAAGACGATTAATCTGGCAGTTACTCCATTATTATGACGATTAATCAATTATTTTGATGATTAATCACTGACAATTCAATAAATAACAATTAATCTGTAATTATTCTGACAACTAACTGATTACTCCGATGATTAATTTATTACTCTACAATTAATTTGTCAGTTAATTGATTATTCTGTTGATTAATCGGATAAAAATGGGCATATTCTGCATATTTTTTATGTAAGCCTTTTCATACAATATTATAAATACACGATTTGTTGATTATTTTTGGATTAGTTGATTAATAACTGGATGGCAAAAGGTACTGATCAGGAGAATAAATTGTAGAATTTGTACCAGGTGAAGTTAGACCTATGCCACTTGAGGAGTTTTTGGTTCGACATATTTACAGAAAAATTATTTTTTATGTCAAATGCAAAAGGTTTATATTTTTTATATTTTTTGTATAGCTGTTTTAGTTACTGCTCTGAGTGGATTGTTCTTTCAGCATATGGACTTTTTTGAGTCTGTATACCAAAGTTGACGATTAATCGATTACTAAATTAGCTGACGATCATTTCAATAAATGATTAATCATGATTCATTTGATTAATCGTTCCAGCTTTTGTTAGAATCAGCATTTTTTGAGATACTGTTGGTGAAAGAGATTAAGAAATGAATGAAAATCACCTTTTCGTCCGTATCCAGGAGAAATCGCAGTAACTGGTGGTCCTGCGGCTCTCTGGGGTTGGACTTGTGGGACGCTGTGCTCAGCGCCGGACTGACTGGCGGCTCCTTCTTGATCTCAACTTCATTTTTATTCCCTCCGTCCTCTGCGGCGGCGGTGGAGGCGGCGTCGTTGGGACTGCTGTCCTGGAGCAGCCGGTGCAGGATCTTGTGCCGCTCCGTCAGACTGCTGTGGGAAGCGGGGCACTGAGGACCCAGGGAGGGGTGAGGAGGATGAGGTGATGAGTTGTTGTTGTTGGATTCAGCTCCTGTGACACTGCTGTCCAGGAGCTGGTTGAGTCTGGGGTTCCCCAGTGGTGAGGCAGATGGAAGGGGGGCCTTATTCGAGTCCTCTCCCCCGTCTCCCGCTCCCTTTTGGGGCTTTGCCGACAGCGGGCGAGTGGAGGAGCCGGTGGGCATACTGGCTTGTCTCTGAAGTCCAGGAGACGACAGGGGGAAAGAGCCTGCCGACCCACCGCTGCTCAGTGCCCCCGAAGGGGACTGGAGCCCCGGCGTGGAGGGGGAAAAGGGGTTCCCCGGGACCCGAGGGCTTCCCCCCAGCCCTGGACTGGCTCGCGGCATCCTGGGCGACATAAACGAGGTAGAGGTGGCTGTGTGAGGGCTGCTGAGAGCCGAGGGACTGCTGACCTCCTGGGGGCAGTTCGTCCGGTTGGGCGTAAGGTAGCCTGTTGGTGTGGGGGGGTTGTGTCCGCTGTTGTTGGCGTGAAGGACAGAGCCTTGGTTTGAGTTACTGCCGGGGGGGAGCGAAGGGGACCGGGACGGGGTGTGAGCAATACTGCTGGGGGTCGGAGGAAGGCTGGGGTTAGTGTTTTCCTGAGAGCTAGCAGTGTTGTGTTCCCTGAGAGAGCGAGAGAGAGAGAGATGATGATGGCGAGAATAAACTCTACACCAAACTCATAAAAGAACAGATTTGATACGGATCTACAAGAAAATACGTTTTATTGACGCAGATTTTGATGTTTTCTTAACTTAAATAGCCTCGCAGAAAATAGCCTTTTTGCACAAGCTGTAGAATGTGTGATTTTCTTCCCCAATTACTTGATTAATCATCAGATTAATCAAGCAATCGTGATTGCGACCACCGATTGCAATCAATCGGTGGTCAATCGGTGCAATTGATTGCAATCAATTGCACCTAACCCCTAACCCTATATCAAGCAACCTTGATTAATCTGAACCTTTTCAAATTTTTAAAAATCCAAATATCTTTCGCCTTTAACTTTCTTTTGTTTGGAAAATGGTATAAAAGATTAAGAAAATCCACAGGATTTGTATTTTTTCAGCAGGAAAACTTTTGATGATTTGTGTCAGTAGGATACCTGTCAATAGTGTGGATGCCCATGATGAAGGGCTGTACGTCGGGTTTTGGTGGGCAGCAGAACTTGCAGCGAGTCTGAGCGCTGAGCGGCGTCCCGTCACTTAACGTGAATCGGTACAGAGGGCTGATGGCGGTGCCGTGGGCCATCACTGACAGACACAGAAAAACGTTAAACTACACGATCATCTCTAAGTTTACCAACATGTTTATCCCCCAAATCTGTCTGGATATCCTTTTGTTCACATGCTTTTTTCCTCCTACTCAACTTTCTCTACATTTTCACTTTTTATAAGCAAAACTCATCAAAAATACAATAATATTTTTAAAAATAATTTTTCTTTCTTCTATGTTCAAAGAATCTATGCAATATATGAGTTTCACTTGTGGTATCCTTCTGCTACCACACTTTTTTTTTTCACTCAACTCTCTCTAAATTTTTATTTTCGGTGAAACACATACTTTATTAAGCTGATAATTCCTTTTAACTTTTCATTTTGTGTCTGAAACTATCAGTCTCTAATTGATGAAGCATCTGCAACGTGATGGTTTTAGCTTTGCTGTTCACTGCTAATGAAGCTGCATAAGACGCATTTAGATGCATCAGTGGGTTTTGCTGCTGCTCACCTTCATGCAGCAGCTTCTTGGCATGCGAGGGCTCCTTTCCCTGCGGCTGAAAAAACGCGTAGATGCACTTCCTGACCAGGTCCTCCCAGCCAGGCCGGCCTGTCGCACGCAGAGCGCTGGTTTCTATGGAGATGATCTTCCCTGGATCACAGCCACACACAAAAGATCAGTTTGAGCTGCAGCAGCCTACAAGCTGAGGTCCTCGTGCAAAATTCAAGGAAGAATCTGGAGCTCTGTGTGGTTTTCCAATTACGTGGAAGTAAGTATACTAATTTAGGGAAAAATTATGAGGATTGCGAAGTCTAATACAGACTTTCTTCACCAATAGGGCATTGAATGCCCTTTCAGACTTATGTTCTTATTGATATTGATCACATGTCAAAATTAAGACTTTTAAAGACCAATATTAATTAAAATTTAGACCTATATCTTTACAGAAATGCACAAACTTCACCCAGCTAACTGACCATAAATTTTCACTTAGCCATGACAGGCACAAAAAAGCTAGCTTTCTAACAAAGGTACGTTAGCAGTGAGTTATTGGTGCGATTCAAACTTTTGCCTGGCAGAAAAGTCCAACAATAAAATAAAACATAGAGTATGGGCGACTAAACAGTCTTGCCAAGACAAAATTTAAGAGCTGTGATTAACATATTAAAGGCAAATCTGGTCTTTAAAATGAATTTGAGACATTTTAAGGCTTTAAATTTAGATATTAAATTTAGTGGAGATGGCATCCTTTGTAAGAGTAATGATAGATATTATTGTTTTATTGCACAGTCCTAAGAGAACCTTTGTACGACATTGTGTTAGGGCCACTGCAGATAAAAAAAAAGAAAAGAAAAAAAACACACAAAATGAATACATTTCTGTATTCAATTTCAGAGTTTGAAAAGTTAATAAATTACTAGAAAAATCTCATATTTTTCTTATGATTTCAGACTTTTTTTTTCTTAAATCTTTAAATTTTCTGAGTTTGAAAAGTTGAAAATTTGCCAGAAAAATGTTAGAATTTTGTTTTTCAAAAAACTTGGAAACGTGTCAGTTTAAAAAGTCAAAATTTTCTACAAAAAATCCCAGAAATTTAGAATTTAACCTCAGAAACAAAAAAATATTGAAAAGATTTCCATGTTTCTTCTGCCATTTTTGTTTACTTTTCAAACTCATAAATGTTCTTGTTTTTGGTGGAAATTGACTTTAAAAAAAAAAAAAAATCTACAACGGCCCTAATACGCTGTTGTTCCTTTGCTGTTTACATGAAGCACAACAAAACCACTAAAACACAAGAGGTCAAAGGTCATAATAGAACTTTGAGTAGAAGGAGAGATTATTGCAGAATTCACCTAAATTGAGAGAAGATTTGTCTGACTTTTGAGTAAGAATTATTGATAAATTCTAATTTATTGGCAGGGCAACATTTAGAAAAATCCAGGTGGAATAAATTGAGCGTTGTTGGGATCCTGCATACGTTGTGGGAGATTTTACCTGCCGGGTCCTGCTTTGTAATAAAAGACTCGGTGCGTGGAATCCGACAGGCGATGCAGATCAGGCAGCTTTGCAAGTCTGAAATGCAAAAAAACCCTCAAAGAAATTAATTACATGTCAAAAGTAACTTTCTTTCAAAGGAGCAGAAGTAAAGGGGATAAATTCCTGCATTTAGACAGGAAAGGAGCCTGACAGCCTCCAAGGCCGGATCAGACCAAAATGACAAAAAGACCCAGAGAGCTGAGCAGCCAAAACTCTGCAATGCAGAAACTGCATAACAGAATTTATCAAGGCCACTGCACCAGTGGAGACGGTCTACTGATGCTCCAACCGGCAGGGCCAGAAAAACATCAAACTTCAAGAAAAACTTAAAACTTTCAACCATGGGAAAATAAAGTTGCTCCAAACCAATTATTTTTTTTAAATTGGATTCATTCCTGAGATAGTCAGCATTACGGGAGTTCAGAAAATCGCAGTCAGAGAGAATCTTGTTTTGTTTCACTTGTGAAAGTTTTACTGCAGGCGAAGGACGAACGGAGGACGAACCGTCTCCGTCCTCCTGGACGGGCAGCGGCTGCGACACGGTGAAGCACTGCATGATCTCATACTGCTGCCGCGCCTCCAGGTTCTCGGCGTCCGCCTCGTCCGGCGGCCGCTTCAGCATGCGACAGTTAAAGGTGTGGCTGTTCCTGCGGCCGGCTTCCTGCGGCCACGGTGCTCCGTTCACTGGCCAGGCGGAGAAACGGAGAGAAGAAGAAGAGACACTTTAAACATGAGAACAGACAAACATCTATTTATTCATCTATTCATCTAATATTCATTTATACAATTATCCCTCAAATTATCCATCCATCTAATTACTCATCCATCCATCCAGTTACTCATCCATCCATCCATCCAGTTATTCATCCATCCATCCAATTACTGATTCATCCATCCAGTTACTCATCCATCCATCCATCCAATTATTCATCCATCCATCCATCCATTCATCCATCCAATTACTGATTCATCCATCCATTCATCCATCCAATTATCATCCATCATTTTCTGTATTTTGCATCACTCTAGAAAACAATATCTACAGATCAATCAACACAGATAAACTGATCCAACCTTTAGGTTTCAAGTTCTGAATATTTTAGGGCTGCAAAAACTCTTCGGTTTTACCTGAAAATAACTGATCATGTAAATGTTTGAGAGACTCCACCTTTCCTAGAGGAAAAAGACTGTTCTGCTCTAACAGCTGCAGCTGTTGGAATGAAAACACGCAGCTGTCCGACCTTGCTGTTTGCTGCACCCAGTTATCTCCATTTTCATTATAATCTCTCCTCAAGGTTGTTCTGCAAAACCAAACAGTGAAATAACTTCATCACGCTGAATGAAGGTATTGTTTCTCATTACACTCGCCCACGTTTGCTCTTCCTCTGCACAGTTTACGCCCCAAATTTACTTTGCAGTTCTGAACGGAGGCACAAAATGAACTTCATTTCACTTTTTTCTCAGCTGTTCTGCCTGTTTTTTCTTTCTTCTCCATATGAATCCAAACTGAGATCACTCACCGAGGCTTTTAGGCAGCAGATTGCGGACAAATTCATTGTGGTCTCCCACGTGGAGGATGGTGTAGACGCTCGAGTTTATCAGCTCTTCCTGGGTGTAGCCAAGGTAACCGATCACGTTCTCAGAAACGAAGACGATGCGGCCCTCGCGGTTGACCACAAAGAAGAATCCGTCCAGGGCCTGCATGAAAATTTAGACAGAGTGTGATGAAGGCAGCAGAGGAGAATCAGAGTACTTGGGCTCTTTTCACACCTGATAGTTCGGTAGAGTCGGTTCGATTGGGGATCATAGTTTCAACATTTTCAGCTGCTGCAGTTTGCTTTCATACTGCACCATGTCAAATGAACCAAACTAATTTAAAAAGCTGTTCCCCTCCTTGCCTGTGGGGGCGCTAAGCCACAAATTACTGAAGGAAATGGTACAATAAACCTCTGAATTACACATTGAGTGTAACTGTCTTCTTCACAAAATGTAAACAAAAACGGAGTAGCAACATATTTTAGCAAGTTTTTGAGAAATTTGTTCCCCTCCTCGCCTGTGGGGGCGCTACATCAAAAATCACTGAAGGAAATTACATGAAAACCTCTGAAGACGACACTGAGAGTAACTTCCTTCTTCACAAAATGTAAACAAAATGGAGTGGCATCAAATTTTAGCAAATTTTTTATCTTTGGTAAAAGAATACAAGCCATTTCTCCAGCTGGGCTAGCCTTGCACCTTTGCTTTGGTTGTATTTTCCCAGAATGCCCTGCTCAGTATTTCACTTCCTGCTTTTGGAGGGATCTACCATCTGCTTGGCGTTCACATTTGCATTCGAACTGTGCCAGAGTTCACTTTCTTAGGACTGGTAACTAAGTTTGTAGGGTGACCAAAGTTTGCTTTTCGCATTAGGGTCCGATCGGACATTCCTAAACGAACCGGACTAAACTGGGCCAAGGTGAACTCATCTTCAGCTTACCTCCAGCAGCATGGGCCCCAGCGCCTCTTTCTCCACCAGACCCTGACTGCTAGAGGAGACGTCGCTCTTCTGCACGTCGTCGTCTGGAGACAGAAGAGCTGCTTTCTCTGTCAGGAGGAAAATGTTTCAGATCGATGCAGAAGCCTCTTGCTGGTCACGGTTACATAAGGTTCTAAAGCCGTGGCTCTCCTCACCCTGCTCCCGCCGTTTGATCTGCTGGATTTGGTCCACGGTGCTCCTCAGGATGTGGCACTTGTCTGGCTTGGCGCTCAGACTGGCAATGTCGCCCATGTTGGACGACACCAGCTCAGCCAGATCCTCGATGTAGCGGCACTCCAGCTCCCGCCTCCGCTTCTCCACACTGCGGCAAACAAATGAGCTGTAGGTCACGACTCCTTCACAAATCTCATTTATACATAGATAACATAAAGTAGAGACCACTGAGGGCAAGTGAAAGCCAAGTCAAAAGTCACTGAGGAATAAGTTCAAGTCAAATCAGAAGTTGTTGAAGGCCAAGTCAAGTCTCAAGTCATTTAAGTCCAAGTCCAAGTCAAGTCGCAAGTTACTGAAGGTCGAAACAAACGTCAAGTCATTTAAGTCCAAGTCCAAGTCGAGTTGCAAGCTGTTGCTAAGGGCCAAGTCAAGTTTCACTTGGGCTGAATCCAAGTCAACTCAGTATTTCTTGAAGGCCTGGGGTGTTGCGGTGGCACAGTGGTAAAGCAGAACCACATATGGTGGCCTTAGTCCTTGATGAGGCCGTCGCAGGTTCAAGTCCTGGCCTGATGACCTTTGCCACGTCTTCCCCCCTCTCTCATTCCCCACTTTCCTGTCTAACCACCATAGAGCCTTATAATATACAGTATATACAGTACAGACCAAAAGTACTGTATATATATACAGTATATATATATACTGTATATATATACAGTACAGACCAAAAGTACTGTATATATATACAGTATATATATATACTGTATATATATATACAGTATATATATACAGTACAGACCAAACTTTTGGTCTGTACTGTATATATATATATCCAAAAACATGACTGTCAGGTTAAATTCTCCCTAGGTGCGAGTGTGTGTGTGTGTGTATGGTTGTCTGTCCTGTCTGTCTCTGTGTTGCCCTGGCGACCTGTCCAGGTGACCCCGTTAGCTGGAGAGGCAGCAGCACCTCCCGACCCCAGTAGGAACAACGGTGTTAGAAAATGGATGGATGGATTAAGACATTGGTAAAAGAAACGTACCAGTGCTTTGAATAATAGTATATTTGCCCATTTTCTTTAATGTCCATGTCTTTTTTTTGTTTCTTATTTTGTTGTATTGTTATATTTGTATAGTTCACTGTTTAAGTCTGAAAAATCTAAATAAATAGATTTTAAACTGTTAAACTGCATCAAAAAGCCTTCCCAGATAGCAACAGTTGCTACTGTGAGATCATTGCTGATATCCTTCCACCTTAGCAGGCCGTTAATAAACATCTATTTCCCATATTGAATCCTTTAATTTCTGTTTAAATTAAAGAAAATTAAATAACATGACAGAATTGAGTATTTAAACATTTATCTAACATAACTTTCATGGTTTTATGATCTGTTTGAATAGAAGCTGGACTAACGCTTCAAACATTAACTGCCCCTGCAGGCAAAAAGCTCCCTAATTACTCAATAATGAAGCTTTCAAAACGCTGTCTGTGAAAGACAGGAAGCGGGAGGAAGAGAAGTGAAAAATGGGAAGCTGGCGATAGAGCAGGAGGATATGCTCAGACAAGAATACCCTCAATAATTCACCATCCTGCTGAGAGAAACACATGGCAAACTGCTGAGCGGGGAAAAATACTGGACAGAGAAAGATGGATGTTTGCCCGGACCGACACCACCAGTCAATTAATCTATTAGCAGTTTGGAAACAAATAATCAAAAGGGAATTTCTGAGCAGAAACGGCAAACAATTGATTTTTGACAGGATTACTAGAAGGGAAACTAGCAGGGTATTGATTACTTTTGATATTTTTATCTGTTGAGAAAAACAATCTGATTTGTTTCTCAGGGAAAATCTTTCTATATTTTGTTTAGTCTAAGATTTGAAACTTTTTTCAGAACAGAAACCCATGCATAACATACATTTTTTCCAGATTTTTGGATATTTTTAAAGTAAAAACTAAAATTTCTTTATGTCTGTTTAGTTTTGCTTGCTGTCTTTCCATATTTCCATAATATAAAAGGTTAAATCCTCCCTATGTTGACATGTTTAGACTGAAAACGTAACTTTAACTCCTGCACACTGCAAAAACTTAAGTATATTTAGTCTGTAATATCTTGGTACACTTAAATTAATTTACATGTAGCTTTCCAGCAAGTTTTAGGAGCTTGTTTTAAATAAATAATTTCTTAATATTGATGAATAAGTTATAATTGCACTGGACAATTATTTAACTTATAAGATGGGAAAAATGTCATGTTTTAAGTGAAATTATCTGCAAATGGAACAAGTACTATTCAATCAATATTAAGGAATTATTGATTTAAACAAGCTCCTATTGATGCTGAAATGTTACTTATAAGTCAGTATAGTTTTGTCTTAAATAAGACAAAACTAAGATATTCACACTGAAACTAGATCAGAAACACTTAGTAAGATTTTGAGCTTTTGCAGTGCAGAAGCACATTCTGAGACTGCAGTTCCCGGAACATGCAGTGCGGCTGATCAGTTGCAGATTGGTATGTGGGAAACGTGTGAAGAGTGTGTGAAACGACCACAGCAGGAAGTAGGTCACCACCATGACATGTGATGCAGGTTTCTGGTCGGCTGACACGTCAGGGTATGAAAACTTTAGGCCCCCAGGAATCAAATAAGCTGCACTACAAACATTGTAGTATGATAGCCCTCTCCCATGCAGGCATATGGGTTATAATTTTCAAACTTAAACATAATTTTTTTTTTAAGTTCTGATGAGACAAAACTCTATAACTGGCATTTAAAATCATATTATTAATGTTTTCTGTCAATAAGAGAGTAAATCCACTAATAGGCATGTTTACTTAATCTGGACAAAATAAAATATGATCTTTCTCTGTTTTGATGTATTAATATAGAGAAACACCACTGTTGATGATGTGATGTTTTTACTGCATCACCAACAATTAATTAATTAGTTAATTAATTAATTGATGGATGGATGGATGGATGGATGGATGGATGGATGGATGGATGGATGGATGGATGGATGGATGGATGGATGGATGGATGGATGGACGGACAGTGGAAAGGAAACCAGTTGGACACGATTGAATGGAAAACCTTGATTCACTAAAACCATTTATTGATTATTGATCTTCTGACTTGAACCCAAATCTTAAAAAAACCTTAAACTTCCTGGTTTCAGACGAACCAACAAACTGCATTAGATATAAAACAACAACACAGAAACGCATTAGGAAATAAAACACCTCAACTTTTTATTTTTTAGCACTGCAGTAGAGTTTGAGTAACTCCTGTTTTCTCTGATTACTCAGCAAATCATCTCCCAGCCTGAACCCCAAACTGCAGCCTTCTGTTGTTTTAATGTCATCTGGTTCATGTTTTCATGCATCACTGTAAGATTTACAGCCTGCATGATCCTCAGCTCTGTAATGTTTATCAGTGCTGCAGCGTGGCTGCATGCTTACCTTTGCCCCGATGTATCGCATGGCGAGCCCTTCCTCTTGCGTGACTCTGGCGTGGCTGGGTCCAGGGGGCTTTCCCCGACCGCACTCATTTTCAGCTTAGACTGATCTGAACACAGGAGAAACCTGCATTTTAATTAAAACATCTTGATAACTTTAAAGAACCATTTCTCAAAAACAAAAAAAAACCCTCCTCATATCGCCAAAAAAAACAAAGATGACAGGAGCTGACAAACATATGCTGAAGAAATACCATTAACAGCTGCAGTTATAGGCAATAAAGTTAAATGGCTAGAACTTACATAACAGCAACACTTAAATTTATCGCATCTGGACCAAGGAGGTATGGGAGATATACAGGAAAGAGGTAATTAAACACCTTCCAAGAAAAGGCATAAATCAGAATATGGAGCTCATCCATGAATCTGCAATCACTTTAAAACAATCCTGATATAATCCTGCGGCGTCCATAGCCGTGCAGCGTGACGGCATAATCCTGCCCCCGTCTCCCTGCTAGAGGGCGAAAAGCCGCTCGCTCACGATGACTAGCATTGGTTTTAGCTGTCATGTTATCACTATAACGTGCTAAATCTTAAATGTATGCCTGATATATATATAAAAAAAAGGGACACAGCGCTTTGTTACCAACTGTTAACTACATGACAAGGTCAGGAAAAGGCTTTAATTAAGAAAAAAATAGCAAGGGAGAGGGAAGTAGTTCAGTTATGCTAGCTTGACTTTGACAATCTTAAGATGTAGATGTGATGCGGAATTTGGTGTTTCGGTTCAATTACAAAATAAAAAAGGTGATTTAAACACCAACTCTGACAGATCATCAGTACAGCAGGTGTTTAAATTGGCTATCAGCCAATAGCTAATTTACAGCCGCTGTGTTAGCTTAGCTAATAACAGCGTTAGCTAATCTACCGCAGCAGTCACTAATAAGTCTAAAAACATAAAACTGTAACCGACTGAATGTTTTGTTCTTTGTGTGGGAAATGCTTGAGTGTTTTTTGGTGTTGAACCCTGAAACGCATAGTGGTGTTGTTGCCAGTTGCTATGGTAACAAGTCTGCGTGTAGCAAAGCCAACACAGAGCGAGAAAAAAGTTGTTTTTTTACTTTATTCTTCCCTTTGCTGTGGCGCTCTGCACTAAATTAATAATAGCTACATCTCCAGGTTTCATTTTAACTTAATTGACAGAATCGCTTTACTGTGGCAAAGTGGCTATAGATAGAAAGTTAAACAATCAGTCTTTTCGCCATCCAGCCGTTGCACAAGCTCCAAATTTCCAGATGTAAACAATAACATGCAAGGGTCCATAAAAAAAAACAACCACCTGCTATCTGAGTCCTACTGTTAATTTTAACACAGATATACTGTAATATGATAAAATTGATAGAGGCAGCAGTAAAATCTTTAGCTTTAGCTCAAGATGCTAAAACATAAAAAAAATGAAGCTGAGATTAAAATTTATTTCTATAAGTTTAATTTCCTCCAACCTTGTGTTAAACTTTGGGACATTTAGACCAAGTTAAGAGCTGATCAAGCACAACAAATCAGCCAGATCGCTCAAATACACAGAGAGAAATTATTTTGATTTGTTATCCTACATGGTAAATTATTACAGCGAAGACAGATGATACTAAACTAAGATGTCATCCAATTTATTCTAATCTGTCATCTTCATCTCTGCGGAAAAAGCTACAATTTCACAAGAACATGAAGGTGTAGAGCACAGAAACTGGAAACTGAAAGAGGATTTACTACCTCTGCTTTACTGCAGTTCAGACAATAAAATATTTATTTTCTTATTTAGAAAAGGAATGTGGCCATTTTTTATCCAATTAATCGATTAATCGTTAGAATAATTGATTACTAAATCATAAGTTTCCATCCTAAAGTTTATGTTAGCATTGTTTTTACACAACGTCCATGTCCACTTCAGGAAAGTTCAGCTGCTTCAATGACAAATTGCTGCATCCTGGGTGCACAAAGTGGCAGTATGTCAGATCCTTCCTGCCAGCAACTGTCGGACTATAACCGTCACTGCTAGAGGTTTTTGTATCCCTGCTGGTATTTCCACTGTTTTTACTGTTTTAGAGTTTTTACTCATTGTAAATAGCCTGTTTTTAATGCACAGATATGGGCATTTTGTAAAATTTTCAAATTATCCTTCTCAGTTGCACATTCCTTTGGATCAGAGTATGCTTTCTTAAATAAATGCACAGTGCATTTTGTTAAAAATTTGACCTTATTGTGGTTTTCTTATATATTTGTGACTACATGCTTTGAATGTCGGTCACTTTGCTGTTTCAGAATTTCCTGATTTGAGTTTTTTATTTTAACCTTTTTTTTACATAAACACAAAAGTAATGGTGGATTTACTGCACATCTGTTTTTAAACATGAAGTCTGTAGAAAAAAAAAACGGTGTGAAAATATGGATGAGTGTAGACTGGAATCAAATATTCATCCAAATATTCTGGAAAATACTTCAAAATCCAGACCAGAGCTCCAACATGTCCAACATCCTCCTTAAGGTTTTTGTCATTTTTCTCACATACTTCATCAACGTGTGCCCAAAGTGGGAAATATCTGAGCAGCAACATCTCTGTGGCTTCATCAGGAGGGTTGACATGGCAACAGAAATGCTGCAACACTTGCCGAAATACAGGAGTTAACAAGGTTTCTGAAGGATCCATTAAAGCAAATGTTGCATTAAAGTTAAAACGCTTGTGCTGCCGTCACAAATTTGATGTAATGTCGTTTTAGTGGTTCTAATCAACATGCAGCTCCGAGGGGAAAAACATCGTATTTAAAGGGAAGAAACCGTCAGAAAAGATCAAAAGTACAGAAAATAAAGTTATTTTTAACCAATTCAAAGAAAATTTGAGTAATCTTAAGTACAAATCTGTAAAGTGTGATCAGCTACACAGAACAGAAACCTCTTAATCCAGGATAAAACTCACCACGATTGTTACAGAAGTATAAAGTATGGCTGTGAGGTCAAGTTGCTCTCAGGACAATAATTCTTCCTGACGAGCCTCGTTTACATTTTTACCTCAAATCACCCTCACTCCCCTCCAGAGGAAAAAGGAGGCATCCTCTATATCAGGAAAACGAGAGCTCCACGACGACTCAGCAGATAACACAAACATCAGCTTCGTGTTTGGGAGATTGGGAATCACAGCTGCTTTTTTATTTAAATTAGAAAATAAAAAGAGTTTAGTGGGGTCACCTTTCACCATATGGCATTATATAATCAAACTGTTTTATTTCACTGAAATAAAATAGTTTCAGTGAAACAGTGTATGTGATTGGATGTGAATTTAACTATTTTGGATGTTATGGGATTCAATCTGATTTAGGGTTGAAACGAATAATCAGATTAATTGTGATTAATCGATTGATGAAATAATCGTCAACTAATTTAGCAGTTGATTAATTGTTAGCTAGAAGATAGAGACTGAAAAAAGGACATTTGCTAAAAGAACAACACACTCAGAACAATAAATAAGCAAAAAAAAGAAGCAAAGAAATTGAACAAAAAATGTTTACATTTTGCATTTAAGAGAAAAAACATTTGTCTGTAAATTTGTTCTACCCATAACTCCTTTAGCTTCGCCTGGTTTAAATTAAGTTTAAAAAATTTCTAATTAAGCACTTTTTGATATCCAATTATTAATCAGTTAATCAATAGATCTACATCGTATCAATAAGTCAAACAAAAAGGGTTGATGCTAGAAGCATCCTTTGCTACAAGTGATCAAGTGTTCTCTAAAGGAATGCTAGTGTTGCATTTCAGGCAATAAACTGTTTATTTCTCACTTTAAAAAGGAACTGAATAGAGGTAGCCTGAATAGATCTGCCGTTATCTAGATTTTTTCAATATCAGGATCGATACAGATATTAATATCAGATTGGTGCATAGGCCAGTGTCACAATAACAAATTTTGCTAGATGCAAAATAAGAAATTATTGCAATAAACAACAATATTTTTGTTTTGAGACCATTTTTCAAGAAACATATTAATAACAACAATGCAATGCAAGTTTGCTCTCCCAGCAAAAAAATAAACTTTAACTTTAAACTTTAAAGAACTTAAACCGGAAGATATATTAAATATATAAAATAAAAAACAACAAAAAACAATTAATAAAAATAAAATAAAAACCACAAATATCCAAATAGATTATGAAGTCTCTGTAAATAAAAATGACTATTCACCAGAGATTTTATTTTACTTTATCATGCAAATAATTCTTTATTTTCCAATAACTATCATTTTAATTACCCAGGCTGATGCACTTTGACTCTTTAAGCTTATTGTGTGTAAATCAAGTCAACATTAAACATTAGCACATTAAAATTAAAAGACTACATCCAAGAAATACTCCTTATTTCCAAAATAAAAATACATTTCTTTCTCTGATCAATAAGGTTAACATTTAATAAAATGCTCTCAACAACTTTTAAACCCAGTAACATGTGACTGGAGTGACCATCAGTAGTTACAGCTGCAGGCTGAGCACATCCCACATGTCACGTTTTGCAGAAAACACACAGACGCAAAACCTTTGCAGCTCCTATCGCACACAAACACACACCTGTAGAAGAGGTCAGCTTCCTGCAGCTTCTGACCTCTCCCACCCTCCTCTCTGTAAGTGACGTACGGAGGAGGAGGAAGAGGAGGACTGAGCCTTCAGTCAGCAAAGATGAAGAACAAACAGCAGCAGCGAGAGCAGAGTCAGCCTTCTGAGACGTAAAATCCGCAGCCGCCCCATTGCAAACACCAACCGTCTCCTCTTTAGTGTTACTCCCTCCGTCATCCTCCCATCCTGCAAGCTGCCATCGCACAGAAAGCCAACCAAAAGCGTGGAAATGTATGGATTGCGAGGGGAGCGAGGGAGAGACCACCAGGTGGAGAATGGGCAGCGAGAGATGGAGGATTATCAGAAAAATCGTGGGAGGAGAAGGAGGTAAAAGAGGGAAGGGTTAAATATCATCCTAATTTGGAGCATCATGTTGTGACTGAGAGGGAAATATGATTCGGAGATGCGTCTTTTAAAAAAAACTGGCAGACTCTGAATAGTTCATTCACTTCCTCATTTGTGAACTTTCTCAAAAAAAAAAAGAAAATAGGTGAAAGCAGCAGAGATGTGGGATAGTTACATAAGTAAAACTAAAGATTTTTGATAAAATATTCAATAAATGATCAAATTCAAGCTGCAAATATGTATATTTAGCTTAAAATAAAAAGAGAATCCCAGATTGTTTTAGTGTGAAACATGTGCACCCCTCTCTGCTGTTGGGAGATGGTTCAGCCTCTGAGAAGCTGCTCAGTCACTGTTGCTAAGGCCGGCCCCTCCTGAATGTCAGGACATAAAGCAAAGAGTAAACAGCCTCAGTCAGACCTCCGGCTCCTTTATTCATCACGCTCTGAGGAGCTGATCGCCATGTGGACCAGGTGAAATCAGCAGCAGCTCGTTTTGTGCAGGTTTGCTGGGGAAAATGTCGCACGTGGCTTTGACATAAAGCAGAGCGTAGCTAACTCCTCAATCAGGTGGATTTTATAACTCATAGACGTAGTTTGTAAATTAATTATGAATCTTCTATGAGCTGAAAAAGTAATTTACTAAAATGCATCAGAACAAATTCTTCACATGACAAACCAGAAGTCATTCTACTCCCTCTGAGCTCAGTTTTGTTATTAAGACGTGTAAATTATTCACTCCGAGTCGTTTAAAGGTTTCTTATTGGGTTTATTATAAGGACTTTAGCACTACTGCAGAAGCAAAGGGTTTTTTCAGACCTTATAGTCCGGAAGATTTGGTTCAATTGGGGACCAAAATAGCAACTGTTCCGTTCCTCGCCTGTGGGGGCGCTGCAACAAGAACAACTGAAGAAAACTAGACAAAAACTAGACACTGAGCGCAACTTCCTTCTTCACAAAATGTACACAACAATGGAGTGGATGTAGGATTTCTCTTTTGTTGTTGGCGAAAGAACTATTTCTCCCGCTAGCACTAGCCTAGCATGTTGGATTTGGTTGCATTTACCCAGAATGCCCTGCGGTGCAGTTCACTTCCTGCTCCGGTCAACTTTGAGTTCACATAATCATTCGAACAGCACCAGAGTTCACTTCAACCAAACCAAAATTTAGATTTTTAAATGGACCAGCGTTTGCTTTTTTACATAGTTCCATTGCGCGTTCACACTTTGCCAAATGAACTAGAGTTCAATTAAACTGAACTAAGCAGATGTGAATGTATCCTTATCATTGCACCGAGGTATTTCAGTTTTCCAAGCTGCATTTTCTTACAAATATTTAAGATATGCTCTATAAAAAAATCTGCGATTAGGAGAATTTTTCACAAGTAATTGGGAAACGCGCTCCTGAAGGTCTACTATAGATTACCACCACTTTTTCATCCTTAGTGATGATAATCATTTTTAGAAGAATGTGTTTTTTTTAAAATTACCTTTTCAAACACTAAATACCATAAAAATTATCTAATTATCAGAAGCTCCAGAATCTAATCTTTTTCTGATCAGTGAACACAGAACCACTTAGCACTTCCAGTCTGGGCCAACAATAACCCTCTTTGGTGAGGATGTGCTTACAGTGGGAAGAATTGATTACAGTCACTTTTCACCAATTCAGTGTTTTAAAGTGAAGTCAGAGGAAGTAAAACAACTGTGAGAAAATGTTCACCCTACCGGGAGACCAGAAAATTAAAACTATATATGACGTCATATTGAAGATTTGCATCCAAACGCATAAACAGAGAAAAACGCTGCTGTGTTCCTCGTTTTTCCAACTGAATACTCTGTCCAGTTCCAGTCCATTGTTCCCCACCATCTGTGTACACCAGAACCAGGATGTTTACCAGCAGTAAGAAATAACCTTGGACCGCACACAGCTCCACAGACACCACAACACGCAGCCAAAGTCCTCGTGTATAAAATACGCGGTCTGAGGTTAGAAAGACTCACAGAGGCTCCTTTATTTGTGCAACAACTACTTACAGACAAGTAACACCATAGAAACACACAGAAAACTCAATTACAGCAGCTTAAACTCCCACTATTACACTACTTACATCCTTGTCAGAATTATGGTGATTTTTTGCATGGAAATCTGACCAGGTTTATATTTCACCATCAACACAACAACAGTGATCGAAAAACGCCACAAACAGAAGCAAAAGTTAAGTAGAGGGTACATCTACGAAAACAACCCACTACTTAACCTGAACTTCACCAAAATCCAGCTTTCTTTTTTTTTTTGGCCTGTCAAGATATGCAATAAATCAATTAATCACATGATCAATCAAAATGAGCAAGATCATTTTCATTTGGATAACAATCGTTACAAGAAATGCCCCCATTTAATTTAGTTGAAAACTAAATATTTTGAAAAATGCTGCAAACATTTCACATCCAATATGGAGTTGTTAGTTTTATTTTATTTTTTTACAAAAGTCAAAACTGCCAAAATGCCATTGTTGGGGGCTTATTTTATTTTCTAAGCTCTATTAAAACATAGCATTGCTGTTTCTTTTTCATTCTGATGTGCAAGATGTCAATAGCACTCAATTCATTGATAACTAGAATATACATTCATAGCAGTAATTCAGCCAAAACTGTACAAGACAAAAATACAAACAGTTGATTTACAGTTTGATTTGTAAGTGTAGGAGTAGAAGTTGAAACCAGCCCTTAAGGACTGGAGCAGCAGATCGCTGAAGTAGATTATCAACTGAAGTCTAAAGACATTTTAAACATTTTGGATAGATCAACCTGACGCACCTACTTGGTCTAGGGCTCCAGTGAATGAGTCATGTGGTGGCTTTGGGGGCCTTTTTCTGGGCTCTCTCCACAGATAAAAGGAATGAAGGGGACTCTGCAGGTGAGGTCACTGGAGGGCGAACGGCTTAAAGTCGAGGTGATGGAGCGCCGGTGGCGAGGTTAGGGCTCCGCCGCCGTACCGTCACATGGCACCATCCCAGGTGCAGGGAGAAGCCAGCCGGCCTCTGACATGGAGGGGACAACAGAGAAAACACCATCAGTGTGAAAAGATTGATTAAAAAAAGTCCTTCCTATACCGATACAGTCCAGGGCTGAAACGATTCATCAAATTAATCGTGATTAATCAAAGGATGAAAAAATCAATTAATTTTGTGAACGATTTATTGTCAACTAGAATGTAGAAAATCAAAACAAGGCTATTCCCTAAAAGAAAAACATATTCAGAGCAGAAATGAAGCCAAAACTTTTCTAGAGAATGCATCTTTTTTTTAATCGTCAGAATAATAGATATATTAATTGATTACTAAAATAATTAATATTAATGCCCTAATACACTCAAAGATAAACAGAATAATCAGGTTACTGCCTTGATTTCATGACAAATAAGAACATTTGTCATGAAATCGTTGTTCCTGTGACAATGACAATAAAGATTTATCTTATCTTATCAACATTAATAAAAAGCTGAAAAATCTTTAAAATTGCCTGAAATTTGCAGGTAAAAATAAACAGAGCAGTGAAATCCAAACATTGCTTTCGAGTTCTACAGCCCAATATTTAACAATCAAACTCGCTGATTTTGTGGTGATACTTTAGAAATCCTTGTGTTGAGTGACGCCAGTAGCTTCACTCTACTGTGTCAATGTCCTATGGATCATCAAGTGAAGAAAGAATGGTGTGGTACTGGTCGATCTTAAAGGCCGCTTTTACAACTAAAACGGGCTAAATAGCAAACTGAACCAACTTTTGGTATTTCCAAAATAAAATAGGAAACCCAACAGTACCAATGCCACACCAGTAGGAGGAGCTAAGATCAAAAATGACCACATCAAAATCAAAAATATCCTGAGCATGGATAAAGCAGTTCCAGGCCAATCCTGTTTTATAGGCCACTGTTACTATGGAAACAGACAAAATAAAACCGAACCACACCGCTGTGAGGAAACGAGGCATAATACAGGTGTTATTTTAAATAGTGATGCAATAATCAGTTGACTAATGACCAAATACTGAAACATTGGATTGTTTATATTCCCTCATGAGAATTAAAACACATTAAATCTCAACTCTTTTGGTCTGTGAATTTATCAGGATACAAGTTAAAGATGCTTTATTTGTATAAATGGAGACAATTAAAATTTCTACTTTCTGTTGGATTCAAAGCTACTATTATGGAAACTCTTTTCCTTTACTGCAGGTAATGTTTGCTACACTAAAATATTCTTATAGAAGAGCTTGCAAGAGTTTTAGTCCAGAAAGCTGCAATTAGAAAGTCAGACCGTAAAGAAAAGCAAAAGTCTGTACCGGGTGCAAAAATGTGATTGGCCCATCTTTGATTTGTAATATTTCTAACTATTTTCTGAAGAAATATGGCATTTAATTCAGAGAAATGGTGAAATGAAGCTGGTCTTTGACTAATATTGTGAGACTACCTGGGCATAGCTGCTGCGTTTACCAAGCAGTCATTGACAAACTAGCAGGGACATTTCGAATAAGTTTCTCTTTTGAATGAAGAGTAAACATAATTTCCACCAAAACTCTTGTGATTTGTTCATATTTCAGATGAATCGGCCTGTCCTTCACCCCGTTTGTTGAACCTGGACTGGACTGGAGCTCCAGCGGTTTTGTTTTGGAACAATGTGACAGTTTCTATGCCTCGTCTATCAGTGCCTGCAGTAAGTGCAAGGTCTATGTGACATTATGGAGGTGTGAAGAGAACAAACTGCATAGTGCGGTTAGCCGCATTGAGTACAAAGTAGTCCCACCATTCATAACATAATCATAAGATCTAGTCATGCACATTCCAGTGAATAAATAGATCAATGACAGCAATAATTGATTTTGCGGACGACTCGGGCAGGTGCTGAGGAAGGCAGCCTCAGTGTGTCGGCATTAACATCGGTCACATGACCAAACAAAAACAACATGGCCTCCAGAAACACAAATGAGTTAGCATAAGGCTTCTGCTGATCAAATTTAATGCTATTAATGACATTTTTCACAATAATGCCATCAACATTCAATGCATAGTGCACAAATGTTTTTTTAAATGCCGTTGACAGTAAATTCATTAACTATTACACATTTTTATGGTATTTCAACAAAAGATCAAGTTATGTACCATAGTCGCCAAACTTTTCCTTCCAGTTTCTAACTCTACATTTTTCAGTTCATTGCATTTGACGCTGGATCTTTTCTAGGGATGAAATGATTAATAGTGATTATTATAAAAAATAATCATCAACTAATTTAGTAATTGATTGTTAACTGGAGTGACTTTCAAAAAAGGCAATTTGCTAAAAGAATAACATTCTTAGAGCAGCACTTAAGACAACACTGTCTTAAGCAAAAATATATGCATTTTGCTTTTAACATAAAAAAATAAAATCTTCTTTGTCTATAAATATGTTCCACTCATAACTCCTTAGAAAATCTACTAAGCACCTTTTGGTATCAAATTAATAATTGGTTAGTCCAAAAAAATAAACGGATCAGCCCAACACTTTAACTTTAAGCCGAGCAGAAACGGTTGAGTTTTTCACAACTTATTTTGAATCCTTTGCTACAAATAATTGAGCGTACTAGCAGAATGCTGTTACTACATTTTAGGCAATAAACTGTCTAAATGCAATTTTTTTTTTAATTAATGAAATTTATAATATCATTCAAAAAATATTTTAAAAAATCTCTAAAATGTGCCAATTTTTTAAATCTGATTAATTGATTAATCGTCACAATATTCAATAGATCAATCAATAAAATAATCATCAATTGCAGTCCTTAAATTTCATATTTTTAATGCAATTAAAGCCTTGAATTTAACTAAATCTATGTAGTAGTTTTAAAATTCTTTTTGATTAACTGTGAAAACATAGTTTTACTTATCGGACTGAGACTGATTTCAAAGCAGAAGCTACTGTATGTATTACATACACAGAACAGAATATGAAACATGAAAGCTACCCAAATAAACAACATAAATTAATAAATTATATGTGCAACTAAAACAGCTAAAATGCACAACATTAACTATGATAACAGTTAAAGACATACTAAACGTGGCAAAAGAAGAAGGGGGAGGAGCTGTCAGTTACCGGTTGCCGTGGTAACCACCAACTGCCAACCAGCAGAATGTAATGTCCAGTAAAGTCAGGAGAAAATGACCTTAAATGCAGCTGCTGCGTGCAGTTCAGCTTATAATATAAATCATATTTTTTAAGCAAGTGGCATCCTGAAGATGCTTATTTCAAATGGGAATGTTTTTAGTTACCTAAAAAGTGAGTAATAAATAGTTTTTTGGGTTTTTTTATTATAATCTTGATTGTTATCACATTAGTACCACAAAATGTCGCGATGAAATTGTAAGTTTATAACACCCACCCTTATTCAGGATTATTCTATGTTCAAATAATCTAGATTAACCCTTTATTTTTATTCATCCTTCACAATTTAACAGATATTAATGAACAAATATAAAAATATATAAATAAGCATTTTATTCTGGTGTGCCATGTGAAAACAGAAAGACTGACAGAATAAACAGAGAAGTGACATGTCTGCACAAATATGACAATAATAACTACAAACTGAAATTATCTGGGTATATTTTAACTGAGGGGGAATAAAAAAATTGTTATGTTTCTAGAATAAAGAGCAAAGGCCAAGCCACTGTTTATGTTCTGCATATGGAGAGATTGCATACGGTAACCAGCAGGGACAAAGTTTAAGGTCGGGCAATAACGTCAGAAACAGACGAGAGAATGTAAAATATGTATGGCAGAGGTCATTCACTTACAGTAATACACAGATTTTATTTCTATATCAAAAAACATGTCAGTTATAATAAGCATTTATGCACCGAATTTGATTTAAACATACTTTAATGAAGCAGAAACAACCAACACTACTACTTTTTGTACATAATTCATGTATGGTTCGTTCTTTGATTTTTCCATTTCAAAATAAAGTGAGAAGAAAACCAAAAAATCAAAACAAAATATATTTAGGTTAACCATCTTCTGAGGGAATAACTAATTTATCTGCAGAAGAAGCAAAGACAATGAGAGAAACATTAACTGATTTCAAATCGCAGTGAAGGCAAACACAGTTTCTCATGTTTGCCTCTACATGTCAGGGAAAATTACAGTTTACTGGTTTTAGGACATGTTTAGTCTTCTCCATTAGTGATTCACTGTAAAAAAGCTCAGAGGCTTTGCAAATTAAGTAAATGGGGAAACAAGAAAAATGCACCAGTGACGTCCACATCACTCAGACTTTAGAGTGTTTTATTCTGTTAATTCAAGGGGTCAAAATGTCAAATAATTTCAAAGTTGATAAAGCAAATATGGCAGATTACAAATGCTCAAAAAAAATTTTTTTTGCAGAATTCCAGATGTATGAAAGACAAATAATTCAACAATGTTTTAGTTATCAATTAATTGATTATTCTAACAATTCAATTAATTTGGGGAAAAAAGATGCAAATAAACAAAAAATTAATTTTTAAATAAAAAATTTGCTTTGTTTATAAATGATCAAACAACAATGTTGGACTAAAATGAGGACACCGGAGGAAATATTTAATAAAAATCTTGTACAGAAATTTTATAAAGCCTCAAAACATCTGCAGAATAAAGTTGCCACCAAGCATGCTGGGGATTATTCAGAGAAGCCAAATGAAAGCGAAGAGTGTCCGCTGACATCCTGGGGATTTAAAACACACAAACACCTAAAGCCGCTCCTGCAGAAGAAAGCAGCGGCAGGCAGGTTGCTAAAATGGCTGCTCAGTCTCCATACAGACGCAGAGCTCAGACAGGAGGAGGAGGAGGATGAGGAAGGCTCCCACTACCAACAGTTTGTCTTCATACCTCATGTTTAATAAGAAATTATTTATTCCACCTGCCAATTAAGATCTCTGTTCTTTAAGTCACTTTTTAAACTTGTGAAGTTAATCCTAAGATGCTTAATTCCAGACAATATGAACATCGTTTGATTTTTCTGCAGGATTGATGAGATCAGCCAAATAGAGAGCACTCCTGATCCTTTTACAACTCTCTGTTTTGTTGCTTACAGACAGCTTTACGCTCACGGTTGTTACAAACTTTGAGCCAAACAAGCGAGGCCCGAGCTGAACTCTGTAACCTGCTTGCTATCTGGGCTCCATCTCAGCTCCGTCAGGCCCAGCTGTGATGCTTCGGACACAAACACTACAGATGCTGCTCAAACCGATCCACCTGCTGTCACTTCACACACGAAAACAAGGAGGAGCAAGCCTCCGATTACAGTCACATGACCAAACAAATACCACATGATCAACTCCTCCCCCTACAGAAACACACACACACACACACACACACACACGGCAACAAGGTGCTTATAAAGATCTGGTGGGAGTTTTACTAACTAAAAGTGGTTCAAAATGATCAGTACCGAGGCGGGCAGATGTGGATTAAACATAAAATTTCTCATTTTTAATTTCTAATTTTAATTTTCTCCTCACTTTCCTTAAAAATTACAAATGACAGAAAATATCTTTAAAAACTGGCTTTTATTTCAATAATTTGAGACGCTTGTCAAACAAGATCATCAATCTGGAAATCCAAGAAATGCATTGGTGGAAAAACTTTTTAGGATTTTCCAAAAATTAAATCTTCAAAAACAGAACATTTGATTAATTGACATTGCATCTTGATAAATTGCTAAAATATCTTTTAATGTTTTTCCCAATATTGCATAATAATAAAAAATCTATGTTTTTATACAATTAATCAATTAATCGTCTAACAATTGATAGAATGATCTGTAAATAAAATTATTATGAATGGATTCTTTAAACAACATTTAAAAGTGTATTTCCCTAACCTTTTAAATGTTATTAAAAGGGTAGGAAAATATATATAGAGCAAATATTATTGATAAATATTGGTTATCACCCAAATCAATATCCCATAATAATATTGGCCAAAAATTTCAGATTTTAAACTGCTAAATTTACAAAAAACATTAAAATGTTCGCTCAAACATTTAACATATTTTAAATTAGATTTTGGTCTTTAATTGTTGGCTTTTCACACATCAGCCAATAAATCAATAAACCACCTTTTTGAGTGAAATAAAATTTATTAAAACTATAAAAGGTAGTAACAGAAAGAAAATAAGAATTTTAAACATACAAATATTAAACTATGGGAAATAGTACAATTAATTGTTTTAAATATATATTTAGTTAATACATTGTTAATTGACCACATCAGCCAGGTTTGACGTATCGGACCGATACCGATGTTGATTCTGATATATCTTATTCCAATCACAACAAGTTTTATAAAATAAGAAAAAAAAAAAAAGAGTTGTTTTTAGTTTTTAGTGCCAAGTTTGTACTGATATGAAAATTTGGGCTGATGTTAATACCCGATATTAATATTGCTGTTTTGACTGATATTTTCCAACCTTTTCAATCCCAATAATTAAACGTTAAACGTTGCTATTGGCTCAGTTTTACTTATCGGACAGATACCTTTACTTTAAATGACCAACATCGGTCCATACAGATATGTATGGGTCGTGCATCCCTAGTTTTAGTTTTAAAACAACGCCAGTGAAGTAGTTTAATAAAGTTACCATCTAAAACTTTTCTGCTGCAAAAAACATGCACAGAAATTAAATAATTGGCTAAAATGTACCCAGTATTTACAGTGATACTGCATTTATATTTACAGTACAATACAATGACTTTTTTGAGTGCAACATTTAGAAAATATGTTTAATAATAAATAAATACAGACGATTCAGTACATTAAACTTTAGTGTTAGCTCAAATATCTGAAGATAAAGATGTTGAACTGATTGTTTAGGAATGAAAGCGTTTAGAGTGAAGTTAATTATCACCACTTTCACAGACACCTGAACAGCCAAGAGGCAGAGTCTGAAGTGAAAGTTGGGATTGATTCGTTTGCCTCATTTACAAACAGAAAAACATTCAGTTGATAAAAGATATTGACCACCACTCAAAACCACAGTTTAATCTAAAGGTCCTGGATCAAACACTTCCAAAATGGCTGCAGAGCATCAGCACACAATAAGGTCAAAACGGGGGATTCTAGAAAGGCCTGTTCATTTACTGATGCATTCACAGACCAAAGAAAAAGTGGGAGAGTTGAGTTTTAATGCAGCAATCAAAGCAGTTAATTGAATGTTGAGTTTCAACTAATTTAGACTCAAACTAGATTCTATCAACAGCTGTTATTAATTATTGCAAGTTGCAGTTTTGAGAATTAAAACAAGTATTTATCCATTTCTCTCATTGCTTTTCATACCAAGCTGTATTTATTCATGAATCCCTGCAAGACATTTTGATTTTTTTGTACAAATCAACCAAATACAGTCATTTTTAATAAAGTAGAATGTTTTTATGAGTAATAATCATCAGCTTAAAACCTTCAAGCAGGTACTTTACATACATTTTATCAAGCTGACATTTTTGCAATGAATGTTTTTTTCTTATTATTGGTCCAATGTAATTTTTTTTGTTTTTATTTGCTGCAAGCAAGAATAATAATTAACAGTAATAAAGGCTTGAAAACATCAGCCTGGGTGGAATTAATCTATATAATGTGAATGGAGTTTGTGAAATAAATCAGATTTTTATTCATATTTGATTTATTGAATGCTAAAAATTATCAAAACATAAAAAGAGAAATAGCCTGCAGACCATCTAGATCAGGGGTCTCAAACTCCAGGCCTCGAGGGCCGCAGTCCTGCAGTTTTTAGATGTGCCACAGGTACAAAGCACTGGAATGAAATGGCTTAATGACCTCCTCATTGTGTAGATCAGTTCTCCAGAACCTTAATGACCTAATTATTCTATTCATGTGGAGCAGCAGAGGCTCATCTAAAAGTTGCAGGACTGCGGCCCTCCAGGACTGGAGTCTGAGACCCCTGGTCTAGATTGTATTAAGTGGAAGAAGTTTCAGGATTTAACTATAATTTTTAGTTTGAAAAATAATGTCAGTTCAATTTATTTATTTTTTCCTTACTTAATTTTTTTTTTTAATCCTCTGTTTGTCTTTTTAATTATAAAAATATCACATACAACAGTTTTAATTTTGATCTTTTGGGTGAATAAAAGTAAGTTAACAGAGTTATTCTGAGCACTAAAAAGGTAATTGTTGAACATTTCAAGGCTTTTTTTTTTTTAAAGCCTGAAATTAATCAAAACATTTTTGGGATTTTGTGTCAACATTTCACACGTTTTAGTTAGAGCTCCTTAAAATATATCGAATTACAGCAATAGTTAAATAATCAAATAAACTTTAATTTTGTTAAGAACACTTAACACTAGAACAGGTACAGTAGATGTTTTAAATATCCAAAACAACCAAAAACAAAAAATAAAACGGAAATAAAAACCACACATAACCAAAAACATAAATAAAATGGATTAAGAAGTCTCTGGAAATTATTGAGCTCTTTTATCATGTTAATATATCATCGTTAGGGCTGAACAATAAATCTATAACAATATACATCTTTCATACATGTGATCAATATGAATAAATAATAGATCTGATAGAATATTCAACCCTTTAAATGAATTACAATCCAGAACTGCACAGCATTGTGGGAGGTGTAGGCTTCGGTCGTTCAACGTCTCGTAGCAAGCTAAGCTAGGTTGGTGGAATCAACTAACTCACTCCCTCTTTGGTTACCTAGCAACTCACTCATTCCTAGGTTGCCTAGCAACAACATGTTGTGTAACAGTAGCAGATTAAGGTTTTCCCACTTTGCTTCATAACATCTTAAAAATAAAATACAATTTAAAAAATCAACATTGTAGAGTGAAAACTGAATAAAACAGGAAAGGTCACGCCACAAGTTTGTCAGTATTTCAGATATTTACAATAACAAAAAACTAATCAATAATTATAGATAGACTGATGTGAAACGCTTACATTTTACAGCCATAACGTCCAGCCTTAATTATTGTCATTAATGTCGGCCCACATTTTCAAAGTCGGTGCATCCTGACTTAATAAAGTGCTTTCAGATAAAAAATATTTAGACTTTAAACTCAAATTTTCTAACATGCTAACCTATTTTCATTTATATATGTATTTTTTATATAAGATATCTGAAGAAACCAACACAATTTTCATTAATTAATGATAATTAAACCAGATATCCGCAGTTAAAGCCGTCCTCGCATGTTTTTAAGTGTTTTTCCAGTGAACATGAGTTACTTGTGTGGCTTATTTTAAAAAAGCCTCAGATGCCATGTGTCAGGAGGTCAAGGTGTTCTTTCAGTTTTCGCGTTCAGGTTACAGAAACCCCCCAAAAGAGCTGCGACACCTTCAGGCCGTCTCCCCCAGCTCCACGTTACATAACAGCCGCCTGCTCTGGAGCAAAAACGCCCCTCCGGAGCCACGCACGGTTATACTTTCAGCAGGACTGGGAGAAAAACGTAGAGAGGAAAGAAAAACTCAACAATGAGCCGAGGCCTTGCAGCACACATGAGGCGCCCAGGCATCCATCTCTCACATGGAGCCTCCCCTACCTGTTCGGGCTCCGGTTCGGCTTGGTTCCGCAGATCCGTCCGGTTCCGTTGATTACTTCCCAGCTTAAACCAATGCCAGTCGGCTAACTTGGCTAACCAGCTTAACCTACTGCTTGGTCGCAGCAAGGATACTCACTCAGCTGTCTCACTTTTTTTTTTTATCCTCTCCTACTTTAGGTTGATAATACTGCGGTCAAGCGTCGCGACCATGTTAAAAACACGCGTGGGTTAATCTGGAAACTTTCCAGAAGTTGTATGTAAGCTGGCTCGCTGTCAATTTAACGTCAGCTTTTGTTGACAAACAAGCCTGCGTGGTCGAAATCACACACGACGTGAAGTTAGCCAGGCTGCTAGCTCGGTTAGCTCAGCCAGCTAGCCAAGCTTTTGCTAAATCTCGCTCCAAATATCCGTTTTTCACGCCGTCCGTGGGGGCCACGCGAGTCCGGTCGGCAGCAGCGAATGGCGGGGGACTCAGTGGATCACGCTCGCGGGTTTGTGCGTGTCGGTGGCGGTGCAGTTGCGTTTGCTAAACCAAGTTATCGCTCTCCTCTCTGCTCTCCGCCATTTCCAATCTCTCAACACAAACAAACAGGGCTGCTCGTGCACGGGGGACGCGCGTTCACGAGGCGACCGGACTAAAGTCCCAGCCTTTGATGTATGACCACAACAATCAGTGAAGTTGTCAATTTAATTCAAATTATTTATGTTTTTCTACATATGTCGAGAGAAGAATAGCAACTACTTATATTTACTTGAGTAACTTTAGAAAAAATTACTTTTAGGAGTAGTTTTTACTTTTAGGGCTGACTCGATTAATCGGATCAGTCCTCAAGAGCCGCTGTCCTGCAACTTCTAGATGTGCCTCTGCTGCACCACCTGAAAAGAATAACTAGGTCATTAGCCAGGCTCTGGAGAATTGATCTACACAAGGAGGAGGTCATTAAGCCATTTCATTCCAGCGTTTTGTACCTGGGGCCCTTGAGGACTGGAGTTTGACACCTGAGGTTTTGCTACAAAAACAGAAAATGTATCGATTTTAATTGAAAATGGCTCCTAGTAAGTGGATAAACCAAAGTCTGCTTTTGAGAAGATTTGATGTTTTCACATCTTTGCATTAAAGTAAAAGTAAAAAGATTGATTTAATAAAGAAAATACTGTTGAACAATAAATCTGATTAATAGTTATTATTTAAAAATTAATTAATTAATTTAGGAATCAATTAATAGCTAACTGAAGTTGGCAATTAATTGACAAACTTTTTTTTTTTTACCTTTTATGCTATATTAAAAAAAATTTAAAATAATCAATAATTATTTTTAAATCAATAATTAAAAATTAATCAACAGATCAGCTCTATACTGTATTAATGTTAACAGAAAGAGCTGAGCTTTTCACATGTTAAAAGCATTTTTTAGCTACAAATTCCTTAAAGGAATGATATGTTATTACTATGTTATTTAGATAATAGAATGTTTATTTTATTATTTAAAATAAGAATTGAATTATTTATTTAACTGCATTTGAAACAATTTCTAATATTGTATGAAAGAGGCTTTAGTAAAAAACATTCTGCAGAACATACCAATTTTGTAATCCGATTAATCTATAAAAAATCAATTAATCATTTTTACATTTGTGTGCTTCTTGTTTTAAAGCACAATTCAAGATAATGCCACACTATAAGCTCGATGCAGAAATGATCCCAGATCTGAACGTGTTGTCAGAACTGAACTGTTGCTCAGTCTTTCGGACATTTGGTGCCATTCTTTGAGACATATTTTCAGCTAATCTTTGCTGCAGGGCTTGTTCTGCTCAACTTCTCCCATGAAAGTACACTTTAACTGTTCTGTTAAATTACTTGCTTGTCCAGGTCTTAACATTTTTTGCATATGTGACGACTCCTGTATGTGGACATCCTTTGTCAACACTTTTTTTCTGGTTTTAGTTGAAAGAACAAGGTGAAAATCAAAGTCTGACTCTATGAGACATATATCTACAGAATCACAAACGCTCACTTTTGTACACGAGGCAGCCATGTTGCATTTTAATCTGGTTTGCAAGAAATCTTCAACTTTTCAAGTTGTTATTGTAGATATTTTTAGCACTAGAACTGCAATTTGTTTGGTGCAACTTGCTTGTTGTAAGGTGCTGCATAAATAAAGTAACTGTGCAAAACCAGTGCAAATAGATTATTATCCCAAAATCTACATGAACAGAAGAAATTGAGCAAAGAACAGATGAGTTTTATGCTCTATTAGCTAAATCCTTAAAGCCAAAAGGAAACATATTTATTGTCATACAGTATGCAAAGCTTTTGCTTTCTCATTGCATGGCTTACATTTTTACATTTTTGCTGTTGTTTGGAGTAACTTGCTCTTACAGAACCAAACTCTGTGCATATATTGTTGTTTGAATTTGATTTTTTGCCTGTGTGTGTGTGTGTGTGTGTGTGTGTGTGTGGGGGGGGGGGTGTGTGTGTGTGTGTGTGTGTGTGTGTGTGTGTGCAGACAATTGTGATGCTGCATCAGTGATTTTAAATATTTTATTAATAAAGAACATTTTAAAATATTCGTTAGAACAGAAGAATGCAAGCACATGTAAGAAAACCCAGATAGACATATTTTTATCAATGAGGTTGACATTTTTACAGATAAAATATTTTTTAAATAAAAAATGTTAAGGAACGACATCAAATTTTAAAAATATCTTAATATTTAAACACCAGCTACTTTTACTCAAAAACTTCCATTAATATAGCAAACACTAAAGAAATAGTGACTCAAATATTATTGCTGATTAAATTTTAAAAATTCTTCAACCCCAACAAAGGAAAGCAACTCAAATGAATTTCTATACTATACTGACAGATCACCTTTCTAAAAAAGATCTATTTGACTAATTTGAATTAAATCTTCCATCTTTAATTTATAATTGAGCAGATACAATTGAAAAAGGCACAAGAAATTAATTTGTACATTTTTAAATAAAAAAAGGCCCTCGGTTGCTGTCAACTTGATTTTTGCCCTTGTTGCAAAATGTTTCAGGTTGCATGACTACCATCCGACCACAAGGGGGCGAATTTTCATAAATATTTGTCATGCCGCCATTTCAACCGTCCGCAACTCATGAAGGTTTCAAACCAACTGCTAGCTAAATGCTAGCGAATCGGCTGTGCTTTAAGTTAGCAGTTGTTACCTTGGGAAAGATCCAATTTCCCATGCTAACATTTTCTTTGTACACGTCGATGTTTACACAGTATACTATTTTCCAAATCAAACAGGAGCTGTGTTGCTATGCTAATGCTAACCGGTCATAGACATGAATACGTAGTTACAGTATGTCTATGCTAACTGGGTACATACAGTTAGCCTAGCATGTCCCCAAACATAACAATAAATTCAAGAAAAGCTTTTTTTTGGGTCACACTTAAATCTTTCAAATAAACAAATTTTAATATCAGATGAAGATAACATAATTTTAAATAATCTATTTTGTAAAAAGTTGATATGATCTATTAAAGGGGAAAAGCTACACAAACAAGAGTAGTTTCTTCCCAAACCTAATAACTGCTTGGAGCAATTGCTATCAAGTAGGGTTGAAACGATTAATCGGATTTATTGTGATAAACAAGACATTTTTCCATGTAATAAGTAAAAAAAAAAAAAACTGCCAGTGAAACTAGAGAATTTTTAAATTAATCTTAAGGGATTATTTACTTACGCTGTAATGTTTTGCTGAAAAGTCACTTGTAAGTTAAGATTGTTTTATTTCTAGTATACTATGATATTTATACCAGAAATTAGAACAAAAATACTTGAGAAGATTTTGTTTTTGCAATGTGCCCACCTATTTTATTGAAAAAAACTTACTATCTTTTTTTGTTTTTAAGCCATTGTTATTTAATTACAAGAAAAAAAATTTTCATAGTAAATATTTAGAAATATTATAATCAGTGTTTTTTTCTAGATGTCCTAAACAAGTTTTCTTTAGCTGGGCTGAGGGCAAAATGGCTGCCAGACAAAGAAAGGTTTGTTGTTTTTGTTTATATTATACTTTAAGCCAATTATCTTTTGGTTTTAGGTGGATTCAGGATGTAAACAATTATTTCACAATAATCACTTTACATTTAGTGAAGCCAACTCATATATCTGTATTTATATCTTATATATCCAGCCTTTTACAGAGGAATTATGGCAGCTAGATGAAACTCAACCAGAGGAGTATTTCCAGGAACACATCAGGGAGAAAAACTGTACACTGCTATATTTATTAAACTGGATGAGGGCACAATTATCTGGTGGGTCAAGGCAAGCGAGGGCTTTATGCCTGCTTTTAACCAGACAGGCGCTTTACACACTTCTGGCATTTTTAAAATGTTGTTCACCTTCATCTTGTTTTGCTGATAAAACACAGGAACACCAAGTCACAGAGGCAACATCTACATTTAACGCCTTGCGATCAAACCGTCGGGGCAGAGACAGATATTTAGGTGAAACAACAAGGTCGAGTCTAAAGTACTCACAGTCCAAAACAATTTAAAAAAATCAAGCAAATAAAAACATTTAAAAAGGATTTGCACATTTGGTGTATTAAAAAAGGCATCTAGGTTTCAAATTTCTTTAAAACTTGGTTTAACAAATTTATTCTAAGTTTTAGTAACAGGATTTGGTTGAATTTCTTTTAAAATGCTTGTTAATATTTAACCAAACTTAATACATTTTAAAAAAAAAACTGAGAAGGACAGCTTTTCTGTAAGTTTGGAAAGACTAAATGAACTTTTGCAAGGAAATTATGTCAATACTAATTTTACGTCAATTAAAAATATAAAGTTTAACAAACAAATTTGTATAATTCTTTAATGGAAAAAGGGGGTCCAAAAATAATCAGTTCAAAGACCGCAAATGGTCCCCAGGCCACAGACCCTTTTCTGAAAGTTGTTAGAAAATAATACTCATTATTTCTTTATGGAGTTAATTTCCTGCCAAAATGTTCCAAACAAATACAACATGCTTCACAAAATGCCCTGTAAACGATTATAGTTCAGAGTGATGTCAGAGCTCCCAGGGCGGCCATTTTGTTTGAGAAGCGTATTACAAAGCTTCTACTTATTTTTACTTTGAATTCAGATCCAACGCCATGATGGAATATTATTTTAATTATGAGAATAAAGTCATAATATTAGGAGAATAACACAATAATGTTATAAAAACTCAAACATAAAAAATCACAAAAAATGAGGAAATGTTGAGAATCTTTTGGAAGTTGTACTTTGGTGTAAGTTTCTAATAGAAATGTTAAAAGTATTTTTGAAACAATTGTGCATAAAAGAAAAAAAACGGAGACAATAACAATATATATTATGACAGGCACTTTATTAAAATATCAATAGTTAATACATTTGATTTTCAATATTCAATAAATAGAATATTCACGGAACCGCACAGCATTCTGGGGGATGTAGGCACAGGAAAGGCTAGCTGGTCACGGCTAGCTAAGCTAGGGTAGTGACTTGAACTAACACGCTTTCTCTTTGGTTACCTAGCAACCCACTCATTCTTTGGTTACGTAGCAACAGCTCCGGAACTGCTTAAAAATCAAGGGAAAAATAAAAAACAACAGTGTGGGACGAAAACTACGGATATAACAGGAAAGGTCACGTCTCTAGGTTGGCATATTTCAGATATTTAAAACGAAATGCTTACATTTTTCAGCCAAATACTTATAACTAAGCTGTTTTTCTTCTGGTAAAATTGCAGTCTTCATCGCTCTCAGTTTGATTGATACGTGATGAAAAACAGACATTTTCTCCGCATCCTGTCCGTTTTCCTGCTGTCCCTCAGGTAAACACGTCTGCAGCCTGCGGACGTGTTCAACTGGTTGCTCCTGTGCAGCTCAAACGATTCAGTTAGAAAATGAGTCAGACTGAAACTATTTCAGTAACAGATCATTTGAGGCGAGTTTAGTCCTGACAAAGCAAAGCGTCGCCATTCTGCTCTGAAAACCAAATGAACTATTTGCTCTATTTAAGGCTGCTCTAAAAAATATATTTTTTTTATTGTTATTGAGTAAAAAGTATCTTACCTATTAAGCAGGAACAATTCCATTTCATTCGCCACGCCTTGTTTAGATTTGTATATGATGTAAAAGTAAAACATTTTCGACTTTTGAAACCCAGAAATTTCCAAAAGCATTTTTTTTACTTTTGAAGCTCAGATGTCCACGTTTTCCCAGAAAAGTTCGAAGATCAGCCTAAAAGTTCTCACATTTTTTGACTTTTCAAAATTCCAAGTTTTTTCTAGAAATTTTCTGAGATTGATTTACCAAATTTTCCACTTTTCTCTGAATTTTTCTTGTTTGTTTCCTACAATATATCTGAGATTAATCTAAATATAAAAATTTACTCTTGTTTTCTATAGTCGCTCCAACACGCAGTCATAAGTTAATTATAACTTTGTCTCCCTTTATTACTGAAGACAGTTACAACATTGTACAAAATTTAGACTTTTAAAAAAATCTTCTTAGATCAAAAGTTATAATTTTGAGATTGAAGTCTCTTCCGAACCTTTTAGCCTTACTGTGCCTTTTGAAAAATATTTTATTCTAATGTTGTGATTAATTATGCTGTAAAACCGGAGCAGTTCCGGGAAGCAATCAGAGATGAACACAGGAGCAGATGTTCATTTCAGGGTTGCGCCTCTACGGAAACTTCACAAAGTTGAAGAATATTGTTTAAAAATGTACATTTCCACAACAAGGGATAAAAATCTGCAGGTGACAAAACAAGGTCAGCCATGAAATATGTTTCCTCTTAGCGATTGTTAAACCTTTGAGAAAAAGCGGCTGCTTGTATTTTTAAATACATTTTTATAAAATGTTGTTTATAGAAAAACATTATTCTTTCTGATCGGTTGATAATGGAATTGCAAGAAATTGATTATCAGCGGCGCAGCGATAAAAAGTAAAAAATCCAGAACAAACGCCTTTTCAGGAATTATTGCTATTTTTTTTAGCGCCCTCTTGTGATGAAAAATAATATAAAATAAACATTCCTTTAACTTTAAAAAACGAAAACGCTTCACTTATTCGAAATAACATTTCTCCAAACAATTTAGGTTTATTAATAGTGGTTAACCTGATTTTCACATTCTTTCATGTTACAACCACCAACTTTAACATATTTTATTGGGATTTTCTGATCAAAAATTGAAGAAAATAAATTAATTCACTATTATGTAAAAGTGCGAAGATTTCCTTTATTTTCAATTCTAAAAACAAAAGAAAACCTTCCAGCAGGACATCGCCACCAAAGCATCGAGCCAGCGATACAAAGAAATGTCAGATTTTTAGAAACATTTTTTAATTAATCTCAAATTTTCTAGCATATTTTTGACTTTTCAAACTCAGAAATTTCCTTGTTTATTCTAGAAAATTTGAGGGGGTTTTTTTTCTCCAGAAATGTACTCCATTTTTAATAAAAATCTTAATTGTTTTACCTTTTCAAATAATAAAAAAAAAGGTTATGTCACTTTACAATTCAACTAAACCAAAAATACTGCAGAATTTGTCGTTTCTGTTGATTAAAGTAGCAGGTTTTTTTTAAAGACAGACTGCATTCAACAAGGATTTATTCATGTAAACATGGAATCATTGTGCAGCTTCATTTTGGCGCCACCCAGTGGACACACAGATTTCTTTCACTTTAAGTCGTTTTCCATTATTTAAACAGTTTGAGCTTCTTCATCAGCGGCTGCACCGTCTCTTTCGGGTACGGCTTCAGGGCCAAGCAGGTGGGGATGTTTTCCGGCTGCTCGATCCAGAGTTTGTGGGAGATTCCGGCCTGAGTCAGGGAGTCCGACAGTCCGGAGAGCGCGGCTTCATCTGGGGCCTGCGGAGCAAAAACAACCCGGTTTTTACTCACATCTGGATCTGTTTCCATCTCCGAGGAGTGGGAACTAAACGCTGCTCGCGGCGCCGCTCACCCCCAGCACCACCTTGTGCATGGCGTCCAGCTGCTCCAGGTACCGCCGGGTGTCCGGGTCTCCGTAATGCAGGTGGATGGCGGCGGTAGCGGCGTGGCAGGCCTGGGTGATGACGGCCCCCAGCGGCCATGACAGCTGGTGGACCAGATCCGAGCGGACCACCACATACTGGACCAGCCGGCTGGGAGCGCCGGCACCGGGGGCGGCCATCTTCAAGCTGTGACCGGAAGCTGGTTTGTTTATGTTCCGGGTTTGGTTGACGTCACCACAAACACCGCCCCCTAGCGGTTTGTTTTTATACCACTACTTTAATAATAACTAGATAAATTTATGCTTGAAAAGATGCATATAAAAATTTCCAATAATCATAAATAAAAAGTAATTTTATTTTTTACTGCCTTTATGTCAAAAAATTGAAAATAGTAATATTTAATGAAGAGTTTTGTATTGCAAACATTTTTGATTTACTCTTCAGGTAAACTGGCCTAAATAAAAATGTCAATACCAAAAAATAAAATAAAAATGTAACATTACATTTTAAATAGAACAATGCTCTTATTACTCACTACTCCTAATAATATATATGGTAAATATACTACCACTTCCAGTAATAATGCAAATATTAATTTATAACAATTGAGCGAAAAAAATCAAATGTTCTGTTCTTGCTAAATAATTACTGACTATATCCTAAAATAATAGTAACTAGTGAACAACAAATAACTATTTGAACTATGATTGTTTTTTTTATAACCCCTCCAGGGGGTCTTTTGTGGGCTCTAGAGTCCCTTTTCATGAAGTAGGCTGACAGGAAAGGGGGGAAGACATGCGGTAAACGTCGCCGGGTCCGGGAGTTGAACCCGCGACAGCCGCGTCGAGGACTTGAGGCCTCCAAATGTGGGTCGCGCTAACCACTACGCCACCATGGCACGCCCTTGAACTATGAATTTTAAATAAATTTCTATATTATTGCTACTACTTGTACTACTAATTTTAATATTTAATTAGTTTTTCTCTAGTAACACAAATACTTTTTCACATGAGTTATTAGATAATTCAGAATCCAATATAAAAAAATTGTATCCAGTTATATTCAATAACATAACTGATTATTATTGATTATTACAGTACTTTATTGAATATTATCAAATCTGATTTAAAAAATCACCTTTCATCTCTTCGAGCTAAAAAATGAATCACTAGAATAATAACGATATTAATCACTAATGAAAAACTATTTCTTGTTATATTGAGGAATGTGGAGCACTGCAATAATTATTTGCTGTAGCCTAAATGCTAAAAAACAAGTTATAATTCCTTAATTATAAAATAAAATTCTAGAGCTGCGCTGCTCATGTTAGCTCTTATGTTCTGTTTTGTCGACTTTAATTCATAATTTACTGGTTGAATCGTTGAATGTTTGGACGGTTTCAGACGCTGTGCAGCTGGAAAAATTTATTCTCTTTCAAACAGCAACAGTCTTCCATCAGAGGCATCTTCAGATCTGTTGCAAGGCTGACTGCTACTGGAGCTCCTTAAAAACAACAACTGCACCTTCATTCAAAAATTCAGACAGATGAATGACAGACAAGCACCGCTAAATGTCACAATAAGTCTTTAATAAGCATACACATTATATTATAAATATAAAATGCTATTTTTGTTTTTAAAATCGGTGAGACATCATTATATCTGTGTTGAGACAGACAACCATACAAACAGGTTTTAATATTCTACCAAAATCTGCTGAAACGTCTACGCAGCTGTAACAAACCGTCCTAAAGTCTGAGCCTGTTGTCATGGTAACTGATCTAGGATCAGGTGAATGTCACCAGAAATGAGGAGGGGAACTGGTCCTGGATCAGCCCTCCTAGTCTAAGATGCTGTGTGCAGTAGAACCACATACAGACAGAGAGAGAGCGAGAGAGAGCACAATAACCTACCATTTATTTCTTTATATATATTTATTCTCACTTTAATCCAACTATGGCATTTAGCAGCATGATAACGCACCACTCGGTGTTTCCTAGCTCAAAGAAACTGCAACAGAAATCAGAAAGTAACGGAACCAAATAAACATCGAACGTACGGATGATTATAGTCACTGTACTAAGAGAGAAACTCGTCCACAGTGAGCCAATCAAATCAGGTCGGAGTGATGATCGGGCCGGGCTCAGTTCACGCTCGTTCCATCGGCTCTGCCAAAAGTGGGAATTAATGACATCAAGTTCTGTGCGTTTCACCGATTCTCCAACTGCAGCCGACTGAATCTGAGGTGAACTGACCCCCAAAGCCCCAAGATGACAATAAATAACAAATAGTTTCAACATTTTTTCTCTTTTTTTTTCTCTAATGCTTCTTTGTTTTTTTTAAAATCTCTTTAAGTTTGGTTGACATGCTGAATCCTTTTAGAAGTTCTGGTCAGTCAAAAGGAAAAGTACTGGGCGAACCACTCCTGGCGCTGGGCGTCGGCCGGGTCGATGGGCGAGTCCTTCGTCTCAGGAGGGCTTCAGGAGTCGCACACAAAGTCAGACAGGAAGTCAGAGTTAAATCACAAGCCGGGGGGGAGCGTAACGGAGCGGTCCAGAGTTTAATTAGACTCAGATTTTAAAAAACAAACTTCAGAAAGTCTGGCTGCTTAGGAGAACAACTGCTTTCACATTTTTCAGTAAAAACGCTTTTTGTGTCTAATTGGATCTGAATAAAACTTTGGATTTAATAATCTGTGTTTCCTGAATGAAGCCGTTAGATTTAGGATTTCTAAACTGACGTCTTTCAGCACCAAACAGCAACACATTAATCAGCTCACGATTATTTTGTTAATCGATTATTCTGACGATTAATTGATGCTTTCTGCTGATTTTACATTAGACAATTTTTACAAAATTAGATATACACAAGAAAATGCAAATAAACACATTTTTTAAATAAAAAACAATTTTGTTGCCTAAAATACGACAACAAAGCGTGACTTTAGAAACTATTAATTATTTGTAGCAAATAATGAATTAACTGCTAAAAATGCTTCTAACATTAAAATGTGAAAATTTGTAGGGCTGATCTATTGATTATTTTGAATATTTTTTTTATTTTTAGAAAGTTTCAACCAGGTGAAGTTGGGTAGAACATATTTACAGACAATGTTGTTTTTTTTATCTTAAATGCAAAATGTATTTATTGTTCTGTAAAGTTTTGAGTTAATTTCTGCTCTGAATGTTATTTCAGGAAATCATCTTTTTCTAGAATCTTTATACTGCAGTTAATGATTGATAACAAAATTAGTTGATGATTACTTCAATAATCGATTATGATTAATCGATTCAACCCTGGAGAGGGTGAGCATGCAATGCACAGCTGAGCCCACCAGAGGGCAGCATAACCCAGTTATATGATACATGGGCTGCAAATAGCACCAGATATCAGAGGCTGAGTAAACACAAAACAATGTTTTTTTATGATAATTTAATTAATTAATAAGGAAAAAATAAGTTAGTCAAACCAAAGAGCTGCGAAAAAGTAAAAGCTACTAAATTTAATAACTGTGCCACCATCAAGTGTTTGTGACAACTTGAGTGTTGAGAAATTTTGTCCCTCTTTTTTACAGAACTGTTTTAATTCAGCCTCTTCCAGGCTGAGACCCAGACCATCACTCTGCCACCACCGTGTTTGACTGCATTAAAAATGCTCTTTTTTCTGAAATGCTTCGCTGGTTTCAAAACGACGAGTCAGGCATGAACTCTCCAAATAATTTTAGGTTTGAAATCAAAATTTTAATCATTTAAATATGACAAAAAGCGATAAAAGAAGAAATCTGTAACTGATTCATTAGAAATATGTGAATTTTCTTTCTTCCTGTTTTACTTTGAGACAAATGTTGAGGCCTTACGGTATTTTTATCCATGTGACAACAAGAAGCTGCGGTTTTAATCTTCCACGCGTCTCTGGGGTGAAAACATGTTCCCCAAAGTTTCATCTAATTAGGTTAAGTGCTAAAAACAAACACCTACTTTAGGCGTTCCTGCTTCCTTAATTGGCTACTTCGAAAACAAACAGTCCCAGAATCCCTCAGTGACATAAAAGTTTTTTGCTATTTTTCATGTTCAAGGAAGCAAATCCCTTCCCTGCTGACTTCAGCATAATGAATCAAATTCGAAGCTCTAGAGCGTCGTTTAAACCGCCAGATAATAAATATATTAAATTAGTTTAGCAGATTTCTTTTCACAAGACAATGAAGTTTAGACGACAAGTTGTGCAGAAAAAGAGGAAAAGAGAGGAAATGTAAGGAGAGAGGCAGAAACAGGGAGGGAGTAACGTGGAAAAGGCGTGAAAAAGAAATTAGAGGATGATAAATGAACATCGCAGGAAGCTAGAAAAGAAGAGGAAGGATGATAAAAGATGATTCAGTGATTTTTCTTTGCATTAATGGCTGAGAGGATGGAAGATTTCCAGAAATCCTGCAGAAATTCAAATTACCTGGGCTAAGATTTTAAATTAACAACATCAGCTCTTTCATTCTCTTTGGAAATTCAAACAACGTGAAAATAACTGATGCAATTAATCCCGGAAATAAGCTTCGTCCCACCTGAGAACAGAAACTAACGCAGGTAAGATGGGGCTGAATGAGGATTTGGAGTCACTTCTCTGCAATTTTACAGCCAATCACATCGACTGATGCTGTAAATCTGAAGCAACTTTTGATTGGAGGCTTTACATCGATTTCAAAACAGATAACTAAGACTTAAAGGTGATTTATTGTGCTTCCTTGAACATGTTTGAATCTGTTTACGGTTTTTATGCACAAAATCCTTATTAGATAATGAGATTTTAGCTTCGAGTTCCTTTCAGAATGAGCTGTTTTAGGGCAACCTGTCACTTTAAATCCAAATAAGTTGCTGCTGGCCACTCCTCCCAACTCAATGTTGCAAACAGATTCACTACTATACAACCGTACATATTTGAAAAGCAGAAATGGAGCCTCCTGCACAACCAACAAGAATGGAGCAAGCGGTTTCAGGATGGTAAGTCAACAACAAAACACTTGCAGCAGTAAAACCAGCTGAGCAAACATGCTGGAACTCTGTTTGGGTTGCTAGGTAACGGGCTGGGCTTGGCTGGGGTTGCTAGGTAACGGTGAAGCGACATTGGAATGCGACACAACAATCAGCAGGTTTTTGAAACTCGTTTTCCAGACACCAATAAACAATCTACTTTTTAGCGCCTGGGCTGAATAAAAACATGCAAAATGTGAATTTTTAGTGAAAGTATGGATTTCTTTTTATTGCCTTCACCTGGTTTCCTTAAAAAAACAGCCTCCTTAGATAAAAAATATATTCATGTAATATAATTACAGACTAATGGAGTACAGATTAGACATATATAATCCATTCCCTAACATTCTTGTATAATCTGTATATTCTGTATAATCTGTGCATACAGCTCCCATATTTATATTTATACACAATATCTACTGTATATCTCTTTGCTATAACCCCTTATAGTCCATACATACATAGTCTTGTACGTCTGTAAATAAATATTTATATCTCATAGAGCACTTCTGGATAGATGCAAACTGCATCTCGTTGCTTGTACTTGTGACAGTGCAATGACAATAAAGTTGAATTCTATTCTAATGGGAATTAGCATAGAGTTATTTGGTTTTAGTACAATGGCAATTTAAAAGTTAAAGGTCAACTAAAACGTGGCCATTTATGCTGAATTCATTATAATTTGACTAAAATGTGAAAAACAAGCCTTTCAACTGTGTAAAAGCTTCTTTAGTGCCAGTTATCAAACTGACATAAACTGACAGAAATGTAAACATGAACTAAAATCTACGTTATCGGACCTCAGACTGTAAGGTTGTAGTGGGTTAATGTGTTGCTGTAGTGCTGGGACAGTATATTTAATTTGTTTTTTTATAGTTAAAATCATTTCGGTGTGCGTGAATGTTTGTGTAGAGAAAATGTTTGTCCCAAGCTTTTGCAAAGCAGCCATCTTGTTTTGTTCCTGAAACGAACTGCAGGAAAGCATGCAGCACACATGCTACACACCTAAACACTCCCATCAGAAAACACCAGCTGCCATGCAAAAAGATCCACCGCATGTGTTCATGTGTCACGTAATTTATCACCTGGATGCCACAAAACAAAGAGAGTCTCTTGTTGGACCGCAGAGTAGAGCTGTTTGTAGGTCAGAGGTCACAGAAACAACAGTTCAGAACCTTTTATGACAACAATCATCATGTTTCGGAGCCGGGAAGGAAAGAGCATCATGCTGAACTTTGGATGAGGATGAAAAAAAATCACAAAATGACAAAATGCAACAACATAAAGGAACCACAAAGATTTCTGACAAGTGTTATAACTTCCTGAAACAAAAGACAAACCTGCAGGCATGCGGACAACATTTACACACTGACGCACACGACTGAGGAAAGAAAACTTAAAGGGAAAAACATCATGCCCCTTTTGCATTCCAACGCCATTCTTTGAAGCTTCAGTCGCGTGTGGGACTCTTGTGTTTGTGTCCAGCTGGTATTTTTGCCCCTTAAATATTAGTAGTTTATTTAAGGAGCTGTGCTGCAGCAGAAGCAGTCAACAGTGAATTTCAGGCCTGGTTAGGAGGCAGAAAGTAATCTCCTGTATGTTTGCTGAACCTCCTTGTTGAAGAGGAAAACTGAGTAAAACACAGAACTTAAGTGATCAAAAGAAACTATAAAATAACTTTATGTAACTATAAGGAACAGTTTATCCACTGCTACTGCCCTGGAAGCCTCATTTACATTTAAAATGTACAAATATTAAGTTGCATTATGTTTTTTGAATTTGTTTTAACCAGAAAGGCAAAAACAAATTTAATTATTATAGAAAACAAGAAGTTACTAAAATACCAAAATACTAAACTGTAAGTTTTAAAATAGTTAAATATTTTTGCCTTTTTGCAATAAGCAACTTTTATGTGATTTTTAAAGTAATTTTAGTTATGAAGTTCTGATATATTGTGAAATGTGGAGGTTAATGCATCTGAAATGGCTAATGCTAACATTAGCCATGCTAAACAAGAATCATTCAGTTAGCTTATTAAATATAAGCAACTGCATCAGCTAGCTAAACTTTGGAAAGGGTTTGATATATAATTTGACAGATATTTTGTTGTTTTTTCTCACTTTAATGCTAAAAACTTTAGCAAAGATGATTTAACATGCTAGCATCGAAAGTGTTAGCATGATAGCACAACAGTAGCACAGACAATCTTCAACAAATCAAATCAAAATAAAACAATTGTGTGTAGTTTTATAATTGAAAATGCGTTAACATGATACATCAGTCTAAAAACTAAAAGTTGAGGCTGTTTTCAGTAAAATAGTAATAAAACTGTATATTTCTGATGCTGCTTTAATGTGTGTATATTATACTGGCAGTACACGTATATTAAATAACATTTTTAAAAATGCGATTTGTTGTTTTTGTCCACTTTACTTCTAAAAACAAAGTAATGCCAGAAAACATTCATTAGCATATTAGTATTAGCATGCTAAGCTAAGAACAGTAACCAAAAGTTACTCGCTTTTCAGGTCAGTTTACAGCTGTTTTTAAAAAAACAATAGTTGATTATTAAATGTTGTTGACCTTACTGATTTAAATAATTAAATGTCTATTTAGTAAATTTGAACTAATTGTATTTATACAAAGTAAAAAAGTGGATCAAAAATCAACGTAATAAAACACCAATCCACTTCAGTGGAATCCATATTTACTGGCATGGAGGCCAAAAATGTCAAATTGAAAATATCCTGAAGTTTTTTGTTTTTCTGTATAATTATAACAGCAAAAGCCATTTTATTTATTTGTTTTTACCTGGTAAATAAACTAAAACTTTTTGCTCCAAACATGGAGGTCAGCAACATTTAGGCTCTTAGTTATGCTAACTTTTAAAAAGAGATCTCAGTATGACTGCACAGAAGTGTAAAAATACATAAAATACTTTATTGTAGAATCAGAATCTAGATTTTTTTTTACATTAAAGGCGAGCTTCGGCTCAGAAAGTTTCTGTCGGACGGTAAGCGTTTGCCGAGCCGCTGACCGTCGGCGGGAAAAGTCTCACCTCATGAACTTCTTGGGTTCGGTGGGAGGGGTCGGCGGGGCTAGAGGTTTGTTGGAGTTGAGCTCCAGGTGGTGGAGGGGGGAGTTGGGGATGGGCTCTAGGCGGCTGGGCGGGGGAAGGGGCGAGGTCAGCGGGGTCTGCCCGGTCCCCGCGCCTACCACACCCAAACCCATACCTGCCGCCTCCAGAGCCCTGAGATTAGGAGAGCTGCTCAATCTGCTGGCTGCTGCTTTCTCATTCTTTTTCTTTTGCTACACAGAAACAGAGAACAGGAGGGGCACCGGGGTCAAAACGGGAACGTTAAAGGAAAATATTAAAATGAGGGAGGGGGGAAACCAAACGGAGCACAGGGAGGTCCAGAGCAGGGCTGTCCAAACTTCTTACATTCAGGGATAAACTGTGACGTTACAAGCAGCCATTTTGTTATGAACAGGGTTGGGTAGTAACAAGTTACATTTACTCAGTTACATTTATTTCAGTAGGAGTATTTTTACTATGCTGTACTTTTTACTTTTTCTTGAGTAAAATTTCTAGATTTTCTACCCACTGAATGAAAAACAAACATGTTTTAACTGAAAATTCACCACAGACACAAACCTGCAGTTTTTGTTAAAGCTTCATAAGTTTTATAATGAAATAAACTGATTTGGAAACATTTTCTTTTGCCTGATTTTGTTATTTTTTGTTACTTTTATGAATTATTGTCATTTTTGTCTTTAAAATACAAAAATTTCTACTTAATATTTTCGGCCATATGATTATGTAATTTTTAAATGATCATTTGATCAGTTACTCAGTTCTTGAATGTACTTCTTATTAAATACTTTTTACTTTTACTTGCTGAAGTAGTGCTACTGAGTATACTTTTGGGGTTTTAAAAAAAGCAAAAATATTCAATTGTAAAAAACTAAATATACAATATTTTAATAAAACGTACTAGCAGAAATAATTTGCAGATCATTGTAGATGTTTTCTAGTCTAAGAGACGACGATACGAGTCTCTTTTTCTAGTTAAAACATTCTTATTTAGTCCAGTTTCATAAATGGGTATATTGTACAACTTTTACTAAAAGTTGCTGGTGTAACCTGCACAAAATAATCAACCCGTATTTTATTTTGGAGGGTATACTTATAGGAAAATATTAATAGTTTTATTATTATTGAATACCTCCCTAAATATATGCAAAACTATAAGTTTGAATACAATAACTTGAACTTACTACCTGTCTGTTGGTGTTTTATTCACACACACAGGCTCCTTTCTGACTGCCTATTACCATATTTGGCCGTAGTAAGGCGCCTAGCCTTAATTAGCGTTACACTGGATGCAACTAACCATTATTTCAGTTATCGGTTAATCGATTTTTCTGACGATTAATCACTTAAATGGAAAAAAAATTGGCCCATGCAGCAGATTTCTCCACTTAAACTCTTTTTGGACATCCCTGCTCTGGAGGGAGCAGAAACCCAGCAGAAATCCAGCCGATGAGTGACAGGAAAGAGCAGCGGCTAACTTGATCCTAATAAATAGTGATTGAAGCAGACAGAATGGATCAGTCTGGAGGTCTTAGGAAGCAGCAGTCGCTCTGAGCGGAATGAAGAGATGAGTCAAAGCAGGAAACATCTCGCTCCAGCAAATGGCTTGGAAAGCAAAGGAAAGCTGGAATCAAAAAGCGGTTAGGAGGGGCGATCGAAGAGTCGCACACAAAGAAACGAACAAAAGGAGGGACAGAAAACGTACAGCGGTATGTAGAAAAAATACACGCAACGACAAAAAAACAAACACTGGAAGTTATAAAACTTGCGCTGCTGTTGACATTAAAACCCAAAAGTCCAGGAGATTTTAAACTCAAAGGTGGCAACGTTTGATCTTTTTCTGATGTTTTATGAAATATACCTGCAGGTGAAATGACGACGTCTAAATAAACTAAACTGTACATCTTCAAGTTAACAAAAAAACGTGTAACAGTTTTGAATCAAGAAAACATTTTAAATCTAATTTATTTCTGAATAAAAATCTAAAATTTGTAACATGCTTTTGTATTCAGAGTCAACACTTTCCAGTAGAGCTGGACAATATGGACTTAAAGTTTTTTTGAGGTACTATTATGATAACAGTATGAACTATTTATTACATTCTATTAGGTTAGTGTATGACTGCGTGTCACAGCAATTACAGCCCCACAAACACAAACACTGCTGCTGAAAAACATTCCCATATCTAATGCACTATTTCAGGTCAGATCATCATTTGTGTCACTAAACTGCACAGAGTAGCTGGATTTTCTATTTATTTGGAACAGTGGAGAAAACTACCAGTCCTGACAATAAGGACAGTTTTGGAAGGTTCCAAAAATCATTCATTGAAATTTATTGTGACAATGACAAATCAAAATTCTTATAAGAAATTTATCACAATAAACAAAACGATGCCTGTATTTAGTGTTTTAAACTAATGCTACGTTCACATACCAGGTCTTGATTCCCCGTTCTGATTCTTTGCTCAAACATTTTTTTACGAGGTTGTTCATATTACTAACTAAATGAGACAACAATCAGATTTTTTACAACCCCAAAGCGACTTCAATGCGCAGAAGAAGAACGCTGACGTCACGCATCAGCGCTCTGTTTACAGAATTAATCATGGTCGCCGTCGTCTGAGGATCAATTTTAAAGCCTAACAAGATGAAGGAAGCTAATAACAAATGTACAGCGAATAGCAACGGCCTTTTACAGAGCAGCGACTGAAACGTGTGTAACAACATCAGTTTGGATGCGTAGCCAGAACTAGTGGCGAGACTGAGATGTGATGTGATTCAGAGACTCATTTCATAAGTATAACTTTCAGCCGTTGTTTACGTCTGATTTACAGCATCTGGCTTCTTCTGGTGCAGAATTATGACGGATGTCTCACATCAATAACGTAAAAGTCGGATAAAACGAAACATTAGTCTTTGAAAACAATCGGTTATGTGTCTGAATTAATAACATTTATATAAGTGGCTCAAATAAAATTTTTTGGGGGTGAAAAGATCGAAATTGACTGCTGTGTAAAAGTTGCAAAAAAAAAAATCGGATTTGGGTCGCAGTCGGCTAGCCTCAGCTACTCCATGGTAGCTCTTATTTTTATGTTTTGGTTCTGCTGGAAGTTGAATCTCAGCTTTGGTCTCAAACTCGATTTAACCTCCATCCAGGTGACATCGGTCCCGACTCTGATGGGAATGTGTAACGTTTGGTTTTCAGGTCTCCAACATGGATTGTTGAAAACTTTAAATGTGATCTATGGCTTTCTTCCTGCAATTCTTCCGAATACAAATGCTTGCCACATTTTTTAGGTTTTAAAAATAAAATGCTTCAAAATTTGTGGTCATGATGTGGAAAATGTTTGAATCCGAGTATAAAAACCTCAGCGATGAACATCCTGTCTGCCTGATCTGCAGGTAAAATGCTTGTGGTTTAGCATCACAGCTTTGCAGGACCTACCTTAATGAGAGGGTTGATGACTCCTACGTTTGGACTGGCGTTGAATACTTTGTTGAAGTTGGTCTCCCTGTTGACAAGTTCCAGCTGGTAAAACTTCTTATCGTCCTGGAGGAGAAATTACTGTTAGCCGACAGGCAGTGGAGCAGCAGAGGACTGACAGGGGGGAGAGCAGACATTTCATTTCATTTAATTAGTTGTGCATGCGGAGTTTTCCAACTAAGATGCAGAGTTGGCTCTGCAGTTTTTCCTGCATTCATAAAATCTGCAGAAACAGCTGCTGACTTTTCAAACCGGCACTTTCAGTTTAAACTTTTCACCTTTCAAAGAATCTGGTTAGTAGCAAACTTAAAATATTTATTCCTCTTGCGTTTCACTTTCAGATTTTTTTATTTATTACTGGACAAAATTCCGTTTGCTGTTTCTAAACTGCTGAAACAGTTTTTTCGCAGCTGCTGCAGGAAAATACACACACACACGCCAACACGCACAACCACACACACCCCCACACACACATGCTCTCTAAGGATTTTGCCTCATGAAAATTTGCACAAACCAGTAAGAAGTCTCAGTTTTCTATAAATATCTCACAAAGGAAGCGCTAAAACCAAACAGTGTCTCAATCCAAAGCCGGTCGCCTCATTCACATAAAGTAATATGCATGAATATGAAATATTTGGGTGAGATACAGCTACATTTTCCTTTTGCAAAGATAAAAGTCAAACATTTTTAATTTTCTTGGTTTCTTACCACCAGCTTCTTGACGAGAGATTCTCTCTCGGAGACCATCTCCTTCAGCTCGGCGATGACCTGCAGGTCTTCAGGTCGACTCTCTCTGTTCCTGAACTTCTCCTCTGTTCCCTCCAAACTGTGGGAGAACAGAACGAGATGGTTCGTCTTTGAAAAGCAGAAGTGGAGCCTACTGCACAACCAACAAGAATGCAGCAAGTTGTTTCTGGTCAGTATGTCAACAACAAAACACTTCTCTTTTCTAGTGGCCATTGTACAGTAGTAAAACCAGTCGACCAAACATGCTGGAGCTCTGCTGGGGTTGCTAGGTAACGGTGGATAGCAACTTAACAACTGGGAGGTTTTTGAAGAGGCTCGTTTTCCAGTCACCGAAAAACATTCATTTATGGCCCAAAAAAAACGGTCAGGTGTGTTTTTAAGCACATGGTCTGTTTTTCTAACCCAAATTGAAGTATAAAAACTTTTGGAATGTAATTTTTGCATAATAGGTTCTCTTTAAAGGAACTACTCCTCAGGTCCCGTTGAATGAAACGTTGCAAAGTAAAATACCCGTTTACCACTTGGTGACATTTCATTTCATTGTTGCAACATTAGCAAAAGTTGCATTTTTGAGGAAGGAGAATGTCCGGTAATTTGCAGGTGGTTTCATTGTCTCGCAGCTTGGTGTACAGCTTTCATAATGGCATTTTTATTTCTTCTCGACGTTGACTAGTCGCGGTGACGCCATAGTGACGTAAGCACAAAACGCTTCACAACTACTTGGAGGCTTTATCAGCTATATTCAAATATTTTCAGTTTCTCTTTGGTAAATTATTTACATTTTTATACAATTTGAGCTGTCTGACGAACTCATCTAGTTCCCTTTTTCATTTCCTTGGAAAAATCTGTTTTGTCACCTGATTGCGACTTGTTGACTGGCCCAGAAAAAAAGTCATTGCAGAGAAAAGAATCGATCGTCAACTAATTGGTGCAACCCCTAGTTATTAGGAAGGCTTTCAACATGATCAGAGGATGGACATTTCTGCCATTCTCAGATGGGAAAACAGAGATGATTTTGCTTCATTGAAGAAGAAATGCTCACATCTGCAGGACTTCATGAGGTTTTTCCCACCAGCAGATAATTGGTGCTATTTGCTGTGTGAGTACAGAGTGCAGAAAACAATGGGGAGGAAATAGCTGTTGGCTCATCTTAGTGAATTCATGCCCATGTGTTTTTACTAGCAGCTTGAACTTCATCTGAATTTGCTAAGAGCAAAAAGAAACTGAGGCCAAATGTTCAATGCGAAGAGATTTTGCACATGAATGCAACAATGTAAGGATCCTTTCCGGAGCCTGAGGGACCGGGGGAGCCTTGGTCACGACAGGCCAGGAAGTCTGATTCATCCCAGGCATTTTGATGCTTCTTTTCTATTTCAGGCTTCGGTTTGTTTGCAGACCATCAACCTGGTATTCTTCAACACATCTTGCAGGGTGAAAATCCACTGCAGGGGTTCGCTGATAAGAAACACGGCCCTCAAACGAGTCGGTAAAGACGCCAAGAGAGGTGCTGAAGAGCGGATTTTGAAAGTTGATGAACTGAAACTCACTTTGAGGTAAACATGAATTTCAGGAGGAAAAATTGTTGTTATCCTTTTAATTTTCTAGCAGCACAGCAGCTTGTGTTGCAAGGCCTTAACATTTGCTGTATAGACGCAATATTTAACCACAAACAGGTCAAGGTAGTGCTGAAACGATTAATTGATTATTGAAATACTCTTCAACTAATTTAGTAATCGATTAGTCATTCCTAGAGTATACAGACTCAGAAAAAGACTATTTGCTGAAAGGACAACATATTCAGAACAGTAATCAAACCAAAACTGTATATAAAAAATGCTTAAGTAGAAAAATATATAGAATGTGCCATTTTTTAAAACTGATTACTCGATTAATCGCCAGAATAGACGATGGAATAATCAAGTACTAAAATAATCATTAGTTGCAATCGTAAAATGAATGTTTCTCCTAAGTTTGTTCCTTTTTTAATCTGGTTCCACAATTTTTATGTACCTGAGAGAATCCAAAGGACAGACTTATATTCCTTCACTTTCGACTAAACGGTTAATCGGATTCATCACGATGAATCGATTATAGAAATAATAGTCAACTAATTTAGTGCAACTGATCAGGCATACGCTAAAGGAATGCTGTTATTGCATTTCAGTGAATAAAATGTTTATTTTCTTATTTATTTAGTTAATTTTCATCTTTTACTGTATTTCTAATATTGTACAAAAGAGGGTTAAATGAAAAATCTTTAGAATATCTATTTGTTTTATCCGATTAATTGTGAGAATAATTGATTAATTGTCAGATAGATAGATTAATCGATAACTAAAATAATTAAAATAATAAAAAATTTACATAAATCTACAGATTACTGTAAAGAGGAAGATGAACCAACGATGAAGATGAGCTGAAGGTCGATATTAAAGCAAACAACTTCTAAACTATTAACTGGCAAGAGGCGAGAGACACCAGAAGACTCAAACTGAGGATCTGTTTTTAACGTGAAATATAAATTTTTAAAGATGTTTTCATTAAAAAATCTAGGAAAAAAACTAACAACCCTGTGAAGAGAACTTTAAAGACGATTCAAAAATGGAGAAGAGTTTTCTGAAACAAAGAGCAAAACAGAGCTAAACTCTCAGAGGCTTCAAAGTGTTTACAAGCCGTCGGCCTTGGCTTGCAAACTGTTGCCTCAGGCTTCCTTTAACCTTTTTTATCATTTCAAAGCTTGAAAATATAAAAAAAATACAAATAAAACTTTACTTGATGCACACCTTTAGGAAATGTAGGAAACTTTTATTTAGTTTTGTAACTTACAGTGAAAAATCTGGATCAATAGAAACGAAAGGGTTGTTTTTATGTGCACATAGTGATCAACGGTCAATGATAAGTGAAGGCTGCAGGTTTTCTGGCCATTTATTTGACCCAAATGGAAAATGAAACATTAAAATATGCATTAAATCCAATCAATGCAGCTGAAGTCGTTACAGTGATTGATCAGGTAGGAACGGACTAAATTTGTTAAGATAGATTTGTGCTGTTCTTACTTAAATTAGTAAAAGTGAATTTTCCCCTAAGTAAAAAGCACAAAAGCATCAACAGGAATTAAAGTCAGAAAGATGAAGAATAAAAACAGATGAGATTTAAGGTAAGCCATAAATTGAACTAACGCTGGAACTAACTATTATTTTAGTCGATTATTATCACTATTAACTGATTAATCAATTAATCAGATAAGAAAATGTATACATTCTGTAGATTTTTCATTTAAGCATTGTTTGTACAAGATTGGAAATATATTAAAAGATAAAAAATTAAACAATCCAATTCTTCTTATTTTCTTAAATAAGAAAACAAACATTTTTTTCCTAAAGTTCAATAATATTTCATTCCTTTGGTGTAGGTTGTAGCAAAAAATGCATCTGCAGCTACAAAAATACTTATGTTCTTAAATTAATAAAAGTTATTTTGCTTCTGTACAAAATAAAACAAAAAAGCATATATAAGAGTTGTTAAGTTTTTTTTAATCTTAACTTTAACAGAGCTGGAGCTTTTAACCATAACCCAACTTAAAAATGCTGGAAAATGTAACTTTTTACAGGAAATTATAACAGAGATGAGATATTTTCTCCAGGAAGATGAACTACATTAAAGACTAAACTATTTTTTTCCTGTAAAGACCAGCAGGTGGCGCTGTGCTGTCACCAGAATCCGACTGAAAAGGAGGTCAGCTATGATGAAGAGGGTGACTGCTGCCTTTAAGAACAGCAGAGCGTTTATTTCACTCATCCGTCTTCCTCTGACTTTCACTCTGACTCTCTTTATAAATTTCAGGTTCGGTCTGTTCGCCGCCAGCAACTAAAAACCTTCCACTTCCTCTGCTTTTCTTTTCCAGCATCCATTGTTTTCTGTCCTGTGGCATTTTATCTGACAGCTTTTTTTTTTCTTACACAAAACTGGCTTCAGCTAATGGCTGATGTCACCTTCATGTCCCTGGAATAAATCAGTATATAAACAACTTGGATCATCAGAAATTATATATATATATATATATATACACATTTGAACTAAAATTATATCAAGCTTCATAATTTCTCGCCATGATAAATCTATCTGGGTCACATTTTATCTAAATCTGCACATTAGTTTCCAACTCTGCTGACATTCAGACTGATGAGCCGAAATCCAAATTATTTAATATCCTCCAGAGTCTCTGTTCTTTTTCTTCAATTTTTACAGTAAAAATATAAAAGAAGATTTATGGAAAATTTCAATAGAGGCCAGACTTTAAAAATGAAACCTACAAAAACGACTGGAAGGAAGAAAAGCTGGACAAACGGATGGATGGATGGAAACAGTTTTCAGACGATGTAAGGAGTAAAAATTCAGGAAAATCACATTTTTTTAATGAATTGTAAAATCCTTTCGTTAAATTCCAGAGTTTCCCAGATTTCTCAGTAAATCTGATTTAAACAACAAAATGTTTTCACTGAATTTGTCTCATTAATGTCCTAGCTAAAGTTTGCTCAGCATCGTTTTGGAAATAAAGTCCAGTTTTTAATCTCTTTCCAGCCAAATCCACAACAGATATTCTCCGTAACAACCAAAGTCGAATTCGTTTTGCTCAAATTCGTTTTGCGTACGTACAGAATCTGAAGAGCCGAGATCTTGTCCTTGAGGAGCTCCTGTGCTTTGTTGAAGTCCGACAGCATGTTCTGGGTCTCCCTGCTGTGGGCGGCGCTCAGCTCCGTCAGCTCCCGCTCGTGCCTCTTCATCAGCTCCTGTTCATGAGCGCTGAGGAGAGAGGAAGAGGAAGAGCTGAGCGAATCGCAGCATCGATCTGCTGAACTCTGCAGGTTAGTTTACACACGCAGAACGAGCCCAACCCGAGCTGGAGCTGCAAAAAATCAACCCAGTTTATAAAGAAATGATGATAGCATGTCATTTTTTTACTTGGAAAAACGTAAATATGAAGTACAGATGTATAATTCAGAATTAAAAGCTCAGAATTGGGTGATGAGTTTGGGAAAACGTATGCAAGTTTTAGTTTAATGTTTTAACATAAAATTGTTTTAAAAGTATAAAAACGTTCCTTCAGAAACAAAATCAGATTCAAAATTTAAACAATTACCCACTTTCTGATTGAAAGCCTTAATGTTTGCCAGCATTTTAAAGGAGTGTTGTGTTAAGTCTGGCGCCATCTATAGGCAAAGCTGCACACTGCAGCTGTTTCCTATATAATCATCCTCCAATCAGAGTAAACATGAATTAAAATCTGGTTGAATTAATTATGTTTTATCCTGTATTTTAACTAATATCAAATATCTAAAATAATTAATTTCATAAATGCAACTCAAATTGTAGAGCGACAAAAAACATGTGACTCCAGTAAACCACATTTATTGGGAAGCCAACGTCTCCTCCTGGATGGATGGATGGATGGATGGATGGATGGATGGATGATCAAATGGAAGACAGCATGTCCATCCTTAATTTTTCTTCCTTGATCTGAACCAATCAGAATTTGTTGTGGCATTGGGCCTTCACCGCCGTCATGGCCGCCTGAACCAGGCGGCTCTGCGCCATTTTCCAGCAGAGCAGAACTGAAACAAATCTCCTCTTTCATCCCATCCAGCTCTGCGGTGCGGTGACGCACACAGAAAAATAAATAAAGAACCAGAAACAGATTTCATTTTAATCTGCAAATGGCCGACGTTTCGCCTGAAGACTCAATCAGGACGTGGCGACTGCGTGCGTCTCCCGGGAGAAAACATAATTGATTGCTCTGAGAAGGAAGCGGGAGTGAGATTGGAAAAAGGAGACGCACGACGCATGGAAATAACTTAAACAACAAACCGCATGAAAAAAAACAATGGCTGTAATTAAGATGGAGAGGAAAAAAATCAACCAAATGAAAGCAGTGAATGTGACATTAAATAATTTATTACGTCAAAAAAAAGGAGAAGAAGGGATAATGAAGGAGTCTGCCGCTCACTCCGACTCTCCCTGAGGGGCGCACATCTTCCTCTTTTTTTATTTATCAGTCTATTTTTAACCACAATTCAGATCTTATGTAACAGAAGAGGCCTGTCAGCAAACTAACGGCAAATAACGGCGCAACAGGAGGGCGGCTGAAAAAACTAAACAAAAAACCTTGAAACACATAAAGATGACTGATTTCAACGCATCAGCTGCAGAAAACTGCTATAAAAATTCACATGGAGCCGCAGGGAATAACATGGCTGCACATCAGGGTTTTTCATTTCACCCAAAATAACTAAGATTCCCAATTCGATGATTTAATGAGAAGGCGAGCGAGGCGTCATCAAATATAACCAGGAGAGTTTAAATTTAGCACCAAAAGGTTGGAGACGGATCCACTGCTTAATGGATTTAAAGGAAACTTGTAATTCTTCCTTTAACAGGTCAGGATAGGCCTGTGGCCTAAACAAAACATGTTCATTATATTTTTTGCACAAAATTGTTCTTAGATTGTGAGATTTTAGTCCGCTCCGTCCTCCTGTCACTTTAAATCCAAATAACCTGCTGCTGGTCATGACCCTCAACTCAACACTTACACTCAAAATAGCTGCAAACGAATGCACAATTATTAATACCGTAGTACGTCTTTGAAAAGCAGAAGTGGAGCCTCCTGCACATCCAACAAGAATGGAGCATGTGGTTTCTGGATGTTAAATCAACAAAACATTTTTTTACAGCGCTCACAGCTGTAAAACCAGCTGGCCAAACGCGCTGGAATTCAGCTGGGGTTGCTAGGTAACAGGGCTGGGACTGGATGGGGTTGCTAGGTAACATGGAAGGTCACTTAACAACTGGGAGGTTTTTTGAAATGGCTCATTTTCCAGACACCAAGAAACATTAAATTACTGATAAAAAACAACAGCTGGATGGTTTTTTTAAGCGCTTGGCCTGTTTGTAGAAGCAGCTTAAGAGGATGTGAAAAAATGAACAAAATGTGAATTTTGCAGAATACGTCCCCTTTAATATCTTTAAACTCTTTACTCTCAACATGATTTACTGAAACATTGAAGTTTCAGTTTTACTCCAGTCTACATTAAATAAATGTTTTACACAGAGCCTCACTCTTTTAATTGATATAACTCTCTAAAACACTAATAAGGTAATATATATATGTGTATTCTGATTTAAAAGCCTAAAATGAAGGCATCTCAAACTGTAACTGGATCTGGCAGAGGAAAACAATCATTTGGGCTTTGGGTTTCGTCTTACCGGATCTGCTGGTTGGCTTCGCTGCGGATCTTCAGCACCTCTTTGCCCTTCAGCTCCAGCTCCCTGGTCAGGGTGCTGATGTTCTCGTTGAGCGTGTGGATCTGGTGGTCCAGCTGAGCGATGTGGCTCTTCCTCCGGGAAACCTCCTCCTGCAGCTCAGAGATCCGGCTCAGCAGGTCCCGCTCCTGAAACCAGGGAAAAATTCAGTCCAATCATCAGCGTCTTTCTAAAGGCTTGAGATGGATCCCTGTTCAAGTATTTTTCAAGCATTTCCAAGATAAGTTTTCAAACTTTTGCAGCATCACTTTACAGAAAGACACAATTTTAACATATCATTTATTACTGTTATTAATAATGTTTTGTGATAGACAGCAGGGACAAAATAAATTACAATAAAAGAAAATATATTTTTTAAAATGTCTCTCATACACATTATACATCTGATTGATTTGAGAACAAAACATTAATTTTACAAAAAAAATCCCAAAATGTCAACAACGTTGTTTAACGTATAAAATATAAACCAAATTAGGAATAATACATATTCATTACATTGAAACAATCCAAACATATTTAGGGTAAATTACCCTCTTGCTTAAATTAAATGCTTAAACACAATATATAAAGAAAATCTCTGTAGGTTTTGTGGCATTTAATAAATAGAAATAATTTTGCTGATTCTAACTGACCTAAAATAGACGAAGTTTAGTCTGATTTATCTTTAGACAGCGAGAAAAAATGTGTGTATTTTCATCAGGTTTATGTAAATATCTGGATTCAGGTGCAAATAATGTTTTCCTAATTTGAATTATATATTACTAAATTGTTCCATTTGAATATCAAGCACTTTCAATGACTTTATACAGAAATCAAGCACTTCCCAAACCTTGAAAACATCAAATTAAATTCAAGAATTTTCAGGGATTTGTATGAACCCTGTACAGATTCCTGCTGATTGTTTAATTATTAGATTCAGGTGAATAAAAACATAGTAACATCAAAACGTTGGTTCACATTAAAGCATATTAATGTATTAGAATGGCCTAGTCAAAGTTCTGACTTAATTCCAACTAATGAAACTGGAAAATTAACAATCTCTATCCAATCTGATGCAGCTGGACCATTTTTTGCAAAGATAAAATGGCCTGAAGAGACGTCTTCTTTGTTATAGCTAAGGGGTCTTCAATCTAAGGCTCCAGAGCCACAAGTGGCTCTTTGGACGTTCCAAAATGGCCCCTGATAACTTTGGCTAAAAATGAAAACAAACCAGTTAATGCATTTATTACGTATAATAATAAATGCATGTTTTAACATGAAATATTTGGCAAAATATTTTTTCATAAAAATGACACAAAAAGCACCAGTAACATGTTTTTAAAGACATGAGACATTTGCAGCTCTAAATAAATTTTTTGGGCTTTTCTGAGAGCAAAATGGCTCTTTGGGTCGTAGAAATTGCCAACCCTTGTGACAGAAAGTGTTCCCTCAGGGAGGATGGACACAAACACACTCAATGCAACACTTTCCTGACCCAAACCCACAGCCCGAGCAGAGCTGCATTACTGGATTAACTGGTTTACAGACAGAAGGAGCCCAGTGAGGGAAGGAGAGACGCCAGCGACTGAATCCATCTGCAGCCAGGCGCCGGCCTTGCATCCTCTCTGGAGCAGGATCAGTAGTTTCAGGAACAACATGTTGGCTGCTCAATAATAAAAACCAAAGCGAAGGAATGACAGTCCACTGTTTGGCTTCTCTGAGGCGTTTGGCTTCACAAATGGACGTACAAATTGTGGAAACTTGGAGGAGTGACAGGATTTGGAGATAAAAGAGGGACAAACATAGGAGGAACATGAATTTAAGGCTGCAGCTAATGATTAGATCTGTAATTATTTTATCAACTATTCTGATGATTAATCAATCATAACAAAAGATACAGATTTTTCACTTTACCACTTAAGCCTTTTTTAAGTGGTAAAATTAGAAACACAGTTATTAAAATTAGTTGACGATTATCTCTACAATCAATTAATCACGATTAACCCGATTAATCAAAAGCTGAAGAATGCATCTCCATCCTTATCCCTTGCAGATCAAAATACAAATGGCACAAACTATAGAGGAATATTCATTTTAGTGCTGCAACTAACAATTATTTTATTAATCAATTCTATTCTGACAATTATTGAGCAATCGGATAAACAAAATTAATTACTGCTTTGAATGTGTTGTTTTTTCAGCAGATGGCTTTTAATTTAGTCTGTATACTCCAGTTAACAATTACTAAATTAGTTGACAATTATTTCCATAATCGATTAATTGTGATTAATCGTTTAATCAATAAACTGGAAACTGGGAATGCCAGTCCATCCTTCGAATCAGCAAATTTACACAGAACCAGGGAGGAATAACAGGAATTAGTGATAAATACAGGCAGAAACGGAAGAATATTTGAAGTTTGTTCCTTATTGTGTCAACTCTTCTGATGATTAATCGATTAGTTGATGATTATTTAAATAACTGATTCATTGTGACTCATAGCAATTTAATTGTTTCAGCCCTAATTTATTTGAAGAGCAGTTTAAAACACTGAGATGCTTTCCAATGATCAACCTTGGAAACAAAAACATCAAATTATCAGAGAAAACCTGAAGCATCTTCCAATCACTTTCAAACAGAACCCTTAAATTAAATGTTGCTCCTTTTCAGGTGAATCTGATGTTAATTGTGTCTTTGAAAAATCCCAACAAATCTCAACTTCAAGCTTGTTGGTTAAAATATGCCGCTTATATCCAGGTAAATGAGATTATAACAATAAGATTTTGGGTAAAGTGCTTTGAATCCGTCTGAACATAAAAGACAACAGCGCTCCAAACTGCCAGAAGATTGCATGTAAACATGACCAGTGGGTGAAATTACTCATGGCCACCTGCTGAGCTGCTCTCTTTTCCTTCTCAGCTCCTCAGGGACTCGAGACGTTTCTGTTGTGGTGTGAAACGGAGAATATGAGCAGCGATTTTCCCCAGCTGGGAGAGGAGGCAGCGAACAAACGGTGCGTAGGTTCAATGAAGCGCCCACACGGAGGCGACACAATGAGACCATTATCAGGACGTCACTAACGAGTGACGCATCCGAAACTTCAACATGTTTTCCACTTGGGCTTTAAAGGGAAACAGAAAATAGTTTTGACACCTTTTATTTAACGTCTGATATGCAGATGATACTCAGTTCTACATCACAACGTCACCAGGTGACCATGAACCCATCCAGGAATTGAACAGAAGCTAAAAACTAAACAATGTGGATGTGCCAAAACTTTATTCGGCTGAACAGAATCAAAATCTAAATTATTTTTTTACCTAAAGAGGAACGATCTAGAAATTATGCAGGAAGAATATTATGTGAAAATATTGAATTAACACCAGGAAGTTAAATGTTGGTCTTCCAACAATGAGCTTGAGACGCTTATCTTGAAAACTTTTGACCCAAGTCATACAGTTTAAAAAGCAATCCTATCAAACACAGACAAAATGTGAATTTAAAGAAATACAGCAGATAAAATTTTTTGTTATCCTAATTCACTTAAAACAGCTATTTTATCTGATTTTACAGTTCAAATTAAAGGTTTATTTCAATATGTAACGTGCAGCTGCAGTAATCAGTGTTTTCATAATAATTTGTAGATTCACTTCACAATTAAACCTCCATTTTCAGAACAGAACCAACAATCTAAATACTCATTTTATACTGTTGTTAAAGTTAAATGAAAGATAAATAGATATGGTTCTATCTTTTTTTGTAAAACTTTATAAATAAATAAATGTAGCTGCCATTTAAATCTAACAATCAGACCAGCCAAGTTTACCATTAGAGACAAATTTGTTCTTCTAATGAGGCTTGAAAAGGAGAAAACGTTTCATCTGACGCATTAGAGAAGCACTTACCTTCATTACAATTAGATTCAGTAACTTTACTGTCCACTGATGATTGGCCCTCACTTTAAAACATTTCAACTAATTCAACTTGAATGAAAGCCATTTATATGATTTGTGTTCAGTGTCTAAAGGTCATATTATTTGTTTGAAACACTTTTCTCTGTCCAGATCCTCTTTAAAAACCTAAACCTTTTCTTCACTTTTCTGCTTTTTTTTACATCCATTTTTGTTCTGTAATTTTGAAATTATCAACTGAAGAATAATCCAAACAGAGAAGTCAATCTACAGCAAAATAGCTCAGAAAGTGAAGAATCAAAGTGCTTTGATGGCCTAATCAAAGTCCAGATCTCAACGTGATTTAAAAGCTGTGGTGTAAATAAAAATAAACTTTTATCAGTTATTCCTGCTAAAAATGATTAAATATTTTTCATTTTGGCTTCATGTTTGTTCAGTAAAAGGTGACATTGTAGAATCTGTTACACTGACATCATGTCCTGAAGTTGAGTAGAAATAAAACAGAATGTATAACAGTGAACGATCAGATCATTTAACAAAGTTTCTGTTTCCTGACCTGAAACGTGTTTGTAAAAACTCGGCGGGTCGCAGTCAGAGAGAGGAAGTGAAAGCAGAAAGGAAGGAGCGGTTTTAATCCGGAGCGACTAAACAGCGACTTCTGGCTTCAGAGAGATAACAGAGCCGCTTGCTGGGTGACGTCCCGAAACACCACAGACACTTTTCTGCTCCAAATCTCCTCTGGAGGCAGAAAATATTCCCTCCAAGGAACATTTTCAGGACCAAGAAACAAGACCTGTCACAGAATATTTCTGCATTAAAGAGACGAGTGATAAGGTAACCGTTTTGTCATTACGGCTGAGAACCTCAGGGTGTTTTATTGGGATTTTATGTCAGAGAAATGCAAAGTATTGTGAGGTGGCAGGGAAATGATTGATGGGCTGCAACTTTTTAAAACAGAAAAAACAGAAACAATTTACTGCCAACTTTGACCAGATTTCTTTACAAACTTCCTCAAACTCAGATTAGACGGAGAATGTCTCTGAGATCATCACAAGTTTTAACTGGATTTATATTTAGACTTTCTAACATTAATTTCAGTTGTAAAAACTATACCTTGTTGCCATGGATAAATCCAAAAGTAAAAAAAAGTAGGAGCGAAAATACGTCCAGCTGCACAGCATTTAGAGTCAGAGGGAATAATTGTATAAAATATGCAACAATTTAATCCAAAAATTAAGAGTAAAAGATAATATTGAGATTTCTGAAGAAGTGATTTTTAACTTTTTTTTAGAAAATTTTGAGTTCAGGAAGACATTTGAGAGGTTATAATTAATCTAATTTCATGTTTCGGTGGATTTATATCTGATTACAGCAAATAAAAGCAAATAAGAAAAATTATTAGAAAGATGTCTATTTGTCCTTCACAGGTCCAACCATTTGTGGTCAATATTCCTCAAAAAAAAAATCAATGAAACTCATCCAGTTGAAACCTGAGGAAAAGGAAATTCTGAGCAGAAAGTCCTGGTTTCTTCGCGCCGAGCGTTTAACTGAAGCAAAGAGAATCGATGTTTAGTTCCCGTTGGCCGGCTGCTGCTCTGAGGTGACGGATGGTTTATGAACTTCATGGGATTTAATAAACCGACGTTTATCAGTCAGACAACCGTCAGCAGGACGATGTGTGAAATTTGCAATTTCAATTAGTTTTTCCCTTCGTTTGTCGCCTGAAACGCTCCATGCAGCCGCACGCATCGCTACGGCTGAAATCAGGACTCTTACGGTTTTAACACAGTAAAGTTTAAGGACTTTTCAAGCATTTTCAAGGCAAGTTTTAAAACTTTTCCAAAAATAAAAACAATTAACTAAACAAAAAAGTTTATATTCATGATTACATGATATAATTTATTACTATTATTAATGGATTTTCACAGTATTCTACATAAGAAAATAAAGTAAAATATAACAAAATGTTTTGAAATTTCTCTCTCACATATCTTTAAAATCCATAACTTTGTTTAACATAGAAAATATAAAATGATCAATAAGTTATTGAGTTATTAGGAATAATAAATATTGATTACATTGAAACAATCCAAACTAATCAACCTTCCTGCTCAAATTAAATGTTTAAATATAATACACAAAATAATCACTAAAAGGTTTTCTGACCTTTAGCAAATAAAAATAATTTTGGTAATTACAAAATTAAAAAAAGTTTACTCTGATTTAACGTCAGACAGCGAGGAAGAAATGTGTCGTTTAATTAAGTTGTATGATTCAAGTGTCAATAATGTTTTCCAAATTTAGGCTTTTAATCAAACATTAAATCAAACTTTATTACAAAACTGTGCAGTTTGAATATCAAGCACTTTAAAGGAGTTTATACAAAAATGAAGCACTTTCCAAACCTTAAATTTTAAGAATTTTCAAGGATTTAAATAAAAACACTGCAGCCCTACAATCTGCTTTGCTTTAGTTTAACTGCAGCATCTGAATGGAGTCATTGCTCTGATTTACTGCATGACTGGCAGTTCAGTTCAGACTCTAACGCTCAGATATTAACCTTTATTGACTTCTTGTCACCTCAGCAGCAAAAGATGGAGGGAATTAAAGACAACCAGCTGCGCATCTTTGGTAGAACATCTGAATCATAAGGTGACGAAAGAGGAACCCATGGCGTATGAGGGTAATTAGGATGATTTACAAGCAACAGTAGGACGGTTCCCTGCGGGGCAGGGATGGGGTGTGTGTGTGTGTGTGGGTGTGTGTGTGTGTGTGTGTGTGAGAGAGAGAGTCTGCATCCTAAAGCACGCTCACTTCATCATTTAATCATTTCACCATCCTCCCTCTAATTTCTCCGACTTCAAATGAAAAAAAAATGCAGCTAAGCAGTGAAAGTTTTCTGCACAGATAAAAATAATATGGGTCATGAGTGATGGAGGAAACTTTTATTATTGGGGGTTTCATTCCTAAAACTGAAGATAAAGTGCCAACATTTCAGCTGTAATTCTCTAATTTAACTGGCTTTAGTTTTCCTTGATTAAAACTATAATAAACTTTCTGTTGCTTAGGAACTCGGCTAAACACCTTTTAGCTTCAGGACCCTCTCCAAATGTTTTTATGTCTTAACAGTGAAATATATTAAAAAAACGTTTTAGAGTCAAGGCTTGGCGTTTTCCAGTTTACATTATTTTTGAATGATTCGAAAGGTTAGGTTTACTAACCACGAGTTCACTTAAAAGAATCTTAGATCTGCAAAAATTAGAGGAAGCTACGGCTAAATCACTATCAGATAAAGAAAAGTTAACAGAAACAAACATTAAACCATTAAACACATACACAAATTTGAAGAAGCCAATGCTAAGTAACTAAACACATGAAAAAATTAGCAGAAGCTAACGCTAAACCATAAACACATAAAAATGTGACTTATAGCAGTTACTTTCTACTCAATATTAAAGAATTACTGACTTGAAACCAGCTTTCATATCTTGTTTTTAAGTTCGTTTCGTCTTATTTCAAGTGTATAACAATATTTGTACTGACACTAGACCAGGATTACTTGGTAAGATTTAATGTTTTTTCAGTGTAGGAGCAATGAATCTAAAAGCAATCTGAAGGTTGACTTGTCATTTTTACAGTTTGATGAAGAATCTGAAGGAGCAAATGGTTAAAATTTTAAATCTAGGGTGAGAAAACTCTCCAGATCTGATTGAGAAGCGATGGTTAGTTATCAAAAAGCAAGTAGAGAAATAAAAACCGATAAACTGCGGCTGCGTTTCTGTTACAAATGTGAGCAAAACTTTGCTAATATTCTGCTAATGTTGAGAAACACAATTTTGTAATTGTCGTGTTTCCATAAAATAAGTTTAAGTGATAAATCATTAATAAACATCCCGTGCCATCATCCTCCCACCACTTCCTGCCTGTTGTCGTCTTCTTTGTGGTTTCCACCAGTAGTAACATCTAGTTGTTAATCATGTGATTCATGTGATGTGAAAAACGCGTCTTCAGTAATAAATTAAAAAACTTCCATTAAGTGAATTCATTTCCTTAATGTCAAATTGCACAATCAAATGATCAACAGAATCGCAGCTTTCATGACCGTCAGTCAGGATTTGATCAACGCTGAAAATATCGACTCCTGATGCATTTGCAGCTTTGCTAAAACTTTGAGTCGTTAAAATAATCTACACTTCATTTGTCTCAGGAGGAAGTTCTTCAGAAAGCTTCCTCAGACCCGACTTTAATGACGCGATCTCGCCGCCGCCCATCAGAGAGACGGAGAAGTCTGAAGTGTTTGGGAGGATTCAGACGAGACGGCAGAGTCGTTCATCATGCAGCGCGGCTGGCAGCTTCAGCAGAAACCATTAACGTCACACTGATTATTACAATTAAATGCTAAAACACAGTTCAGTCCGCAGCTGTCAAGCCGAGATTTATGGTCATCTGATAATGAAAGCGTGGCTGAGAACAGATAAGAGATGAAGGTTCTACCTGGCTCTGGTTGTCCTCCAGGACTTTCTCCAGCTCGGCCTTGGCAGCTGCAGACTCCTGGTGGTGGGTCTGCCGCAGGTGTTCGATAGCTGAGGCGTGGATGTGGTTCAGCTCCGATCGCAGAGAGGCTGCAGGACGACAACAAGGAAGAATTTATCTTTCAAGAGGAAAAAAAGAGGCTGAACATGGAGTTAGAAAGCTCTGGAAGGACAAACACCTAACTTGGCACAGGAACTTGCTTTTTTGAAAAAATCGTCCAGATGGCCACGATTTTTTAAGATGGTCATCAAGGAAAATTTATTTTTTCACTAAATTTGTCAATATTTTTCCCTGATGAATACTTTTGCTGTCAAGTCCTACATGACTGGACCCTCAAAAAACATATTTACTGACATATTATTTTTAATTTTTCATGATGGTTAGTATGGTTGTCATGAAAAATAAATTTTTGGACTAAAATCTTCAATTAATGTGTCTGGTGTCAAACAATAGCCAACACGTTTTGAATCATAGAAATCATTTATATTTTCTTGATCTTGTGTTTACTTTTCCATTGAACATTTTTCAAAATGGCCACCATGGTGGTAATGGAGGAAATATGTTAGCACTAAAATTAGCAGTTGCCAGTGGTAATCAAAACATTAGGTTCACTCACCACTAGTTTGTTAAATCTTTGCTCTGCTAATGTTAGGCACATACAAAAATTTGAAGAAACTAATGCTAAGCTGCTAAACACATAAAAAAATTTAGCAGAAGCTGACACTAAAATGCTAAACATATAACAAAATTAGCAGAAGCTAACACTGAACCACAAACACATACAAAAAGTTGCAGAAACTAACCCTAATCCACAAAACAGATGAGAAAAATTAACAGAAGATCATAAAAAACTGTTAAACACATACAAATGTTCGAGGAAGCTATGGCTAAACTTCTAAACACATTAAAACAATTAGCAGAAGCTAACGCTAACCATTAAGACAATTGACTCTCAGTCTGTCACGTCTTCCGACTGGTATGAGACTCACACACCAGTAGCATTTTTTTTTTTTCTCCGAAGAGTTTTTGCGGCGCTAGTGGCTCGTATTTTTCCGACAGTAGGCAGACAGGAAGGAGAGCGAGGAGAGGGGGGAGGTCGTCGGCAAAGGTCGTCGGGACCGGGAGTCGAACCCGCGACATCCGCGTCGAGGACTAAGGCCTCCAAACGTGAGGCGTGCTAACCCCCTGCGCCACCACAGCACGCCCCACCAGTAGCATTTTATTACAATAATTAGTTTAAAGGTTCAAAAAATGTCAGCCATGTTGAAAAATGGCCGCCATCCTCTAGAAACACTTGAAAGATTTTTACAGGAGCCAAACTCTGAACAAAGAGGAGAGCATCTGCTTCCTTTAGCAGATTTAATCCTCACTTCAAACATCTGTTATTGCAAACGGAGCAAAAGAAAGAGGAAACGTTTTCAGCTTTTCTATCAACAGGCTGCATTTCTCTGTAGTGAATAATGTCTGAAAACACATAACCCTGAGTGGGGAAGAGTATGAAAATTGGTGGAGGAAGTGATAATGAGAAAAGGAGGGTAATAAAAGGATGTCAAGAAGCAGGAAGAGCGAGACGGATGGAAGGAGCTCTGCAGTGTCGGGACCGAGACATGAAGGTTAATGGAGGCCCATTCATCTCACTCTGCCGCACGGCGCTAGCACTATAAACTGGGTGGTCCTCATATTTTAATACGCCTCAGATATATTTAGTGCAGATTTAACTCCTCTGGCATTTATTTTATCCAATTTCTCATATATGTTTGAATATATTTAGACACTGACCCAAATTGTGTTGTTTTATTAAACAAATGAGTTTTTTAAAAACCTTTAACTCGCCATTTAAGGAAATTTTTGCAAAATTATTAAAACTTTTTTAACATGATTTATTTAATGAATTTAAGACATTTCAAGGCCTTAATTAAGACTTTTCAAGGATGCATGGACACCGTGGTTAATATGTGTTGCTAGGACTGTCACAATAAATTTTTCTGAACAATAAATTGTCCCTTAAGTTATTGTTGTAAACAATAATATTGTTGTCTTGAGACCATTTTCAATAATGGTAATGGCATAATAAATCAAGAAAACCTTCTCAAAGATCAACAAATGTTAAATCTTGTAACTGGAAGACATTCTAAATATCCAAAATAAGTAAACAAAACTACAGAAAGAACAAAATTATTCTAAAAAAAAAAGAAGCTAGTTGAGACCAAAGTACCAAACTGCAGATCTTTATCATCCACGTTTTGGTAGAAAAAAGAGAAAAATGATAAATCATGCAAATGGAAATTATTGAACTTGTTTTAATTTTTCATTCGATGAACTGATTTATTGCAACAGGCCTACATTTACTGCAAACTGAGATGACTGACAGCTGCCTCATATGGGTAAGACACTGACTGCTTCTTACTACTCCACACAATCCCATTTAAGTTAATCTTCAATGTGAAACTTTCCAAACGATGTCTGCCTGTATTTGAATAATCCGGGTGTAATATCTGTCCAATTTGAAAAGTAAAGTAAAACTTCTACCGGTTTTATTAGCTTCCATGCTAAAAGCTGATGATGAGAGGAAATATGAATCTGACAGTTCAGATGCAGGGAACCCTCACCCAGCATGGCTTTGCCCTCGTCCTCCAGCTCGAAGCGGAGAGTCTGCAGCTCCTGTTCTGACTGCTGTTTGAGCGTCTCGATGCTCTGCCGGTGGGCCTCCCTGAGCGACTGCAGCTCTGCGTGGTGATGATGGCGCAGACGCTCCTCTAGGTCCTGATGGAGGCACAGAGGAAGGAAAATGTGAGTAGAACGAGAAAAGACGATGCACTAAAAGGCCAAACTGTTTGTTAAAGAAAGAGAACGACGACAACAAAATATGTCCCGAAAAGGTCAATAAACGATGGATGATTAGAAAATACAAAACCAACACTGGTTACAGCAAACTGAAACTTTAAAATTCAAGCAGGTTAATGTTGCTGTATGACAAATGAATGTACGACGGCGTATTAGGGTGACTGTAGATATATATATATATATATATATATATACATATATATATACAGTATATATATTTAAAAAAAGAACTGACTGGTAAAAAAAAAAATCTGAAAATTTGAGGTTAATCTCAGAAATCTTCTAGAAAAAAAAAAAGGACATTTCTGAGTTTCAAAAGTCAAACATTTTCAACTTTTGGAAATTTTCTTAGATTCAGAAATAAAAATATGAGCAAATGGCCCCCGGCCTCCCTTTGGACACCCTGCTTTAGCCTTTTTAAAGCGGTAGCGTCGCGTTTTTCAGGTTCCTGCTAATCCCCATTGTCCTGAAGCAACCAGCGATGGAGGAATGAGAAAGTGAGTTTTAAAACCCACTAATCTGCCTCGGTCTTCGCCACAGATCAGTGGTGCTTTTGTAAAAATGGCGGCTCCATCCCTTTAATTAAAGGCAGCCCATTAATCTTTACTAAACGCAGCGAATCCCATAATTACCATCTGACTGAAATGCTGCTGCTGCGTTCATTTCCTCCGACTCTCTTCTTTTAATGGACCGTCGATATTTTTCATCAACAACATGGAGGAACATGAGCTGACCTTAATCCTGACCCCTTGAGCTGCAGGAAGTGAGGCGTGAGAGCGGCGTAGCTGAATTTTAACGTCCGAGCTTCCCTGAAGGCAACACAGGAACTCGGAAGTTAAATGATTTCTGATCCAGGATCAAAGAAACGGATCCAGATGAAGGATCGGACACAATTTTCCAAAAACATGGAGAAATTTTACAAATAATAAAAAAATAAATAAGAATAAAATGATACAGAAGGCATTGCAAACATGTTTTCATGTTGATAAAATTAAGATTTTATCAGTTATTAATTATTATATAAAATTTCTGCAGCGTTTCTGTAAATTGTGTTATAGCGTCAGACGCAACTTTAATGAAGGAAGGAAGGAGGGAATACGGATGGAAAAACTGAAAGAAGAAAGCAAGAAAGGAAGGAGAGAAGGAAGGGATGAGGGAAGGAAAAAAGAAAAAAAAGGAAGGCATGACAAGCTAAAGGAAGAAAGGATGAAAAAAGGAAGGAAAGAAGGAAAAGAGGGATGAAAAACTGAAAGAAAAAAGTAAAAAGGGAAATTAAGAGGAAAGAATAATAAAAGAAGGATACAAAAATAACAAAAAGAAAGGAATGAGATAAGGAAAGAAGGATGGAAGGACAGATGGAAAAAGGAAATAAAGGATGGACAAACTAAAGGAAAGAAAGAAGGAGAAAAGGAAGAAAGGGAGAAGACAAGCAAGGAAGGAAGGAAATAATGAAAGAAGGATGGACAAACTGAAAGAAGAAATTAGGGAGGGAAAGAGAGAAGGAAGGAACAAGGAAAGAAAGGAAAAAAGAGCAAACAAGAGGAAGGAGAGAAGGAAGGATATCCAGAAAGAGACTCGGTCGCTGCTTGTCGTTTTGTTGATGGAGAGAATCAGAGAGGAAGAACTCGGAGTTTAGCATCATCATCGTGAAGAATCGTTTTATAAGATGAAGAATCATTTTGGTAAAAACTGAAGTTTGCTCTGATTTCACTTCAGACAGACAGAAAATAACGACCATGTCACTTTTCACCCGCTGAATGTAAACTTCTGGCTTGCACTGCGAGTCACCCTGAAACTTCCCGAACTTGCAGCCATTTTTATTTGGAAACTTTCTGTTTTGTGCCGTAATAAAATCAACCTGCGCTGCGAAAAGAACACTTATCACCATGAACGCAACGCGGAGGCAAAACGAAGTGAAACAAAAGAAGATAAACTGCCAGCCGCTCCTCGCCGCTTCTATTTGTAGCTTTTTGTATCGGCGGGAATTAAATCTGGTTATGTGAACGTGCGCGCGCTCGTGTTGCAGGGATTTGGAGCTACTTTATTACTCCCTGGATATGACTTCCTGTGAACTGTGAAGAGATAACACCAGGCGCCGCCATCCAGCCTAACACGCATAAAACACACATTCACAAATCATCCTTCAAATGGCTCCACTCAGGATAATTGAGTTTGCTTTCCCCGGCGCTGCAGACAGAAATATAAACAGCACCTCGATATAAAAGCCCTCCGTAAAGCTTTTAACTCCCAGTTTCTCTGCTTATTAACTAAGACTGCAGCGGGAGGAAAGATGCTTCAGATGATTTCGTCGTTACACAGAAAGTTTCCTCTTAATGCCATCAGAGAGGAGAATATTTCTGATAAAACTATTTATTTACATCATTCAAGGATCTTCAAAGAGCCGTGTTTCCATTGATTATATAAGTGCGCAATTTGATATTTATATTTAATAAATTTGCTTAGTGGAAACATAGGAATTTTCGGCCATATTGAAATTGGTTTATTGGGCAAAACTGCAATGGAAGCACTTTTTTTTGCATCACACAAGTCACATGATCAACAACCAGATGTTACTACTGGCAGAAACCGCAAAGAAGAAAACAGGAAGTAGTGAGAGGATGTTTTTTAATGACTTATCACCTGAACAAATTTATGAACGCGTGATTTTATTTGTGTTTCTTATTTAATGGAAACACAACAATATTGAAATTGTGTCTTTTCATCATTAGCAGAACATTCACAATGTTTTGAGCACATTTGTTATGGAAAAGCAGCTGCTGTGGACATTCTGCTGTAGCAGTCAGTCTTACAACTAATCTGAAGAGGCCTCTGACTGAAGACTGTAACCTTATTTGTAAATTCAGTAATCTGACCTCGTTTTTCACCAACACGTTACTATTTCCAATCCAGTAATCAAATTAAAGCTGCAGTACGTAACTTTCATTAAAAAATAAGTTGTTTTTTTAACATATTTATTAAAATGATCAAAGCCTTCTTTTCAACTCCTCTGGGATTTGGGGTCAGAGTTCAGGTAGTGTTTCAGCTATGAGATGTTCATCTGTTCCCAACTGCAAACAAAAAATTAATATTAGGATTCTTCACAAAAAATCAATTAGTCCTTAACTGGGCTATACAGACTCCAAAGTAGGCCAATTGATAAAAAACAATGCATTATTTTTTTTAGCAATATAAAAACAATATATAAGTACTTAAGCCAAATTTTCTTTACAAAAATATAAACATTTTGCAGTCGAGATAAAAACACTTTTGTCTGTAAATGTGTTTTAGCCAAAACTCGACGATCAGTTTTAGCTTCGCCTGATTCAGATGAACTAAAGTTATGCTACGTTGCTGCATTTCAGCCAATAAAATGTTTGTTTTCTTAAAATATTTGTTCATTTGCCTTTTTAATGTATTACTTATATTGTAAGTTAAATGGAAAATATGCAGAATTTGCTCATTGTTTATCTGATTAATCGTCAAAAATAAAATAATCTTTAGTTCTACAATAAGTACTTTTTTACCACAGTTAAGAATCATAACATCTGTTCAAAAGTAAAAAAGTAAAAGGGAAAATCCTTTTAGCTGCATACCATCCAGAAAAATAAAACAAAATACAAAAAGAACAAATCAGAAGTAACGAAACGGAGCGACTCCAACATGCAGCCACAGTGAGCGCCGCAAATCAGAGTTAACAGTGAGTTTACAGAAGAATATTAAAAACTGAGCTGCATGACTCAATCGCTCTTCCTTGTTCAAATTTATAGTCAAATAGTTGGCAGCAACACATGCGAGGACGCTGTTCTCTGACCGGCAGCTTTCTGACAATTACAGCATCCAAGAGGAGAAGGGGATTTAAAACCGAGATGTATGGCTGATCCACATCGACCTTGGCTGAAACGGAGGGATTAGCGCCGAGCGACGACTCATTGGCACGTTGAGGAGCGCGGGCTTTGTTTTGGAGCGTGCATATTTCCACATTAAGCAGAGAAGAGACAGCGCTGTCAGAGAGAGTGAGGCGCGGCGGCGATGAGTCACTGCAGCTCTAACCTTGACTCTGACAAGACGGAGCTGAATTAAAATGTCAAGTAGCTGGGCTTGTTCTGAACAGCTGCTTCCACCGCCACACAAAACGGTCAAACTCATCGGTTTTTAAAAGAAACAAAAGATTTGCACAAGTGGGTTGGCAATTCTGTCTCGCAAAGTACTTGGACCCTTTGAAATAGCAAAGCAGTGCAAAATTGTGAAAGAAAACATGCCAAAAACAACATTTTGGTGCAAATACACTTAAAATAAGACAAAACTAGAAATAACTTTTCAGCTAAATATAGGAGCTTATAAGTCAATAAAAAGGTATTTCTTTCACTTTCAGACTATTTAACAGTCTTGTTATATGTGAAGAAACCTTGTACTTTTCATCAATATTAAGGAATTATTGATTTAAAGGGGCAGTATTATGTAAAATCACCTTTTTTAAAAAGCTTTACATCATGTTTTTATGTTACTCCCTCATCAAAAACATACCTGGAGTGACTTTTAATCTCCATTTCAACCATTCATCTCTGCAAAACACCTGGGCGGACATAGCTCCGCCTTCAGGGCACAGCTCCTCCCCCACTCAGCTCCTTCAGACTAGCCAGCAGAAATTAGCAAACACCTGGTGAGCTCATCATAGGAGCTGCATCTCAGTGAAAAGCAGTGAAAATGTTGTTAAACAGAGAAGCCATGTTGTGAGAACTTTTAAAGAGACAGGTCCAATATCTAGGCTTTAAATCAGGAAGTGAAATTTCTTTTAAATCATATTTGACGTTTTTATAATAACTGAAGGTAGTAACATGGTTGTACTATGAAATGACACCATGTGTCTGGAAAACATAGAATACTTTAAAACAAGCTCCTAATTGTTACATTAAGTTAATTTTGTATTATTTGAAGTGTTCTAAGATATTTGCTCTAGAAATAAAACAAAAGTACTTGAGATTTTGTACTTTTTCAGTGCAGATTTACGCAGAAGGACTGTGACTTTTGAAGGAAACTGACTTCACTGGATTTTTAAAGAAATTTTTTATTTATACAAAAATAAAACAAAATCATCCTCCATTAATTAGGAAACTAAATACTTTTTCCCCCACCATGGCTCTGTTATTATGAAATCCACTTTGCTGTCTCAGACATTAACTCCACTGACCTGAAATAACACAGCTGAGCCTGCAGGCAGCAAACAAGATGATTTTATGAAAACTTACTGCTGTAGCATTGTTTGTGTTCCCCTGACCCTGTTTCCAGCTCATCTGAGTCATGAACCAAAGCTGAGAGCCAACCCAACCTACAGCCTGCAGGAAAAGATTCTATTATGGGCTAAGAAAACAGAAAAAGCTCCCAAATGTATTAATAGTAACATCATGGAGGATTCCATCTGGCTTTTCTCTCAACAAAACTCAACAAAAAATTATTAGAATGAAGAAAAAACATACATGTTTTACTGCAAACAAAACTAACTTACCGGTAAGAAATAATAGATTGTGCAAGTAAAAAATTATTTGGATGAAAAAGTTCTAGTTCCATTGCAGAGTTGGCCAGTAACTAGTTACATTTACTCAGCTACATTTACTTAAGTAACTTTTTTGAAGAAAATAGTTTCAGGAGTATTTTTACTTCGATGTACTTTTTACTTGAGTAATTTTATTATGACCAAAAATTCACCAAAGAGACACACACAGTTTCATACGTTTTAAATTGGAATAATTTTATTTTTCCTGATTTTGTTATTTTTATTACTTATATGAATTATTGTCATTTTCGTCTTTAGAAAATAAACTACATTTCCACTTGACTTTATATTTTGCTCAGTCAGATTATGTAATTTTTAAGTATTAAGTGATAATTTGACCAGTTACTCAGTAGTTTAGTAGACTTTTTAACAAAGTTTTTTACTCTTGAGTAATTTCTTGAACGTCTACTTTTTACTTTTACTTGAGTAAAAGTAAACTGAAGAGATGCTACTCGTACTGGAGTATAATGTTTGGGGTTTTTGCTAACAGCTCTGTTCCACTGGCAGATTATTTCTCATGGGAAAATGTCTTGCTAGAAGTGAAATAATCTGCCAATTTCAGCAACAATAAAGAATTATTGAATTACAACAAACTGCTATATCCAACAGCTCTGGAAAAAAATTAAGAGACCACTTAATCAGTTTCTCTGATTTTTTACTCTTTATAGGTTTATGTTTGAGTAAAATGAACATTGTTCTTTTATTCTATGAACTACTGACAATATGTCTGCAAAATTACAAGCAAAACTTTTGTATTTATTTGCAGAAAATGCGAAATGGTCAAAATAATGAAAAAATGCAGTACTTCCAGAGCTCACACTCAAATTCATATTCATTCAGAAGCAACAATATTAGGTGGAATAGCCAGGAGGTTTTCAAAGGAGTTCAGTGAAGTGGGCTCTTAGTTTTTTCCAGAGCTGGATATGCAAGTTAGTTTTATCTAATTTCAAGTGCACAAAGCACAAGATTTTGTGTTTTTCTAGAGATAAATGGTGCATTCTGGTTCTGGTAGTTACTAGCAGATAAGTGTGGATAATAAAACATCTTGAAGAACTTTAATGATACATAAAGCATCGATTTCTTTTGAAATCCCACACAGAGGTAGGATTAATATGAGATTGTATTGTTTGTGCATGTTTCGCCCTTCACCGACCTTCAGGTCGCGCTGCCTGGCGTGCTCCATGTCCTGCATGGCGCAGCGGTGGGCTTCCTGCAGACGCTGCTGCCGCCTCTGATGTTCTGTCTGCAGCTCGTCCAGCTGCATGCGCAGGTGCTCCCTCTCCTGGCTGAACTGGTGCTGCAGCTGCTGCAGCGAGGACTGCGACTGCGACAGCTGCATCTCCAGACTCTGCTTCAGCAGAGATATCTGCACAGAAACCAGACAACATTAAACAACAAAGGGTTTTTAAATCGAACGCGTTTAGTTCATCGGTGAACGTTCGGTTCATCCTGCAGAATAATAGAAGCAGAAAAAGAGGCAATCAGTTTGTTTAGAACTAATTTTTTAATCCCAAAGCTTGAAGCAGAAAAGCTTTTAGCTTTATGCTAATAACTTTGAGTTCATGGCAGAACATAATAAACTAAAGCTGCAATGCAATGAAAGGCTCGCTGAAACCCATTATTGGTAGGAAGGAAGGAGTGTGACTCAGTAGATTAGTCTGTCTAGACAGATTGCAGAAGCATGGTGAATACATCTTTGTCTAATGATAAACTTCTCCTTGTAGAAGCTGCTAACATAAACAGCTGTGAAGGCAGAAAAGCTCATTCAAAAAGATAAAAGTAGCTTATTTTTTTAGCAAAATATGCTCTGCATAACATAAGTTATTGCGATAAACAATAATATTTTAGTTTTAAGACCATTTTCAGGTAAAAAAAAAATCTCAATTATTAAACTTTAATCCTGGTGAACATTTAACGCTGGAACTGGAAGACATTTTAAATATCCAAAACAAACAAACAAAACAACAAATAAAATGAATTATGAAGTCTCTGTAAACAAAACTTTCCTTCAAAAACAGAGCTTGTCGAGACTTTTACCAACCAGAAAAAGAGATGAAAGAAAATGAGAGAAAATGTATTTATTGCTTATTGCGACAGTTTTAAATTGACAGTCTGTGTGAAACTCCCAGATGCAACTTGAAGTTAGTAACGTTTATTAAAAGCACAAAAGGTCTCATGTTAACCATACAAGACGCTAATCTGTAGGTTTGTATTTAGGTTGAGTTACTAAGTTTAGTTTAATGACTGTGTTGAAATTAAACTCAACAAAAACAGCAGATCACAGGGGAATGCTTAAATTTTATTAACCCGTGTAATTAATTCATTTTTAATTTGCTGCTCTGCATACGGTAAGCTTTCCTTTTAAGTCTCCTTCTAAAAATGTTGCACGCTTTTACCCACAACAAAACTAGATTTCATGAGGTGAAAGCTGCGATTTTTGCTTTCAGTCACGGGATAAAAGTAAGTACACCCCTTTTCAATCCTAGAGTTGTATCAATCAGGATGATAAAAAGAAGATTCTAAAATAATTTAAGCCCTCAGTTTCCTCAGATTGGCTACAGGAAACATCTGAGCTGACCAGCATCATCATTCACAACATGCTAGCTAACACGAGCTTCTCCAGGTCATTTACTGTTTTCTATCATGTGCTAGAAAACATATCAATATGTTTTACAGCGTGTAACTTTTATAAAAAATATGTTTTGTTTTTTTTTACATATTTGTTGAAACTATGTCTATGTTGTAATAGTTCAGTATGAGACGGATGATCTGTGAAAAGAAATTGATCTCATCTGCCTTCTCCCAGTGCTAACTAGAAACAACCAATCAGAGACAGGAGGCGGGTCTTAGTGCCGTCAATCACTCCCCCTTTGCTCTTTGCTACGCTGAAGCTAGCATAGCATGCTGTGAATGATAATGCTAGTTAGCATGGCCACCAATGACAGTTTTCCAGTAACGGTTGTTTCTCAACATTAGAACATTTAGCAGCGAGTACATAAGGTTGATTAACAGCGCTAAGCCCCTCCTCCTTGCTCTGATTGGTTGTTTTTGGTTGGGAACCGTAGATTTCTTTAGACAGAGACAGCAGCTCAGGTAGGAGGAGGAGAGATTGATTTTTTTCACAGATTATCTGTCTCAAAACAAACTATAACAACATGGTGACAGTTTTAATAAATATGTAAAAAAAAAACATCTTAATTATAAAAGCTATATACTGAAGCTTTAATAAACAGCTGTTCTGATTAGATAAGAATCTTCTGGTTCTGTGAAATAATTATCTTGAAAGGAAAATGGGCCAACGTGGGTCATCTTTCTCCATGGAGTCATCCGTTCACCTGAATCTGAATTATTGTGGTCCAGCTTTATAAACAATACTTGATAAACAAAACAGAGGAAAATGTAGCTCAGATTCTCTTCCACCAACTTTTCAGAAAGTTTAAAAATAACCTCCAGCTCTCCATGTTTGCACTTTTTTCTGCCTCTGGTAAGGCACAAACCCACCAGTGTTCGCTACGTCAGAATTTATTTTGCTAATGTGTTTGCGCATTAACTCTTTTTCAGAAAAGCCAAAAACGACCAGAAGAGAGTGTAAAAACTTTTTAGCAAAATTGAAGAAGTTCTAAGAATTTTGTTGCTGCTGGTCCAATACAGCAAAGTTACATCCTGCAGCTTTAATGATAAATAATAACAAAAAGGACTGAATGTTTACTGGGGTGTACTAACTTTTATTTTTATAACACTTTGCTGTATTATAGTTCAGCTCTCTGAGGAGTTAGCTGAGCTTTCAAGGCAAACTTGCTCATTTTGCTAACAGAAGATCTTCTTCTAAACGTCACATCAGCTCCTGCATCAAGGCGCCGCTGACATCACTTCCATCTGTTAAAATACAGGTCATTAGATTTTGTAAACGCCATCCCGCCTGTCAGAGTGCATCCATCCCGAAGATGAAAGCTGCTCCTGTTTGGCATCAGATTGGATAAATATAGTTTAGCTGCCTGTGTGGCAGCAGGACGACGCGCCGCCGTCGCCTGACGCAGGAACGAACTTCCAGTGTGACGGCGACAACAGAGCAGCTTCGCCGCGCCGCGTTAATATTACAGAGCAATGATTAGGAGTCTGCTGCTGTCTGTGTTACACAGAGCTGAGACAGTCAGTCGCTGCTCTTTTTGTTGTTCTTTTCTTTTCTTCCAGCATATTGATTTTCTCACAGCTGCTTTCATTACATTCATTCAGCTAAAAAAAAAATCAAGTATTTCATGTAAAAAAACAAAACCAGAGGTTATAGGATGAGGATCATCTGTTCTTCAGATAAACCTGTCGCAATAAGCAACATATAAATGTAATTAAAATGAGCTCAATAATTTCTATTTGTATGATTTATCATTTTTCTCTTTCTACCAAAAACTGGATGAGGAAAGTGTTGAATCTGTTGCTTTCGTTCACATTTCTACATACCAACAATTTTCTTTAATTTACCACTATCACACAAATATTATTTAATTTTCTTCATCTGTGAGTTTTGCATCTTTAACAAATGAATAAAATGAAAACCAAACCTCCTCAAATTTTTTTGCTTCTGATTCTGTATGCATGTTATTCTTTCTGGGGGAAAAGTTGCTCAATTTTGTCTAATCCAAAAGAACTATTAGTTCTTTTTTAAATGTTCAGTTGAGTTTACAGTTTAGTGATCTTTGAGAACATGTTCTTCCATTATTATTATGGCATTACTATTATATTAGTTGAAAATGGTCTCAAAATAATATTATCATTTATCGCAATAATTTCTGGGACAATTTATTGTGACAGATCTAGTCGAATTACGTCTTTCTGTCTTCAAAAATGTATTTGTTGTAGTTTTTAAAGTCCTGACATTCAGCCACTATTTCTCCTGCTTTCTGAGAATGTAAATAAGATGAGGAAGACTTGGAAGAAGGTCAGTCACGATGTGCAAGTCACACCTGTTCCAGCAGGTCGTCCACTTTCCTCTGCCAGCTCTCCCTGGCGCTGTTCTGCTCCTGCTCCTTGCTCTGCGCCAGCTGAGCCAGAGCCGCAGTCTTCTCCTCCTCATGCTCCTCTCTCAGCTCCTCTCGAAGCTTCTTGCATTCCTGCCTGTAAAAAAAGAAAAGAAAAAGTAATTCAGAAACAGGTGAACAGTTTGTTTAAAAAGGAGGAAAATAAAAACTTTAAAAACTGAGGACCATATGATCTCCAAATGTAGATCTGTAACCTGGACATTTTCCCATTTTGTGAAGAAGGAAGTTGCGCTCAGTTTTGATGTTGTTCTCTTCTGTGGTTCTTGGTGCAGCGCCCCCAGAGGCGAGGAGGGGAACAATTTTTTCCATTAGCTTGGATTGTTTGACACAGTGTGAAAGCAAACCGCTCCAGTATTGTAGAAAATGTTGCAATTTTGGTCCCAAATCAAACAGAATCTACCAGACTATCAGGTCTGAAAACACCCCAACACACCCTTGACTGGGTTTATATGTGGATATTTCCCACTGCTAGGTGATGTAGAGGATCTCTTTTGATGGGACTTTGAAATACCTTGACAGTATAAATTAACATATGGTGGCCTCTGCCAGAAAACAGAGAATGACTCAACAGGATTATGATCCAAAACATCAACAGAGAAACTAAACTCAGTCCGTCTGTTAAATGGACAGAGGTTCTGGTAAACTTGGTTCTATTGCAATATTTGTTATATTTTCAGCCTCTGTGGGGTTTTTTTCACGAAAACAGAAATGGAGAAGCAACAGATATTAATGGCTGTAGCATTTCACTTTTGTCTTTGGTAAACAAACACAACCCATTTCTCCTGCTATCACTAGGCTAAACCATTTGCGCTGGGTGTATTTACCCAGAATGCCCTGTGCTGTAGTCCACTTCCTGCTTTTGGAGGCACTCAAATATGCATTCGAACCGCAAAAAGAGTTCACTTCACCCAAACCGAGACTGATGTTTGCTGGTGGACCAGAGTTCACTGTTTTTGTCCGGATCAGAGTTTGATTGGCATCCACACCCTCCCAATTGAACCAGACTTTCTAGACAAACTTGAGTTTGATTAAAGCGAACGCACCCTGAAAGTCGCAGGATAGCAGATCTCGAAGACTGGACTTGGGCATCCCTGATCTAGAACGACTGCAGAAAGAGGAATGATCAAACATCCTTCTTTATCTTTAGTCTCCTTTTGACTAGACAGAGCTGAGCAAAGGTATCCTTGGTTTCCTTCAGTTTTTGTCTTCTGTCTGCATAGAAGGGTACATAATGGTCACAATCACGTTAACACTCACCCAGAAGTTTGCCACTAAGGTAAAAGTGCTCCAGAGAGCTGAATGTCCCCCTAATGGCAGCAATAAATTGTCTTGTGCCGCTAGACCCCAACACAGCTTTTAGTGGGTGACCATCTCTCCTTAACGCCGCTGCTCCCACCTCCGCGCCTCGCCTCCTAGATGAATGTGTGTGTCTGCACGCTGTCAATGTAATAGCTGAGTGGGAGTTGAAATGGCAGCTGTTAAATGGAGTATCCAGCAGGCGAGCATGTTTTTTTTTTTGGTTTTTTTTTTGTCACTCAAAGCTAGAAAGTGTCAGCCTGAAAGCGGGATCTCACAAAAGTGAACCCATCTCCTGAAAAACGTGCAGTTGTGAGGATCCAGGTGTCCTGGAGCTGCAGATCAGACGGCCATGATATTTTTTATTTGGACTAAAACACAGAGTAAGAGAAAGATCAATTTTTTCACCACACACAGGGAATTAAAGCTTAGACCATCAGAACCGGCGTCCCTCAGGGCTGACTTCTCACCCCACTCTTCTTCTCTCTGTACTAATGACTGACCAATCAGTGAATTTGCAGATGGCACCGCTGTTATTGCTTGGAGCTAGAGAGACAGTTTCTTCCCCCATGACCAATCAAAGCACCAGGACCAATAACATAAATAAATAAGTGAAATTCAATTAAAATGTGACCAAAGTACAAAGAAAACCTACAGAAACCGTGGAGAATTGATGACCAAAGAATACTTTTTCAAATATTCCATGGAGACTCTTCATTTTTAAAGAAGTGAAATTAAAAGTGATGTTCTTTGAAACACATCTCTGTCCATTCTCTCAACAAAATGTTAACTATTTAGTATCTATTTCTATACATCTAAAACATATTTACACTCCACTCGCAGCACTTTTAAACTTTCAAAGAGGAGAAACACATCGCCACAAAGATTTTCAAATGTCCAGTCAGGGATTATTGAGCTGCAGATGATAAAGAAGGTGATTAAATATTAGTTGACATTTAGCTTCACAGTCTCAATGTTTAGCTGCAAACAACTGTACACAAAACCTCGACCCCGAAATTCAAACCCAAGAAAATATCAGATATTCCTGAAGGAGAAATCCCTTCAAATTGTTTGAAGTAACTTTCTGAGACATGAAGGGTCAAAGAAAAGACCATTTGAGTCTAATTCTCACATTTGACAGAGAAAAAAACCTTTAAAATTACCACATAAATTTGATAATTTCACAAAAGCCATATTAAAAAAAAGCTGACTTTTTATTTATTAGTATTATTTTCATGCATATAAATATTCAATGTTATTAGCAGTTATTATAAGACGAGAAATGCATAAAGTGAGTGCTTGGTAATCTGTGAATCATTCATCTTTCCATTTTCAATTTACGACCAAAAAACAAAAAATTAAAAAGCGAAAGTAGAGTTTTCTTTTATTTGTTCTTGAATTGGATACAAAAAAACTCTAAAAAGATCTTGTTTTCCATATTTCTTATTTGTCTTAGACTAAAAATGCTCAGATTCTTCGCTCTACAGAATCTGAAGAGAGAAAGACGTTCGTCACCAGAGTGTTTAGGTTGGATCAATATCTGAATTAAATTTAGATGCAGATTTCCACTGTTTATTTTGTAAACTTTGCCTTTAAACATGCAAGTTTATGACTGCTTCTTCTGCATGAATGCAGTTTCAAATTATTCCCTTTTGTCACCTTTCAGCTGTGTTGTTCCCTCAGCAGCGGAGCTTCAAGCAGAAAACATTTGAATTAGACCCTAAATTGGCTCTTTAGTTAACATTTAGTGAGATAAATCTCTCCAACAGCAAACGTTTGTGGAAACTTTAAAGTCTGTACTTTTCATGACATTTTAAATAAAAAATACTGACACCTGTGGGGCAGAGCATTTATTCTCATCCATTTATTTTGGTATTCATTATCATCTAAAGTGACTTCAGCATCAAAAGTACAAATTGGTTTCCAAGCATAGAAACTTTAAAGTGTTGAAAACGCTGAGTCATCGCATAGTTTCTGCTTTTACCATATAAAAAAACACAAGTTCCCACAATTCCTTGGGACTTTTTGCAGCTTCATGGACTATTCTAGAGCTGCAACTAACGATTAGTTGTCAGTTTCTGCAGATTTTTCACTTATGCCTTTTTATGAAATATTAGAAATCCATTGAAATATGCAGGTAAAAAAAAATAAATAAAATTTTTTAAATTAGAAAATAATTATTTCAGAAAATGCAGTAAAAGCCTTCCTTTAGTGAGCGCTTTAAAGAAAATACTTCCAACATCTCCATGTGGAAAGCTCAGTCTTTTCTGCTTCACTTATCAATACATTTAAAAACTGATCTGTTGATTTTTTTTTGGACTAACAGATTAATAATTGGCTAATAAAAGATGCTTTATACCAGATTTGTTTTGTTTTTTTACAGAATTTAAACTGGGTGAAGCTCTGGCAGAGACCCGAACGCTCAGACTTACCGGAGCGTCTCGGTCCATTTCAGCTCCAGCTCCAGCGCCATCTTGTCCATCTTATGCTTTTCTTCTTCTTTGGTGGTTATGAGTTTGGCTTCATGTTGACGTTTTTGGGTTTCCAGCTCTCCCTGAGGAACAGACAGACGGACATCTTGGTGATCCTTCCAGTTGTGAATTTATCAATAATATTGATCTTTTGTCATACAGAAGGTCCAGATTATATTTCCCATCAGATGTGCGGTAGAAGTTACCTGCAGCGCAGTCAGCAGGTTGCTGGTCTCTCTGAGTCGGGCCCGCGTGGCGTCCAGCTCCTCCAGCAGTTTGTCCTGCGCCTCTTTCAGGGTGGAGATCTGGCCCTCCGCTGTCCCGAAGTCCTCCTCCCCTTTCAGCACCTCCTGCTGCAGCCGGTACACCTGCAGGAGGGTTGAACAGGACAGACCTAAACTCAGCTGCACCCTGTGCTTCTCAGTGCAGAAACAACCTTGAATTAGCCTCTGCAGCTCTTTGTTCAGTCAGCTTTTATCAAAAATATGTACAACTTTATAAATGTTGCTGACATGCAATGTTAAGCATTAAATGCTTTCCCTAAGCTACAAATCTAGCAAAAATAGGTTTAAACAGTGGCATTGAAATAAAAATATTTTATTAATTCCAAGGGGAAATTAAATGTCATCCAAGTATCTATAAAGAGTTCTTGTGGATAGTGATGCTGAAGGATTTCCAGTGGCAGTCAGTCTTGCATCGAATCTGATGGAGTCCCTGACTGAAGACTGTTGATGTTATGATTTCTGGGAAGCAAAGATGATATTCCACAGTAACATGTACTGTTAAACTATTTATATTCATCTATTATATATATAATAAATATAAAGATGCAGGGTTTGTGCACTTTTCCCACAATACATTCAAGCATTTTCAAAGAGAGTTTTCAAACTTTTCCAGGACCACACTTTGAAGATAAAAAAACAAATAAACTAAAGAAAACAGTTTAAATTCACCATGTATCTTATGATTAATAATGTCTTGTCAGTTTTCTACATCCTTCAGTAACTAAAATTTTATTTATACATCTAGAATAATTTTGGTAATTCTAACTGACCTAAAATAATAAACATTTGGTGTGATTTAAATTCAAACTGAAAAAAAGTGTGTCTTTTTATTAGGTAAATTTAAATATCTAGTTTCAACTGTAAATATAATTTTCCAAATTTAGGCTTTTGATCAAACTTTAGATAACAATTCATCACAAAACGGTGCAGTTTTAATATCAAACACTTTTCCTTGAAACCTTGAAAACAGCTAAATTAAATTCAATCATTTTCAAGGACTCAGATTAGGCCTGTCGCGATAAACGGTAAATCAATTAATAGTTCAGCAAAATTTGCTATCGTGACAGGCCTAACTCAGATACTTTTTTACCATTTGACGTTACATCAGAATAAATGTTTCTTGTTTTAGGTCAGAGGGGATTACCAAAATTATTTTTATTTTCTAAATGTAAGAAATATATGACCTTTTATTAAATTCTTACGTTTCTTTTTAAGCACATTGGTTGATAAAACAAACTATTTTATATTTATTATCTCAGTTATGTTCCATCTGTTACCGTTTTTACTCCAGAAACAGAAAGTTAAGGCTCTGATGTTGTGTTGTCAGTATTTCTATTTTTGCAGAGAGGATTGCAGATGTTAGATATCCAGAGGTTTGGGAGAAGTCTCACCTCCTCGTTGGCTGCTCTGAGTTTGGACGTCAGCTCCTCCCTCATCTCGTCCAGCTGCTGACTGAGGAGCGTCTTCTGCTCCTCCAGAGAGAGGCGCTCCTTCTCAAACTGCTGCTCCAGCTCCTGATAAAACAGAGAAATTAAATCAGTTATGAGATTAATGTCATGTCAGTGACGCTCCAGTTACAATCTGATCCCCTCACTATCCACTGCAGGACATTAATTACATGCCGCATTGCAGCTGGATCTTATTTAACATATCATGAACTTGTTTACTTGTCCAGATTTTATATTTTTGGACATGAAGATGGAGCCATAAATCTGTAATAATTATCCAGGAGGAAATTATAGATAAGATTTGAGACAAAATGGACAGCAGATGTTTAAATGTTTAGGACAAAGATTCAACTTTAAAGAAAGTTGATTAAACTACAGTCATGTGAAAACAAACAGTCTGTTGGTTTTTCTAACATATTTAGCCTGAAAATTTGAAAATTGAATAAATGGGAACACACCACTACGGAGCTAAATTGGGGCCAGAAAGTTTGTTCAACAAAAAAAACTGAAACTGAAAAAAATAAATTCTAACTGAAAAGTTATTTAGAAATTGAAAGAAAATATGAAACAGAAAAAAAAATTGGGGCCTTAAAACTTATTTAAAAGAAGAAAGAAAATCTGAAACAGAAAAAACCCCTCAAATTTGAAAGCAGTATTGACATTTTTTTTTCAGTGTCACATCCTTTGTTTAGTTTCGAAACATTTCTTTCAGTTTCAAAATTATTTTTCAGCTTGAGATATTGTTTTTCAGTTTAAATTTTTTCTTTTGAAGAATCCTTTTGGCCCCAATTTAGCCCCATATTTTAGCCTCATATTTTACATGAGTTAAAATTACACAATTAAACCACATCAGGTACAGACAAGAAAATCAATTTGCAACATTTCATTTAATTTTTCATTTAATATTACTTTGCATTTCATTCATTCAGTAATTAATATGAGTAGTTCTCCCTAAAACATGCACAGTTTGGTCTGCAATAGTCACCAGATGACATGTAGAAAAATTTAATAAGACTTAAAACAGGGGTATTCAAGAAAACTGTGAGGAGGTCCAGTTCAAAGAAATTTCCTCAAGCAGAGGTCCGCAATATCGTCTATTTGCAGTATGACAATATCGGAATACATGGTGTTAAAAATAATAATAATACAGGTTAAAATAATTTCAAAGAAGTTTATTAGCACTGAAACACAGGATAACATTGTGTGGCTGCAGTTTAAATTAAAAATAACTAAATTATGTATTCAAAAATAAAGAAAGTGCTTAAGAAAAAATAGCAGCTTCAGTTTCCTTTTGTTTGAACAATCTCAATATTTCTGCTCAACAAAACAACTCTCAAAACACCTGAACTATTTCTCTTACAGATTTCTCTTACATCTGTCTTCCCCCAATTTCCCTTGCTCAGTGTGAGAATTGAGCTTTGGCTTGCCCTGCCAACATTTTAAATCTGGGCTTGAAGGAGGTCAGGGCCATTCTCATGCACATGTGCAGATGCTCATTGGTGAGCTTGGAACGATATTTTTGTTGTGTATGTTTGTTGTGCGCTGAAAGCACGGCTTAATACCCTGGTGGACTGATCATATTGGGCAGTGAGACTTCGAATTTCCTGCGTCCGGAGTTCGGACTTAGGGGGGTATGATTGGTCAAATGCTTTGTGCTTAGTCTCATAGTGACGCTTGACATTGGCACTTTTAATAAGTGCCACGGTTTCGGAGCATATGAGGCACACTGGTTTCGTGCTCGCGGGTGGAAGAATGAACATGTATGCATCCGTCCATTCCGTGTTGAACGCTCGATTTTCGGCATCTACTTTTCTCTTTTTAGAAAGCGCCATAGTGTTTGCACCTCTTCTGACTGTAATTCACGCCCTGTCTTCCTGTATCACCTCCCTGCGTTTCTCGCTTCAATCGCTTTTTGCTCGCCTTTCACCTCCTCTTCCTTATATCACACTGCGTGGATGTCTGTGCCTGGCTACAAACCTCTGCTTCGGTTTGCTCATACAACTCGCGCTGAGTTCAAGCTGGCGATTTGATTCGCTAGTTGAACCACGTGGTTAGTATGACTCGCACGCGATTGGTTTGTAGCTTCCAATCCTTGCTCAGTGCAGTGCTGGTAAAAGCACTTGTGTCAGATAGGGAAAAAAATAAATGCTCCGGTTTAAAATTAATTCTCCCGTCAAAATTAACAAATATTTTAACAATTTATTCCGGGTCCGGATGGGATGGCATATGGGTCCGTATCCGGACCGAGGTCCGTTGGTTGCGGACCACGGACTTAAAACCTTCTGGTGCATTTTTAATTTAATTTCAGGCAGTATTACCCCCTACTGTAAATCAATGGAAAGAGAAACTAGTGAACGTTTATACGATGGAGAAAATAACCGCAAAATTAAACTTGTCCACTGACTTATTTAAGAAAAGATGGAACCCTTTGAAGACATATTTCCAATTAATATTGTAGTAAGTAAGATAAATGTAAACACACAGGCACATATTTTATAGGTAGATTTAACACATATCTCCGTTATGATAAAGACAAAAGTCACTCGAGGAAGATTTTTCCTTTATTTCATCCCCCATGTAAAAAATCCTGGATCTTCAGCTCACCGACTTGTTTGGTTGTTGTTGTTCAACTGTTTGTCTGGTTGTATTGGAAATTGTTGTTTCTGACTTATTGTATTAATCATTGATTTTGAATATTGATCTGATAAAATAAAGTCTTTGTTCAAAAAAAAAAATAATAATTTCAGGCAGTAAAGCAACATTACTGCAGGTATTACAGATTGACTTTTTCACTGCATTCATCTTTAGAAACTTTTCAGAGCATCTTGGTCGTCCTTGACTGAGGTGAGAGGAAGAACTAATCGTCAGTGTAATACGGCTTATTATGCCTGCTTATTAGTGGACAATTGTTTCTGTTACACTGTGAGATGAGCATGACTTTCCAAGGACAATTAGAGCCGAGGGAATCTGCTCTAACGCCTAATACAGTTTGCGACATTTATTCATTACACAGAGGGAAGCATTTAAAAACAGGATGTTACAGAATATCGTCGCAAAGAAGCAAAGCGTGAGAAATTACTTATGAGAAGCTCTTAAAGTGTGATTTAGTCAATCTAGTGGATCAACGGTCGTTTATTTCCCGTGACATGAGCTCACAGTTTGACGCGTAAAGGTAGCTTACCAAAGGATTGTGTTTAAAAATAATAATGGTCACTCAACAGAAAAGCTGAAGATACCGGTGCAAAGAAAACACCAGAAGTATCCAGACAATTGGAGGAATTCATGTGAAATCCTTGTGGTTTTGTTTGTTTTCTGATTTTTATTTGTTCTCCCCTGGCTCCCTGTGCTCCACATGGTTTTTGATTGTCACTTTTCCCCCATTAAAGCTCTTCTCTCTCCTGCATTTGATGGATCCACCATCAACCACACAATCATGACAGGAGCATTTTCAAGTTACGAATTTGTTAAACGGCTTAAGACATACGCTTAGACTCACTGAAAGTTTTGGGTTTATTCATAACTTCATCCACCTCGACAGAAAGCTTAGTTCTATCTGGAAAAACAGAACCATCATATGATGTTGCAGAGGATCCAAACGGTAAGATACAGGCCAGAGGAACATGGTGGGGAAAAAAGGAATGCATAGTTTAATTTGGACTCAAAGCCAACAGCCCTGTGAAGTGAATCCATTGTCTCCTACTTTCAGCTGCACAAAACAACATTAAATCACTGCCGTCTGTGTGATATTATCAAAGGCTTTGTGGGCAATTTTGATACTGAAACTGAAAAAAATCAATCGTGACGCATCGGGATTGATTTTATTACTCGCAACTCGCAACAAAGGCAGAGCAGACCCATCCATTTAAATTCAAAACGCTGCTTTCACGGAGAGAACTCATTATGATTCAAAGTGTTGAAAAGCTGCATCTGATGAAAGAAAAGATCATTTACTAGATTAAAGTTGGACCAGGCGACAGAATTAGGTGCTGATGAACAGAGGGATCATCTGTCTGGCCTGTCATTTGTCAAGAAAATAACTGATGGCAGAGTGAGGACTGAAGGAAAGCCTCAGCGGCCATTACTGTTCAGCAGAGTTCAGGGAGGAAGTCCTTATATGGAAAGAATGGCTTACATCCCTTGGAACATGATTTAAAACACATTCTTATTGCACAACTTTGATGCAGGAGAGCAGTAGATCAGCGGTTGTGCTCTGTGTGACTGGGATAAGGCCTCTGTGGAGACTGGGAACCATTACAAGGCCATTCCAGGCTGGAGGAAGCGTACGCCTCAGCAGCAGCTAAACGAGAGGTGAGCTGCGGTTCGGAGCGGCGACTCATTAACCAGTCCTGTTTGTAATCCCAGGAGACGGGTTTGGCCTCGTATCAGACCAACCCAGCTGCTGGGTTTAATTTGAACATTAGGCACAAAGGAACGAGCAGTTCTGATGGATGTGGACTGGCTGAAATGAGAAAACTGCAAAACAGCTGAAACACTGAGTTCCTTTACATCGAGGCTTAAAACCCACATGGTTAGAGATGCAGGTAACATTGTCTTTGAAGATAAGTGTATAAGACTGACATGACATTGTCATGAACATGAAGGAGTCTTAATGAAAGATTATGACTGTTGTCATGAAGTGTCATTGGGTAAATAATGACACTTTTAATGCAAAGCTGCTTTACAATTTGCAGTAAAAGTGTCATTATTTACCAAATAATGCTAAGTTGACACTTTTAATTCACCCTTAATGCAACTTTGCATTAAAAGTTGCATTAAAAGTGTCAACTTTGGATTATTGTGTAAATAATGACACTCTTAACACAAAGCTGACACTGTTAACGGCCCTTTTATGCAATTTTTTTTATAATTTTTATATTTTTACCCCTCCAGGGGGTCTTTTGTGGGCTCTAGTGTCCCTTATATGATAGTGGGCTGACAGGAAACGGGGAAGGAGAGGGGGGAAGACATGCGGCAAATGTCGTCGGGTCCGGGAGTCAAACCCGCGACGGCCGTGTCGAGGACTCAAGGCCTCCAAATACGGGTCGCGCTAACCGCTACGCCACCACGGCACGCCCCCTTTTATGCAACTTTTAATGCAGCTTTGCATTAAAAGTTTCAGTATTTACTGAATGACACTTCATGACAACATGACAACTGGATCACTGATCAACATTTTTAATGTGCATTTGATTGATGACTTTGTCTATTGTCTGTGTCATAATTGGTGACTGCATGATGTTTTTATGATTTAAAGCACTTTAAATATTCAAGATTTTACACTAAAGCTTCCATTTTGGTCAAAAGGTGAAAAGAGAAACTCCTATTTTTCACAGGAGTTAAAAACAGACTCTGCAGCTGGCAGGCGGTGGAAGTGGCTTTGTGTGTGAGCCTGCGGCCGGTCAGGACAGCCGACCTCTGTGCTAAGTAAGAGGGAGTAAATTATTAAACCTGGATGTTTTAGAAACTCTCACACAACGCCTTTCAGTATCGCTCTGCAGCATTCATCCATCTTTTCCCATCAAATCAGCGCCGTCTAGTTTCTACTTTACTTTCTTTTCCCTCTTTCCTCTGAGTTGTACATGAAGTAAATGTCATCAGCATTCAAGCGGGAGTTTAAACTTAAAAAACACATGCATTCTGCACCTTTTTAAATGTCAAAGTTGCAGCGCTTCCGCAAAGCCCAATTTCCTCGTTTGTTTGAAAGAGCAAAAGTGACAAATACCCAAGTACGTGAGGAGAATATGTAGTGCAGAACCTGAAAATAGACGAGCTTTCTTTGCTCCTTTGTAGCTGTGTGGGCAGGATTTTAACCTGATTAGTGTCAAACCGTCGACCACAGAGCGACGCAGCTGTGTGGGGTAGATGTTTTAGCTCCTGCTTTAAATGGCAACAAAAACACCCGTATCACCTGCGTGACTCATCATCAGGCAGATTGCGTGACGTGGCGTCACCAGGATTTGTTTTTTATTTTTGGAAAAAAAATCTGTTGTAACACAAAAAGGCAGAATTGACAGAAGCAGCCCCAGGTTGCTCACATTTCCAGCAGATTATGCAAAGTGACCCAGATGACTGTTATAGGTGGTAAATATAAATGTGCACCCACGCAGGGAGGCTGCGTTTTCTCATTTAGGTGTGCCAACCTCTTAGTCACTGTTGCAACCTCTTTATGATGAACCTTTTCTACAGAGGACCCCAACAAACTGCAGCTTTTCTGCAGGAGTCTCAGGTTCAATCACCTGCCACCCAAGTGAAGGAATCTGACGGAAAAGGCTGAATTTAAATGTGTGTGTGGAGCGATAATACATTCCTGACCTATATTCAGTAAAAAAAAAAAAAAGAGTTGCTTGGATGTAACACAAGTGAACTAAAATAAAATATAGTCCTGAACATCGTCTTTCTGCAAAACCAGACAAACTAATTTCTTTCTGGCAGCCAAAAATCTGCAGAGTACTTTAATGGAAACAACTTTTCCATTTGCATTTTATCTCTATTTTTACCTCAGAGGCAGAAAATCCTTAAATCCTGCCATAACTTAATTAAGACAACTAACTACAGAAACAGAGAAAGATTTCACATATCAAGTATTTTACTGAAGTAAATCACTTTGACAGCATTTAACAAGCTCATTTAAACGGGCCATGTAATCTGATTATACAATCTGAATTGGAAACCTGAAAAGTTGTATTTTATTAGGGATGATGGATGGATGGATGGATGGATGGATGGATGGATGGATGGATGGATACACATTTTTTTAAACAGACAAATTAATGCTGTAGTAACTGGTGGCGCTAACATCACCATTAACACCATTAATCAAAACTCAGAAGAAGAAGAACCCCAGCATGGCTAAGGCAGTGCTAGGCTAACTGCTCCAACAAAACAACAGCAGCTGTTTTTTTTTGTTCCTTCTCCTGTTTCCTCTCTGTCATTATGTTCTTCAGAATTAGTTTCTAATCTACACAAAGTTGATCAGATTCTGTTTTTCCTCAAAATAATCTACAAAATGTCTGTAATATATTATGTAAAAGAGCAGGATTCTCCAGAACCCGACTGGATGCTGAGCCAAAAAACAACAGATTAATAAGCTTCCAGAACCAAGTGGAACAGCTTTTTAAATGGCTGCTTTTTCGCCCTTGCAGCAGATGGTTGGGTCGGAGAAAAACGTTGGCCTGTTATAAACCAGAGAGTTTGTGGATAAGTTAACAAGCGCTGCTTCCCCACAGAGAACAACTTTATCAGCAGTTCTCCGCAGAATCTCTGCTACCTGGATGAAAATACAAACTGGGTAGATTTTTTTTTTAAACGACTTTTCCTTTTAGCAGGAGATATAATATACTTGGATGGATGGATATAGAAACATGGCAGGTTTTTTTTTGTCTTAAACCTGATAGTTTTTTATTTTAAACCTGTTAATTTTTTATTGTAAACCTGTTAATTTTCTACTTTAACCATTAGTTTTTTAGCTGCCTCTGCTGGTGGAGGCTCTCTGGATTCACCAGCTGCTGCTTCTGATCCCGAGCAGACAAAGCCACTCAGTTATAAACAGATACAACATCAACAGACTGAATTGAGTGGCAGGAGCAGATCTTTTGGCAGGCAGTGGCAGCAGAAAGCAGACGGACTGACAGCTTGTATTTTCTCTGAGTCACTCCCGATTATCTGTCTGTTCAGGTTAAACATATTTCAAATTCGCTGTTGCTTTAAGATTCTCCCTGGCTCTGCACTGTAACTTCACCTTGAGGAGGAGTGAATGTCAGCCTGCTGGTGTGTGACGGTGTGGGGACTCACAGCCAGCAGGCGGTTCTTGTCCTTCTCCGCGGTGGTTAGCGTGTTCTCCAGGGTCACTCGGTGCTTCTTGGCCACTTCCTCCAAAGCGCGGGCCTGGCCGTCCTTCATCTGGCTGGCCTCTTCCTCGTAGTGAGCTCGCACGCTCCTCATGTCCTTCTCGTGGGACGTTTTCTCCTCATGGAGGGTCTGACGAACACAACAAGGCACAATGAACAGATTTAAGCAGATCGGAGGCCATTTCTCTGACCAGCATCATATTGATTCTGTTTGTGTTTATGCTTTCTCTATCTGAAACAAAAAACAAAACTTTATCCTTGAATCTTATGAATGATCTAAAGCAGTGGTTCCCAAAGATTTTCTGGGCCCCCTATGGATTACAATAGACCCCCCCAAAAGAAAAAAAAAAATCAACTGGGCACACACATCGTTCAACCAGACATAAACCTATACACATATTCTGTTTTCATACTCCACTGAAGTTTATTTCACATTTCAACAAGTTGCAACAAAACAAACTACATTCATCCATACCGCCCTTTTACCTTCACCTGGTTCAAATTCTGTCAAAAACATCTTCTATTAAGCACACTTTACTGTCCAATTATTGATCAGTTAATCAACAAAGTAACAGATCAGCTCTAAACTGTATAGATATGAAGTAAAGCAGAAAAAAACTTGACTTGAATATGTTGATATTAAAAGTATTTCCTTCGCTACAAATGTTCGAGTTTTCACTAAAGAAATTGTGTTTTTGCATTTTAGGCAATAAATGTAAATTTTTGCGTTTGAAAAATTTATTTGATTATTTGTTTAGTTGCATCTTTTAATGTATTTCTAATATTGTATAAGAAGGCTCATGTGGTTAAATAAAAAATCTGCAGAATCAGATTATTTTTTAATCTGATTAATCAATTAATCAGATAACTAAAATAATTGTTGGAAAACATCTAAAAGATGCAGGACAGACTGTTCTAAATCCTCAAAATGAGCAGCTTTTTTCTTTCAAATGATAAAAATGATCCAATATTATATTTTGTATGTGCTTAAACTTTAGATATCTTTAAATTTTCTTTGCCAATCAACTGAAACATCCAGTTATTCACCATAGCTGTGTGCCTTGGAGGCCACTCTGACAGAAAAGTGTAGTAAAGTTTAGCTGATCTTCTGTTTTCCTGGGGAAAGCATTGAAATTCACAGCAGCCGCAGCCAGTGGGAGACCTCTCCCAGCTCCCACAGGATTAAACTGCACAAATGTCAGAGACAAAAGGATGGGAAAACACACATGAAGCAGCAACACTTGACATTTACTGTCTGCTGCGCTTGGCCGGCTGACTAAACTGTTCCACAAATCATCTGACCTTTAAGGCTTTTTGTTTTTAAAAAGCTTGTTTTGTTTTTGCTTCGCAGTTTTTTTAAAGCTGTGATCGACAGACTTTGCAGCCGAACAGTTTGAACTTTTTTTGCATTAAATTCAACATTGCAGAAAATTACTGCAGTTTATCTGCAGCAGACCTAATATTGGATGTAAATCTAAGCAAAGTAAGAGATACAAATGGCAGTGGAGAAAGAGGGTGAAAGTAAACAGAACAGATATTAATTTAACACGGTCGAATGAATTACACTTTTGCAAACCAAAAATAAATAAATAGGAATAAAAAAGTATGAAATGGACACCAGAGTTAGAAGATAAGAACATGAAACACAACGTTACTAAAATATTTTACACAAAAAGTAAATCTGATCTGATTTCAACACATTACAATAATAAAGTTCAATTCAATTCATTCCAACCAAGAAATAAGAATTAAGTCATTCAGAATCCATCCATTCATCTTTCTATCCATTGATCCAACCATTCACCGTTACGCCCGCCCATCCGCCCATCCATCCATCCATCCATCCATCCATCCATCTTGATTCACAGCAAACTGAGTTGCTGCCTACTGAGTTCTGTCACACTGCATCCTCATCCTATTAGCATAAAGTAGCAGAATTAATCTGATACAACTCTGCATTCAAACAGCAACATGCTGACTATTGTTCAGCTTCCCTACAGTCTACAGAACGGATCAGCCTCAGCATCCTGATCAGCTTTTAGTTATTCATAACAGTAACTTGCAGCCTTGCATGAATTCTAAGCAAACACACAGACCTTCTCCAGGGACTGGATCTGCTGTTTGTGTCTTTCTTCCAGCGCTTTGCTTTGGCTCTGCAGGGCCTCCCTCTCTTCCTCCATCCGCAGCACCTTGTCCTTTAGGCGGCTGCGCTCGTTGTCCAGGTCCCTGATGGCGGCTTCCTGTGTCATCTGGGTGGCCTGCAGGCTGCTTATCTGACCTGTCATGAGAGAAATGTTACAGATCAACACAGTTATATAACGAGTGATTATTTTAGGAATCAATTATTCTATTCTGACGATTAATCGATTAATTGGATAAAAACAAATTCAGTAGATTTTACTTTTAACCACTTATGTTTACTTTACACACTAAAATTATGTAAAACAAAAAAAAAGTGCAAACCCCCCAATAATTAATTAATTGTTTTAAAATAAGAAAATAGACATTCCTAAAAAAAAAAAAAAAAACATTGTTAACAATTATTTTAGGAATCAATTATTCTATTGGGACGATTAATCAGATTAAAAAAATTTGACACATTCTACAGATTTTTTGTTTAACCATGTAAGCTTATTTTATGACATTTTAAAATTACGTGATAATTTTAATACATCCTCCCTCCACCTAATAATTAACTGTTTTCAAATAAGAAAATAAACATTTTATGAAGCTAACAATTATTTTAGGAATCAATTATTCTTTTCTGACAATTAATCAATTGACTGAATAAAAAATTTGAACATTTTGCAGATTTTTTTATTTAACCACTTAAAACTATTTTTGTTTACAATATTAAAGACATGTAAAAAAAAAAAGAATGCAAAAAAACCCCATAATTAATTAATTATTTTCAAATAAGAAAATAAAAATTTTTATATAGCTAATTATTATTTTAAGAACTGATCTTTCTATTTTGGTGATTAATTGATTAATCAAATAAGAAAATGGGCACCTTCTGAAGATTTTTTATTTTAACAATTAAGCTTATTTTATACAATATTTTGACTTTGCATAAGAGTTTAATTGCGCATTCACTCCTCCCCAAACCAAACAAACTTTCAAGGCTGGAGTTTGATTAAAACAAACTAAACAGGGCTGCTGGGAAACCACACTTAATTACAGTCTACAGATTTTTCTCCATTTTTAACCAAATAACCCAATCAACCTTTACAGGACACATTTCAACAAACCAGCTCCAACAGTTCATATAAAATTTGAGAGAATGTGTTTTTCTTTGCAAAACGCCCTCCATGTGCCCTCTGAGCTCCATTCACCAGCCGGATCCCAAGCAGCTTTGGCGGAAAGCGGAAAAACATTTTTCTAATCAAACTTTAGGAGCTCATGAAGCTAATGAGGCGAATATTATTCCGCTCTAACGAGCTCAGATGGCTCACATGCATCAGACTGTAATGTTTTTACAATATAGTTTCAGCAAAAAAGAGAAAACATAGACAAGTTGTTAAACTACATTGTGTTGCTTAAACTGGATCGACTCAAAGTGTAGAGTCCACTGCCTTGTAGGGACAGGGAACGCCCTTAGCTATGATATGGAGCCATAACTTTAAAACGTTTTGGGTTGTGATGCCTCAGACGAGACAAGAGGAGCTGTTAGTCGATGTCTAATGTGTTTCTGCGACTGCCAGCGTGACGAGAAGTGAGGAGAGGTGATGACATTTAGGTCCTTACTGGCTTTGAGGAGTATTTCCGTGGCCTGCTGCTGAACTCGGTCTCTGGCTGCCTCCAGCTCACACTCTGCCTCTTTCTGACGGATCTCTATAATCTCAGAGTTCTGGGTCACTTCATCCAGCTGCTTGGTTAAGTCCTGGAGAAGAGTCAAAACAATGCAAGAAAACTTAAACGGTGCAAATGTATGAGTTAAAACAGAAATAAAAGACAGGGCTTTCTTCTACAACTCTCGTCTTCTGATGTCATTTCCAGAGAAAGGATGAAGCTTTTATTCCTCCAATGTGTGTATATTGATCAGCTGCTTATCTATTAGTGCAAAAACTTCACCCAGGGTTTCACCAACTCAAATTTAAGACTTTATAAGACATCTTTAAGACCATTATGAATCGAATTTAAGACCTGTTTTACAATGAAAATGTATATTTAAGACTTTTAAAGACCTCTTTAAGACCATTATGAATTAAACTTGACATGTATTGCAACAGAAATGTACTTTTAAAACTTGCTAAGACATTTTTAAGACCATTATGAATTAAATTTAAGACTTGTATTGTGATAGAAACATATATTTAAGATATTTTAGGACCTCTAAAACCATTATGAATAAAATTTAAGACTTTTATCATGACACAAATGTACATTTAAAGCTTCTTAAAACCTCTTTAAGACCATTGTCAATTAAATTTAAGACTTGTATCACAGTTTTTTGAGATATTCTACAATCACGGCAATTCACGCAAAATTTGTTGATCAACGCATTTTTTCATGCTAGTGCATAATTGTGAGCTTACTTAATTTTCATTATGAAAATTATGCAGTAAGTCTTAAAATGTTTAAAACTTACAGTCTTAAAAAGTCTTAAATGTACATTTCTGCTGGGGAGGATTTACAAAAACGCTCAAACCCTTAGCTCTAATAAGGTGAGCTAAGGTAAAGAATGGATTTTTAAAGAATGCTAAAGTAAAAAATTTATTTTTACTGATGTAATATTGACTTTTAGGATCCAAATTCAGATTTGATGTTGACGTGCTTAGCGCTGAGTATTAACACTAAAACCAGGAAGTAATTTAAACATTAAATCAAAGATGAAGTTTATTTTGTTACACGACATCAGCTAGTTTCTTTCAGTAATTCTTCTGCTCGACTCATATTGTGTCAAGTTCTGTTTGCTGTATTTCCTGCATCAACTTTTAGCTGCCAGAACCATCTGTTATTTATAGGAGCAGATTCATTTTGTTCCGTTTGTAAATAAATAAACTTGTATTTATCTCCTATCCATCTGGTTCTTGCCTGCAAGCCTACATTTTGCTCCCGATACCTCCACAGACATCTGTGATGATTAGCAGAGCAAATTAAAACATGCAGCTCCTTAAATGAAGGAAACAGCCTGTTCATCTAATATTTAAAAACAATATTGGTGAAAAGTTGTATTGTAAACATAACAGACCAGGGATGCATCTAATGATTAGGTTACTGATCTATTATTCTTTTGATTATTCTGACAATAGAATTAAAATAAAATGGCATGCAGATTTTTCATTAAACCTCTTTAGCTTTTTATTACACAATAATAATGATTTCTTTCATTTTATTGCAGAAAATGCAACAACACAGCCTTCCTTCAGTGACTGAACAAAATGAAACTAAAACTGCCACTTGAGAAGTTTTGATAAAACATATTTACACAAAAAGGCGTTTTAAAAATAAGTCGAAACGTAAATGTATTGTACAATTTTAGCTTAATTACTGCTTCAAATATGCTGTTTATTTCAGCAAACTCCCTTTTTTAGAATGAACGATTAATCAATTACTAAATTAGCTGATAATTATTTCAAAAACTGATCAATCACGATTAATACGATTAATCATTTCAGCCATTTTCAGCTTACAGAACAAAACATATTGCTGGCAATATGTTTGCCAGCAATACATATTGCTGAGGATCAGGGCTTAAAAAAATCCCAACTGCTGCTCAATTAATAAGGAGCAGACTTCAGGGAACGATGCAAATCGACACACATGCAGCGCAGAAGTTATGCGACTCAGAAACTCATGAGAGGTAATTTCACGTCTCCGAGTCGCGCCAAACAGCCTGCCTAAAACCTAATTACCACAGCCACAGTTAAGACAAAGAAGCCCCAGAATGACGAGACCCACTGAGGAGTCACACCAATTAGACTTTATGGGTGCAGGAGTGTGAGAAAGTTGTCTCCGTTTGAGATGAGAAAAGTAGCTGCAGCTTCTCCCTGTAAGATTTCACATGTGAGCCACAACGCCTAAAACAGAAATAAAAAAATCGGTCTTTTTAAATGTTTATTTTCACATTTGTGTGGTGAGTCTTGCTGGGTGAAACATTCAGACAGAAATGGAGGCTGTTTAATTTTTGTGAGCATGAATTTCTAACTCCAGATTTGGAAATTCCTGGATAAAGTATTGGTTGCTATAATCTCCATCTCTACTAGATTTGTAGTAGAAATCTACTACAAATTTATGGATTGTTACCAGATGTATTGTTTGAAGCAGGCATCCATTATCTGTTACAAAGCTCCAGTCTGAAAACTTTTAGGAGAATCAAAGTTTATTACAGTGGAGCCCCGGCTGTACAATGTAACTTTAAATTGTTCCACCTACTGGCTTTTCGTTCAGATTGTCTAAAATATTTGAAAGGAAATGAAGCGTTGGACGCTGAAAGGCAGCCAATCCAGGAGCAGCAGTTTCTCCCCCTTGGTGCTGATTGGCTGATGCCCAACGATTGGAAATACAGTGAATGTTAGCTTCTGCTATAATGCAAAACGGTTTTCTACTTTTTGTATTAATGCATTTTAAGGTATACTTGGTGTTTTTATTCTTAAAACAGGCAGTTATAAGCATTTTAATATAAAGAGTTTTTCTTTAAAGGATTTGATAAATTGGACATAAATTTTTTTTTTTTCCAGACTGACTGACTTCATGAAAGTTTGTCCACTTGTCATGGTGTAAATTTTGTCTCTGAGTAATAAGATCACTACTTCTGTTGAGCAGAACCAGGACTCTGTGTTTAGAAAATAAACCTGAGGCGATTTTATTCTCCTGTATTGATGCATATCTGCCCATTTTCCAACAGGCCTTGTTTAAAAGATCAACACTTAGAGTAAAGTAGTGGAGTTCAAATGTTATTGATCATGAGCCAAAATCATCCAGTTGGGCTTAGCAACAAACTAAATATGTACATTTTTAATAGCACATGTAGCTCTTGTGTTAAGGTGATTGTTCAGGTAATGCAGACCCAATTTTTCAAAATAAAATCTTACTATTTTTAGCAACAATAACAGCATTTGTGTCACTTTCTCTGAAAATGTTTGCTATATTTAGTTTAATAAACCAATTCAAAGCAGTTTGGGTAGCAACAGGTAAAAGCTGTTACTATTTAAATTGAAATGTAATAGACACTAAAAAGTATGATTGGTAAAAGATGAATACTTTGTCCAATTTGAACCCAAAGTGAGTTAAAATTAATTAAAAATGAGTCTGAATGCGTGTTTCTAAACTGGATAAAGTGACTTGTTTTATACATTAACGGATGAACGCTACAGCCTACAGAGCTGAGCTCAGATTTATCTGGACTTTATTACATATTTTGTTGTTTCAGGCCTGGTTGCTTCACCTTAAACAGCAACAAGCCTTTTGATACTTCTGCAACGCTCCAGGGTACTCTTTAGTTATTTGTTTAGTTAAAAAGCTGATGTCTGCAGTTAGTTTAATTAAACACCATTCTTCTCTTAGTCCTCCAGTAAATTCCTTTGTCCTTTCACAACCTTTGTACTCAAAGAGAAACATAAAGTTGTTTAATGCCACATCGATCCTCTTGGATCCAAAAAGGCCTAAAATCCAGCCTGCGTCTCTTTTCTCCATGCTCATTTGAGCCTACTGAGCCAGCAAATCTTTAAAGGGCTCACAAAAATAGCTCCTCTGTTTACTAAAACCCTGCTCTGTTTTGTGGAAGGCAAGCAGAACAAGAGGATGAGACGGGATAAATTTTAGGAGCAAAACCTGCTTGGAGGTGAAGTGGCTCATGGAAACAAACCGATGCAGGGAAAGAAACAATCAGGGACAAAAACACCTTTAAATGTGGCTCCTGCTGTCTATTCATTATGGTTTTGTTTGTTTTTCGTTTTTAATAATGAAACATGGTAAAAATGTAATGTTATAAGTGAAATAATCTGCCAGTGGAACCAGATTTTTTTTTATTATATGAGCATTAATAAATTATTGACTTAAAACAAGTTGAAAACTTACTTGTATGTTAGTTTTGAGACAAAACGAGTCATTGCAAGTGTTTTTGCAGTGTACTTCAATTAGGATATGTTCTCAGTTAATTAGTAATCGATTATTCTATTGAATCATTGATTAATCGGTTATAAGAATGAAACAGTCTGCAGATTTTTTATTTAACAACTTAACCTTATTAAATGCAGTATTAGAAAAGCATATCTGAAAAAAATAAGCTGCACATTTTGAGGATTTAGGACAGCCAGTGCTGCATTAGATGTTTGCCAGTAATTATTTTAATTGGATTAATCTAATTATTAATCTGACTTAATTGATTAATCGGGTAAAAAATTGGCAATAATTCTGCTGATTTTTCATTTAATCTCTGAAGCCCATTAAAGTAAATAAGCATTTTATTGCCAAAAACGCAAGAACAGAATTCCTTTAGTGAATGTTTGATCGTTTGTAGCAAAGATGCATCAGCAGCTGAAGAAACTGCGTCTAACATCAACATGTGAAAAACCCAAACCCCTCATTGATTTATCATCAATTGGTTTAGACTAACCAAGTAATAATTGTATAGCAAAAGGTGTTTAATAAGTGATTAATCAGATTTGAAAAATATCTGCTTAATCGAGTAATCGTCAGAATAATTGATTAAAAAAACAACAGGTAGTTGCAGCCCTAATAAAACTAATAAAACCGTTTCAGTGATGATAAATATGCACAAATACTGAAGTTTCAGGTCTAAGAAGTAAAATCCCTGAATGGAAATGTACGGATGAAACCTCTTTGTGGGAAAACTGCCTGAAGTCAAACTTCAGGTGTTCTTTAGTTTTTACGGTTTAATCCAAATAAATGGAGTTAAGTACAACATCACCCCAAAATCCCTAAAGAACCTCTCTGATTTTTACATTTCCATTTAAATTAAAAAACTCATGATTAATTGCTTTTGTCTTGCGGGGAAAAGCCTCTGTCAGCCAACTTGGACCAGCTTTTCTCGAGAGCGAAATATTTAGTCCGAAGACAGTGACAGCAGCAATTTAGCACAGCGTCACTGGTGTATTTCACTCTGGGGAAAATTTGTAATTTTTGGCAAGCACGTTCCCGCAGTAGCTTGTGAACAGTCAGCCATTAATTACGTCTGTCTGAGTTACTCCGAGCGATCATTTGCTTGCATTTCTCTGAAGATTTGCCCACTTCATCATGAGCTAAAGGAGGATGACAGAGAACATTGGAGCAGTAAGCTGAAGACAGGAAAAAGTTGTTTAAAGTTGGAGTTAAGTTGATGCTTGATTTGTTTTTTTTCTGCATTTATGCTTTTTGTATCTACACTGGCCTTCAAAATATTCATACAGCAAACTTTAATGGATTTTATTAGAAGTTTAGGTGACAGACCAACACAAAATGGAGCATAAAAGTGAAGTGGAATGAAAATGACAGATGGTTTTCATTATTTTTACTGATAAAAATGTGAATGTACGTTAATATTTAGCTTTTTTGTAATGAGATGTCACTGAATCAGTGAATCTGTAGTTTAGGTTTAAGTTTATTGTCATTACAACTTTCTCATGTGCCGCCATTTAATTTATTGCTAAAAAAAGAAACTGGTAAAATGGGCAGAAGTTTTTGTTTGTAACGTGATAAAGTGGAAAAGTTAAGGAACCTTGAATCTAAATGAAGGAATAAAATGCTCCTCCACCTCAGCCAAATATTAAAACACTTAAACTGAAGGTTAAATATAAATCTATTATTTCCCAACCATGAACACTTGTCTGCATCTGAAGGATTAAGAGACTTGCTCACAGACAGTCTTATTTAGAGATTATTCAGATATTAACCCACCAAACACTCAATGTATGAGACAATCAGATTTGTTTGTATCAAGTAAAGTCAGTTTCAGGCTTTCTGCTTTGTTGACTCTTCTTTATCTGGGTTACAGTTAATTGCGCTGATAATTAAATGAAACTAATAACCCCAGGCACACAGCAGTTTCTGCTGACCTTGATCTTATTCTTGGTAACTCTGCAAAAGGAGGACCTCTTACTGTCTTCTGTGTAATCAGGCTTCAAACAAACCAGACCCACTTTACCGATTCCCCTGAAGCACTTGTCATTTGTCATTTTCAGTGGGGAATCCCCTCAAAAGACCTTGAAGACATCAAAACTCTGAAAGTAGGAACAAATCCTCACCTAACAAACATGCAGCTTGTTCTTACACGATTTAATCTGACTGTGCTGAAGAAAGTCAAATTTATCCAAATTTACCTTGAAGGCATCAGAATGGAAACATATTGTAAGATTGAAGTTGTTTGTTTAAACAGAAGAGTTGGAGAGTAAACACCGAGTGTGTTTTTCATTAGCTTCCTAACCTTTGATTTGGTATTTTACTCACTTTTATAAAACAGACAGTACGGTTTAAATTGTTAGTTGCTGTTATTAAGTGCTGGGAACACTTATGCTAGTCTGCTAATGTGCTAGTAACAAAGCACATTTTTTGATTAGCGCTTATACTAACTTTGACAATGTTTTAAACACTTAGCTTTCCCTACATTTTAAAGCACCAATTTACTTTAGAATTTGACACATTTACTAAATTAGTCTAGTTTAGTAAATTAGTAAAACATTAAGTTAGCAATCACAAAAACAATGCTTTACTAATTAGCACTAGCGTAGTGCTAATTGGTGCTTATTAATTTAATAAATATTAATTAAATTAGCACTCATCAGTAAGTAAAAAACTTAGTAAAGCACATAAGTTAGTAAAGCAACACATTAGCTGCTAGTGGAAGCACTAGTTTGGTGTTTCTGTTTTTTGTTCTCCTTTAGGCTCAAACATGGAGGAAAACAGCTGTTAAAAGTTTAAAAGTTTCAAGTTAGTAACTAATTAACCTTTAACCTATGGAAATAAAACTAAAGGCCGCCTTGAATCCAAAACTGACAGTTAAACGCTCCTGTGGGGACAATTAGAAAGTGTCGGATAAATTAGAGCAGCCGTCACGTTGCACCTGTTAGAGGTTTAAAGTTTAGTCCACAGGGACTGGAGAAGTTTGATTTTATTTCAGTTCAGTAGCAACTTATCAGATTTTATCACATATAGATCTGCATCTTATAGATTATCTTACTTTTATTATAGTCGTTAAGGGTAAACAAGCTGTGTTACAAAGGATTCATGTTAAATATTAGCTGCAAATTTTAATAAATATGAATTTGTGATGGATGGATGAAAAAGCTCATCAATGGATGGATGGATTAGTAGATGGATGGATGGACAGATGGATGGTAAACTAACATTTCTCCCGTCTCTTTCTCTTCATATTTTTCATATTTGGAGGAAAACAAAAACTTTCCTCCATGTTCAGACTTCCTGTCTGAGCTGAAACGTTTATTTAAGTCAAACCAAATTATATCTTGGCACTACCCCAACATCTCTGTTGGTCCATAAATGGCCAGAGGAAGTGAAACCATAGAAACCGCCTCCATTTTGTGTCTGTCCCACTGACCTTGGTGGAGCTCTCTGCCGTGCTGAGCGCCGCCTGCAGCTTGTGCGACTTCTCGCGGTTTTCCCGAGCCTCGTCCGTCACGCGGGCCAGCTCGGTCCGGAGCTTCCCCAGCGTTTTCTGGAGCGCCGCCTCCTGAGTCTGGAACTCCCGCCGCAGCTCGGCCTCGGTCCGCTTCCACGCCAGCAGGTTGTCGGCCGTCAGCTGCTGGGTTCGCTTCATGGCCTCCAGCTCGCGTTCGTAAAACGCTTGAGCCTGGAGAACAAAACGGAAAACAGAGCTAGACGTAAAACTCCCGCAAACACGGGAAAACTACCAAGTATTTCTGGTTTAGTTTCTAGTGAAAATATCTTAGTACACTTAAAGTAAGACAAAACTAACTCAGCATATTAAGCCAATCATTCCTTAATATTGATGAGAGAATATTTATTTCATTGGCAGATTTTTTCGCTTAAAATATGCGAAAATTGACTTGTTATAATAACTGAAATAATCTGTCATCATAATTAGTACCTTTTCATCAATATTAAGAAATTATTGACTTAATTCTATTTTTGAGTCTCTTAAAAACAAATTCTCTAGTGAGTCACTTAATCTGGCTGCCAGTAATAAAAGAAAGAGGCTCTCCTACTTTGACTAGGACACACCATTTAAATCTCGTGTTAAACAAGTTTTTACTAAGCGTTTAATCTGGTGTGCATCATCACTACCAGTCACATTAGTAAGGCGTGGAGTGCTGCTGTAGTAAAATACTCTTGTTAAAACGCCTCGTTTTCTGTCATTGCTTGTCAGATAAAGCAATAAAAACTCACCGGTAGATCATTCTCACCAGTCTATTATTCATCTGATTTTATGAACCAAGTTTAGGACGAGTACACAGGCCTTTAAACTCGTATTTACTTTGGTCAATAAAGCACAAAAGCTACTAAATGAGCATAATGATGTAACAGGAGTGTAAGCTGAACTCAGTTTACAAATGTTCTATAAATTAACCTAAATAAAAGTACACTGAGTGAAGGTTGTTGGATTTATCATCTAGTACGAGGCATCTCCAGTCAAATTCATTATGGAATCACTAAATTTAGCCCCGTGTTGAGATGTAACCCCAAATATCACTGTTATTAGTTGGCAGGGGGGAAAAACACTTATCCACGATGTGTTGGACTCAATGCTTCCCACTGCTGGGCGGTACCTTGCTGAGTTTGGCTTCGTATTCGTCCACCAGCCTCTTCTTGTCCTGTTTGAGCTCCTCCACCCGCTCCGCCAGAGAGTCCACCTGCAGCACAACAAGACTCATTAACCGTTTCTGCTATTTAAACTGTAAACTTAAAGCTGTAAGAGTGGATTTTATTTGGGAAACATTTACCATTTCCAGTGGAACAAGTACTTTTTAAAATCAAGATTGAGGAATTATTGACCTAAAACAAGCCCTTATTTCTGGCTGAAGAGTTACTTGGGAGTTAGTGCATTTGAAATAAGACAGAACTAAGAAATTTACACTTGAAACTGAACCAAAAATACTTGGTAAGATTTTGTGTTTATATACAATTTTTGAAGTGATTACACTGCAAAAACACAGAATCTTACCCGGTATTGTTGGTCTAGTGGAAATTTAAGTTAATAAAGAAAATACTTAATCCACTGGCAGATTATTTTACATATAGCAAGACGTTTCTCTAATGTTATGAGTGAAATAATCTGCCAATGGAACTAGTACTTTGTTATCACTGTTAAGGAATTATGGACTTAAAAAAGATCGATCACATTTCTTGCTGAAATGTTGCTTGTAAGTTAATTTTGTTTCACTTCATTGAACTAAGATATTTGCACTACAAACTAGACCAAAAATACTTGGTAAGATTTTGTGTGTTTGCAGCGAATGAGTTTTTCCGCTTCACAAACTTTCAGTTTAATAGGGAAACTACAGCACACTGAGGCCAACAGGTTGGGCTGTTCTGGTTTTTCAGAAGTTAATGGTGCGTCACCTCGGCTTTGTGGAGCTGCCCCAGTTTCTCCTGGTCTTTGCTGTAGTTTGCATTCTGGCTCTGGTGGCTGCGAAGGAGCTCCTGGATCTCCTGCCTGTGCTGAGCCTTGAGCTCCTCCAGAGCCGCTTTCTTCTCCTGCTCAAACTGAGCCTGGGCCTGGCTGAACGTCCGCAGCTTCTCCTCAAAGGACCGTCTCATCTCCTCCACCTCCCTCGACATGGACACCACGCGCTGCGTGTGCTGCCAAAAGAGACACAAAATGAAAGGCTGAGTCAAAGGAAGGGGGGATTGATTTATGGGTTTCTGGATTTCAAAGTGAGCCAGTGAGTCTTTAGGTCCGCGCCAGGCGGTGATGCGCTGGATTGGGGAATTCTGATCTGACTGCCAAACCTTTCGGCTCTAAATGAGCACAGAACAATCTGAACATTAAACTCCTTCAACTTTTTAACATCCAAGTAACACAAATGTCTAAACTCACTGATCTAAAGTAGCTTTAATAGTTATATTTACATTCATTTTCTCTTAATTTCACCATTTTATTTGACTAAAGTCACAGATAACATAATTATTAACTTGCTCTAATTAAATAAGAAGATGTTTGTCTTTGAAAAGAAGTGCAGGCATGATATGCCAGAAGTAGTAACTATTTAGCAAATCAAGGGAGCTGCATTCTACGGTGACCCAGAAGGGTAAAAATAAAAAAATATAACGCCACTAAGCAGCAAAAAAAGCCACGACAGATGTTGGTTGTTTTGCTCAAATGGAAGCTATGCTAGCAAGTTTTGCATAAGTTTCATTTTAGCAGAAATTCAGGTTTAGCCTAAACTTTGTTTTAGCACAAATCCCATTTTAACAACAAAAAACAAACAAACAAGCAAAAACCCGTTTTTTAAAGAGTAATTAAAATTTTTTTTGTTTTGGCCGCAATTTTGTTTTAGCGTAAATTGTGCTTTGCCAAACATTTTGCTTTAGCCAAGATAACCGGCATTCATAAGTTCTGTTGTAGCACAGCTTCAGTTTTAGAAAAAAATACTGTTTTAGCATAAATTTAGTTTCATCCAAACTCTGTTGTGCCTCTCGTTCAGCACATGCGTTTGTGTTTATCTAAACCAGTTTATTCTGCTCCACTTCACAGTCCTGGACTACTCTGTGTTCATCTGTCACATGAAATCCCATTGAAATACATTAAAGTTTGTTGTTGTCAAGTGACAAAATGTGAGAACTTGTGAAAAATATTAAATGGTTACAAAAAGACTTGACCAAAATCCAACTTCTCTTTAATGAAGAAATGTTTTGGCAAACAAATTCTTTCATTCAATTTTCCAAGATATTAATGTCAGCTTAGCTATTATTGGTAGTCAAAGTAAAACGATGCCCGGTATCAAACCACGATTTGTAATGACAACAGAACATGTCTGGGTGGATCCCTGCTGTCGACAGCAACAACAACTCGCCGCATGACGCTGATTACCTGCAGCTGTGCCCGCAGGACCCCGGCGGACACAGCTGCTTCCTGACAGGCGGAGGCTGCGTGTACCTGGGCCTCGGTGCAGAGCTGCATGTCCTCCACCCGCTGACGGTAGCTCTCGAACTCGGCCAGCGCCTGCCTCTTCATCCTCTCATGCAGCTCCATGGACTCCTCCAGAGACTGGATCCTTTTCTTCAGGTCCATCTCATCGCTGATTTTACTCTTGTACTGCAGCAAACATGAAACGCTCAGTAAGCCAAATAATCGCTTCATAAATTAAAATGAGCTCAATAATTTCCATTCTGATTAATCATATTTTTGAAGGGGAATTTCACTTACAGACTACATAATCCATTTTATTTATGATTTTGGTTTTGTGTGGGGTTTTTTACATTTTGGTTGTTTTTGAAAAACAAAACTTGCATTAATATTCCATTATCAATATATTACTTGAAAATGGTCTCAAAAATACAATACTATCTTTTATTGAAACAATTTATCGTCCAGCAAAATTTGTTATTGGGATAACGTGATATTACTTTACATTGACATGCTCCACAAAGGCTTTGAATATTAATGAGATAAATAGAAACAAGCTCAATAATTTCCATTATATGTTAATAAATGTTTTTGAAGGGCAAATTTGTTTACAGACTTCAAAATCTATTTTGTTTATAATTTTTGATATTTGTGTTTTATTTTTACAATACCTTCCAGTTCTAGTGTTAATTGATTAGTTTTGAGTTACCTTTTGCGAGGGAACACACACAAAAAAATCCCCATGTTCCCTGCAGGGCTCCGTATCACTTTGTTCAAATTCAGTAAAAAATCTTTTTTTAAAATTTCTATTGAGTAACTTTGCAATTCCCTTATTAATCGATCAATAAAAACCAATACTCAGAACTACACTGTATTGTAGATACAGATTTTTTGTAGATTTTTTAGGTAGATTTTTTGTATTTGTGTAGCACATGCAATAGGAATGCTATTTTATTACATTTTAGGCAAAAACATATATAATCTTATTTTAAAAAGTAACTGAAATTTTTTATTGGCATCTTTTAATAAATTTCTGATGTTGTATAAAAAAATCTGCAGAATGTGACAATTTCTTGTCAGATTAGTCGATTGATTGTCAGAATAATCAATGGATTAATCCATTATTGAAATAATCGTTAGTTGCAGCCTATTAGATTTTTCTCATTCATTCTTTTACATAATTAAGATAATAATTAATTAATTAATCACTTAATTAAGTAATTAAGAGATTTTATTAGTGATTTTGTTTTATATTTTTTGAACCGAGCCATATTTCTACAGTGAAAAACACATTTCTCCCAAACATAAGATCTTTTTCATTTCATTCACAGGCAGAAAAACCTAAAAGACGAATATTCTGCTGATAAAATATTGATGATTTCATTCTGAGAGCTGGCTGTGAGATCCTGGCTAATCTGATAATACTTTACAGTGGTGAGTCTCTGTAACGGCGCTTTGAGGTGATGAAATCATGTGTTTGATCTGGAGTTAAAAAGGAGGGAAAGAAGACCTGGCAGGTGCAAAAAGGTACAAAGCTTCACTCCTAAAGTCACGTTTTCATGGAGAAAATGAAACAAATGAAGCATTTTCTGACCAAGAAGAAGAAGATAATTACCAGCTGCTGATACTTGATGGGGCTTATATGACTTTATAACCATAAATTCAAACTTTTGTACATAATGTTTACCCAAAAACCCCAAAATTAGCATAACATTCATGTAATTACATATGAGATCAACACACCATGTCTAAATCTATTATCCTCATTTTGCAGGAGTTCTTACAACAAACCCTCTGATAAAAGAGTCAAGCTGTAGTTCAAATGTTAACTAAACGTTTACAATGAAAACACTGTAAAAACACTAAATCTCACCAAGTATTTCTGGTCTCGTTTCTAGTTAATTTGAAATGAGACAAAACTAACGTACAATTTATTTTTCAGCGAGATATAAGAGCTTGTTTTAAGTGAATAATTTCTCAATATTGATAAATAAAATTGATAGTTCATCTGGCAGATTTTTTCCACTTAGAAAATGGGAAAATGTATTGTAATAATTAAAATAATCTGCCAGTGGAACTAGTATGTTTTCCATGAATAATAAGGAATTATTCACTTTAAACAAGCTTATATATTTTGTTGGAAAAAAATTCTAAGTTAGTATTGCCTTATTTTAAGTGTGATAAGATATTTGTACTAGAAAATAGACTAAAATGACTTGTTAGTTTTAGTTTTTGCAGTGTGAGTGAAGACTCACCTGCAGGATCTTCTCTCTGGTCTCAGACAGAATCTGCTGCACCTCCTCTTCATGCGCCTCCTTCAGCGTGGCGATGGCCGCCTCGTGTTCATCGTTTTTCGTGTTCAGTGCATAGATAACCTGCAACAGACACGCATTAGGTCAGGGGTGTCCAAAACGTGGCTCAGGTCCCATTTGTGGCCGTTAGACTGCAGTCCAAGAATAATACCAATTTGTTTGTTAAACTTTTTATTTTAAATTTGAGTAAAATTATTTCTGATATGGCTTTCTTGCATTAGAAAAGCAGAGTAGAATCCCATCTATCCAGAGACTTTGCTTCACCCAAATCAGCTTTTATTTTATTTATTAAACTCAGCTAACCCTCACAAGGTTGCTATGAAAAAAACTGTTTTGTAACTTAACTAGATGCCTTTGTATAAGGTAGAAAATGTGCAAAATCCTAGTTGTTGAGTGTAAGATTAAAAAAAGATATCTGGCTACTTTGTTTGTAGATTTGGCCACCCCTCCATTAGATGTTAAACATGATCACTATCAGGATTTAATGCAGTGTTAATACTCGACTTTGCGACTCGTTGCATTTATGTTGCTGAATATTTAATGCAGGCTTGAGCTGCAGAACATCATTTTCAGGATGAAGTGTAACTGGATAAAAGCGAAGCCGTTACAATGATTTCAGTTTACAAGACAGAAAAGCTTTGCATTTATTCATGAAAAGCAGCTGGAGTATCAGAAATGTGCAGAAACGTTAAAAAAAGTCAATTCAGTTTGAATATACAGTAAAAGTTTGGACACACTTTCTCATTGAATTCAATGAGAAGGTGTGTCCAAACTTTTGGTCTGTACTGTGTATATATTTAAAAAAACACTGCTCTTTTGATCTTTTATTTGATTATTACAGATGATCAATCTCTCTTTTTGTTTCTATCAGAAAGTCAGGACTTTGATGGTTCTGATGGCACCTATAGATTCCAAAGAATATAGAATAAAAACATGAAATCAGATCTTCCAAATCAAACGAGTGGATTAAGTAGCCGTAGCATGAGGCCTGTAAAGCTTCTGCATCACAAATAAGCAGATTCAGGATGTAAATGAGCCTCCATGATCCCGGTATCAGCTCAGTGACGCCCCATGTTCATGAATTAGAAATGGGCTGCTGCTGTGCATCACCGGGGTTAAAAATAACACAAGCAAACCGCCGCGCACGGGACTGACCTCTGACCTTTAAATCCCATCCCCAAAATACACGCGGCCGTCCGGAGAGCCGTAATCTGACAGCGCGGTAATCCCCCGGCTCATGGGCACAAAGAGCGGGATGGGAATGAGGTTTCACATGAAAAAGCAGAGACACATTTCTGTTTTTCAGAAACAGAAAAATGTGATGCTGCCGCTGCTGGAGAAGCAGGTCAATAATTCAGGACACTGAGCTGCACAAAGCTGCTGAAGATACTCAGAGATTACAGACCATGTGTCAGAATCAGAATACACTCTATTGATCCACAATTTGTGATAGTTAATGTCGTTTTTGGGTCGAAAATAATAAGTTCTAGCATTTATGTTAAATACCTGAAATCATTTCTATATTATTCTGACATGCATGAGAACATGGGAAAAACCATGGGACAGGGATCAACCAATCACTGCTCAGTCACACCACCCTCTTTGAGAATTTGAAAACCTTTGATCTTTACTAACCAAAGTTATGGGGGGATCAAATATTTAATTGGTTTGAAATAATAATAATAATAATCTGTTTCCCCTCCATAACGTGGGAACTAATTAATTTAACAGCAAGTATTTAACTATGTTCATTCCTCTCACAAGGGACAACAAATCCTGTAGATTTGGGAACATTTGCTCTTTATTCGCCAAAGTTACCTGGGAAACCAAATATTTCAGCCGTCTGAAATATTTGGTTCCCTCCCTGTAACATGGGAACTAATTATGAGTTTTCAAAAACTCTTCAATTGTATTCATTCCTCTCACCATGGACAACAAATCCTGTAGATTGGAAACATTTGCTCTTAAATGGAATTAGTTCCCATGTGATTGAGTGGGAACAGATTCTTTCAGACAGCTGAAATATTTAGTTCCCCCCAGGTAACGCTGACAAATAAAGACCAAATGTTCCCAAATCTGCAGGATTTGTCGTCCATCGTGAGAGGAATACATATAGTTAAAGACTTGCTGGTAAATTAATTAGTTCCCGTGTTATGGTGGGGGAACAGATTATTTTCAACAGTTGGTGTTGGAAATAATTGGTTCCAACACCAACTTTGTTAAATGAAGACCAAATGTTTCCAAATTCTCAGGGATGGTTTTGGGTGGTGGTGTGATTAAGCGACCCAAATTTCAAGATGATTGGTTAATCCTTGTCCCATGGCTTCTTTGAAAAAAAAGGAACTACGTTCTCATACATCTCAGAATAATAGAAAAATTATCTAAGGCATTTAGCGTAAATGCTCAAACTTATTATTTTCAACCCGAAAATGACATTAACTATCAAAAATGATCAATTAGAGACATATTTTATCCAGTGATCTGTCATATTTTACATTAGAACATGATTTGCCAGAAAACCTACACTCTCTTCTTTTCAGAAAGTCTACTTTTTGTGCCATCAACCAGCTTTCATCCATTTATATCAGCAGTAAAAATATAAATACACACAATGTGTTGGAAGACAGTGTTTGATGGCTGACTGATCAAAAGTGAGGCTAAAGTGAACTTAGATCTTTGTGATAAAAAAACTAAGTAAACAAAACAGAAAACTGTGTAAGAACCTCACACAAGACTATGTTTATTTCTTTAGTTATTGTAGAGTTTTGTTGTTTTTTTAACAGCAGCTGTTGATTAAACTGACAGTTACAACCTGATCATGATTATTTGAGTCGTTGTACTGAGAAATTGATCAGAAGCTGCGTGAAAATGATTGGCTCCACCTCTCTGGCTGCAGTGCGCGCTCCCAACACAAACAGGGACAGATTTTCACACAAAACTGGCGCTCTAAAATGTATTGGTTCAAAAAAGATCATTTCTGGTCTCCCAAGCCTACATGACAAAGAAAGAAGAAAGAAAAGAGCAGGAGAAGTAGGAAAAACAGTGTAGAGAGGAGAAGGAGACGATCACATCTACATCCAGGGCTTTTAATACGATGAAAAGAAGCAGATAAGTTTCTTAAATAAGTATTTGTTTTTTCTGTTTTCGCTGACAGCTGCAGAGCTGCAAACTGATGACTCTTCATAAACAACAACTTGTTTTCCTCCTCTGATGCAGATGACCTGTGAATTTAACTGTGACCATTCGGTCTTGTTTTTATCTGTCGCGCGTTGTAATTTAACATTATGGCCCTAAGCAACAGCTCTGTGTGTTTATATATTCATCTAGACGATTCAGTGTGGCGTATTTTTTAAAAACGTTATCCTCAGTCCCCCGCTTCAGATTGATGCCATTTACAGCAAAAAGTCATATTTAAACGAGCAAATTGCTGCTGCTTGTGTGAACTCTATAAACATTTAAACTGGTGCTGCTTTAAAATTAAAACAAACTTTGGCACTTTCCTGATTTATTTATTACTTTGGATGTTTTCAAAACTCTATTCTGTGTACTGACTGCTTACGTATTGCGTAAACTCTGGGCCATAGGAGCCACTAAAACTTGCAGGTCTGCAACTTTTTCTTTCTTTAATTTTTATGTTTATTGTGCTTTTCACTGGGAACTGAGGCCTTGTGGTATCAGGGTAGATTTGCTCTACAAATGTGTTAAAGGAATGGTAAATTACAGAGAAATTATGCATTTACTTGTATAACGTTTTGAAAAAATTTACTTCTATAAGCAGTTTTACTAAACTTTTTACTAGAGAAAAATATTTGGATACTTTCCCCAGTGAGAAAAGCATCACTGAATGAAGAATCTACGTTAAAGTGAGACTTCTTGTTTATACACAAGCTTTGTTTTTCTAATGTTTTATACAAAAGATCCAAAAACATAATATACTGTCAATGGAAACTCAATTTTCATTTGCATGATTCAGAATTTTTCTCTTTTTCTACTGGATGATGAAAGTTGTAACAAGTCCTTTTTTAAAGGACAATTTTGTTCACAGACTTTATAACTGATTTTATTTGTTATTTTGGTTATTTATTCTAGATATTTAAAATGTCTTCCAGTTCCAGTATTAAATGTTCATTTATGTTGGTTGAAAATGGTCTCAAAACAACATTATCGTTTATTGTAATAAATACATGTATAGTTTTATCTTAGTTTAAGTGTACTAAGACATTTCCACTAAAAACTAGACCAAATATACTTGGTAAAATTGAATGTTTTTGCAGTGTACTCATGGTGTGTGCTCAGTTTTAGCTTTTCCTTGACTGAATCTGGTTAAAAAAATAATGCTGCATATTCCAATTATGAGCAGTTAAAACATGGAGCTAACATTTCAGTCAGTAGCAGCAGGTTGGCACTCAAATCCAGCGCAAAGTGAAGCCTTTCCTGCTGAAGATAGAAGCTTTTAAAAAGATAGAAACACGTTTCTTTGTCTTTCCTGTCAGTTCAACTCAACAGTATATATAAAGGTTCGAATTCACAGCCTGTGCTTTTATTTGGAGCTTTGTGTTCATAAATGAGCAATGAATTGCCCGAGATCAGAGACCAACAGCGACTGAGAATATTTGGTTTGCAGTAAAATAAAGCATCTTTTCCTCGGAGCGGCTGAATTATTCAGACTCTCATCAGCTTAAGACGAAGAAGCTCTTAGAGGAGCTAAAAATCTCCGTCACGAGACACTTCTGCAGATGAAATGCACTACTCAGAATGCTGCAGAGGAACAAACACACACACACACACACACACACACACCCCCACACACACACACACACACACCCACACACACGCACACCCCCACACACCCACACACACACACCCACACACACACACACACTCCCACACACACACACACACAACCAGAACAGGCTGCCAAGATCCTGGTGAACCAGTGAACCCGGGTCCAAACGCATCAGTGTGATTGGCCTGACTAATGGCCACCAGGCAGCAGAAACCATTGTGGAATAAAGTGTGTGTTTCAGAGATAAAGTCTTCTTTTTCTGGCTCTGCCACCCAAAAAATACCAGTAGTTCATTTAAAAACTTGAGGTAAATTTTGCCAGATTTATCCCCACATTCAAGGACACACTCTGCTTTTGGGAGTGTGTGAGCACAACTCAATTTATAGGACTCAGAGCGCCAGCAGTGAGCCTCTCAGGCTGGTTTTTCAGTCGCCTTCGCTCTGATTAAGATGACACGCGGCTTTAAAAAACGTCCTGCTTTGAGGTCGAATTTAACTCCATGTCAAGGCATTTTATGGTAACCCTGAAGGGACACGCCGAGTCAAACACAGTTTGATGAGCGGCCATTTTTAAAACCGATGCCAAGAGTAAATTAAATTAAGTAGACTATAGAGATTATATTTGCCTGGGAAAAACCTGAATGTACTTATTTTTTTATTTAGTTTTAGCAAGATTGTACATGAAAGAAAAATAATAGTTGTGCACAGAGGAATAAATTTCTGCCAAAAAAAAAATCCTGTGAAACTTCTAGATTTACAATAAAAAGATTTAAAATTCTCCATCAAAAAATTTTAAATTTGTGAGAAAAAATATTTTTTATGATTAAAGTGGCAGCATTATGTGTTATCCAGGCATGTAGGGCCATTTCATAGCACAATCAAGTAACTATGTTGTTCTAAAAACGAAACATCAAATATGACTTCAAAGACATTTGACTTTGGACTCTATGGTCTTGAAATTGGGTCTCTGTGTCTTTAAGATCTTCTGCTCGTTCTGAAACTCTGCCTCTAGGAAGTCATCCTAACACAGCTCCTTTATTAACCCTTTAACAACGTTTTACCGGCGTTTCACCGAGAAGCAGCTCCTATAATGGGCTCAGCAGACCCACCAGGTGTTTGCTAATTGCTGCTGGCTAGTCTGAAGGAGCTGAGTGGAGGAGAGCTGCTCTGTAGAAGCGGCAGAAGCTTGCAAACTGCAGCTCTGAGGAGGAGCTGCTCTTGAAGGTGAGGTTAGGTCCATCCAGGCGTTTTGCACAGCTGAATGGTTGCCATGGAGATTAAATCATTTCTCAAACATGCATGAAACAAACAGAGCAACACTCCAGGTTTGCTTTCAAGAGGGAATAACATTATGACATGATGTAAAGCTAAAAGTCTATTTTACATTACACTGCCCTTTTATAGATTTAAATTTTAAAAATCTAAACAAGGATGCTCTCTGACATTGAAAAGTCAGAAGTTTGTAAGAAAGAAGTTTGAGACCATACAGGTGGTAAAAGAGGATGGAGTATCTAGCAGTGAGTCAGAAAGGTGCTGGAAATGAAACTATAATAAAAAAACAACAATGATCCTGATGAGACGAGAGCAGTCCATGTGAGGCGGACTGCTTACTGTTTGTGGTTCCATCACTGAAAGCCTTGTTATTTGATTAGCTGCATGAATTCAGCTTTGAGAGGCTGGAAACAGAATTAAAAATAAGTCCAGGTCAGCTTGAATATCATGTCCTCAGTACAACAGGAGCTACAAATCAGGAGGATACTGTCCTCCCCAGGGAGCAGCTTATTTTTATTTATTTACTGTTTACTTTGGGTAAAATGTTCTGCAGCTCAACTGCTTTGGTCTGTTCAGTCTACCACTGAAACGATTAATCGGATTAATTGTGATTAATCGATAATTGAAATAATAATCCACTAATTTCGTAATTGATTAATTGTCAACTAGAGAACACAGACTCAAAAAAGGCCATTTGTTGAAAGAATTACACATTAAAAACAAAATTAAACCAAAACTGTGTCAATTTTTTAAAATACATATCTCATTTTACCAAACAAAAAAAAACAGTCTGTAAACACAAACTCAAAACTTCACCTGAATCAAATTCTGTAAAAAAATAAAATAAATAAGTATGCTGTTCCAATTATTAATCAATTAATCCAAAAATGAATCAACATGTTGAACTGTACTGTTGTTAAATCGATTAGAAGGTGCTGAGCTTTTAACATGTTGATGTTAGAACTAATTTTTTTTTGCTGTAGATGCATCATTTCATACAAATGACAAGCGTCCACTAAAGGAATGCTGTTTATTTTCTTAGTTAAAAATGAATTTAATTTCTTGTTTATTAGCATCTTTTAATGTATTTTTAATACTATATCAAAAAGTTCAGCTTATTAAATAAAAAAATCTACAGAATGTGGCAATTATTTATAAGATTAATCGTCAGAATAATCGGTTAGTAAAACAATCGTTAGTTGCAGCTGTAGTTCAGTCTCAAACCGTAAAGCTGAAAGAATCCAGTGACATTTTGCATTTTACTAAAGAGCATTAAATAATCACTGAAGCCTTGTAAGAGAATGAGTGAGACAAAGTCGCTCTCGACGGAGATCTTTTCTCTCCTCTGCCGGTCGATCACTTCGTGTTCTTGCAGCGCTTTGCTTAAATAACAGAAGGCAGCGGATCAATAAGGCGACAGAAAATGCAACACACTGTGTGTGTGTGTGTGTGTGGGTGTGTGTGTAAACACTGTAGACTTCTGCAGCTAGTGACTGGAAAAGCAGGAAAAAACCCAGAAATTTGAAGCTCTTTCTTCATGTTTTTTTTTATACTATATTTGAAATACAATAAATATGGATACATTTCTGCCCTGTGACAGACTGGCGACCTGTCCAGGGTGACCCCGCCTCTCGCCCAAAACATTCACTGGAGATGCACCAGCACCTCAGCAGACCCCACTGGGGACAAGGGTGTGCCAAAGTGCCAAAGTCTAAAAACTAAAGAAATTTTTCTAAATGAAAACAAAGCAGCTTTCATCTGAACAATAGAAGTAAAGTCATGACTTTTTAATTGTGTTCTGCTGTAATCAAAGACAAAGATGCCCTTTTAAGTTCACCTCAGTCAAATCCACAAGTCAATCTAAATTAGTTGAAAAGCCTCCATTAAGCCTCCGTATAAATATTTCAAGAACAAAAGAAGATTTATTGTAATACAAAAGATAAAAAGCCAAGTTGTCGATTCTGATTAAGCCTGTCACAATAAGAAAATAATCAGTTAATCACATGATAAATTAGAATTTGATCTTTTCCATTCTGATGATCAATCATTTTTGAAGGGCAATTTTGTTTGCAGACACATCATAATCAATTTTATTTATGGTTGTGGCTGTAAGCGGTTTTTATTTCTGTTTTATTTATTGTTTGGATTTTTAAAAAATATCTTCCAGTTCCAGTTTTAACTGTTCTTTACAAATGTTAAAGTTTACTGATCTTTTATAGGGTAAACTTGCATTTTTATGCCATTATCATCATGTTACTTGAAAATTGTCTTAAAACAACAATATCATTTATCACAATAATTTACTATCCAGCAAACATCGTTTTACTAATTCTGATGCCTACATAAAGTGAGGAAAATGAGAATTTGGCTAAATATTAATTTTGTTTTTTCCGTCCTGCTTAAAAGTTTGAGATGATAAAACAAATGTTAGAGAAATCACAGCTAAACCCAGTAACTGTCATCACTGGTAGTGAGTCTTTACATCTCTGTGCAGGAATTTGGACACGAAATTCAGCCATATTAGAGGATTTCCAACTTGATTTATAACTGGACTTTGATTAGGCCACTCCAAAAACGTTTTTTGAGACAGCTGTGAAAGATTTGTCATAAACATACCGTGTCCCAGCAGACCTTTGTGATTGTGATGCTTTCAGAGTTGGACAGTAACTAATTAGCTTTTCCCAATTACATTTATTTTTTGAAAAAAAAATTGCTTTTTACTTTTATTTGAGTAATTTTATTATTAAGTATTTCTACTCTTGCTTAAGTAGAATTTCTGGATTTTCTACCCATTGAATGTAAAACAAACATGTTTTAACCAAAAGTCCACCAGACTCAGACACACACCTGCAGTTTTTGTTTCCTAAGATTTTTATTGAAAGAAATTGATTTGGAAAAATTTTTTGTCTGATTTTGCTATTTTTTGTAACTTATATGAATTATTGTCATTTTGGTCCTTAAAATACCAAAATTTCCATTAAACTTTATATTTTGGTCCATCTGATGATGTAATTTTTAAATATTAAATGATTGATCATTTGATCCATTACTCAGTACCTGAGTAGACTTTTTACCAAATACTGTTTTACTCTTGAGTAATTTCTTGGACGGCTAGTTTTAATTTTTACTTGAAGTATTGCTACTTTTACTTGAGTACTTTTTGGGCACTCTACCATTTTTTGGATGTTTTACACTTTGAAGTCGTTTTGATGCCTGTGATTCAATATATTGTGCGGCGCTAATAAAAAATTTAAAGCAAACTGTGGCGGACGCCGACATCAAGAGAGTTCACTTTTTGTTCTGCTGGCTTTACAAATGTTCAAAGAGATCCTAATAATGAAAAATGAAAAGATGCAGCTCCTCTTGAAACTTATCAAAGGATTAAATGAATAAAAACGGTTGGCTGTCTCTTGTTACTTTTCCAACAGTCACACACTCCTACAAAGTCTATCATCCAGGTCAGCTAATGAGACTTTGATGATAATGATGATGTGTAATGACCATCATTTCTCCACCTTAATGCTAGCCTGCAGCCATTTCCCACCTTGTGGAAAAGGAGTTTAGTCTTCACAGCGCAGAGGAGTGGTGCAAAAACTGACGACTGAACATACAAAAATTTATTACATTTCTTGTATCTAGGGCCAAAACGATTATTGGGATTACTCGGCTATTGAAATAATTGTAAACTAATTCAGTAACTGATTAATCGTTAACTGGAATAAAAAAGACCATTTGTTGGAAGAACAATAAAGTCAAAAAAGTAGTTTAACCAAAATTGAACAAAAAATATATAGATTTTGCATTTAAGGTCTGTAAATGTGCTCTTCCCAAAACTCCTCAACTGGATCAAATACTGTAAAAAACAACAACAAAAAAAGTCTCAAAACACCTTTTGCTATCCAATTATTAATTGGTATATTAGTCTATAAATAATCAAACATTCACTAAAGAAAAACTACTATTGCATTTTGAGCAATAAAATGTCCTCTCATTTAATAATGGCTTTTATTTATTTATTTGCATCTTTTAATGCATTTCTACTATTGCATAAAAAATTATTGAGGTTACTCTGCAAAATGTGATTTTTTTTATCTGATTAATCGTAGAATAATGAATTAGTAAAATAATTAATAGTAGCAGCTCCTTTTGAATCTGTAAAATAAAATAATAAAATGCAGAAGTTCCAGGATCTGCATTAAATACCGTTGATATTCATATTTGGATACACTGTCACCACAGTATGGAGCCAGAAATAGATAATTAGGGTCATTATTTAAGCTCTGATCTTTTACAACTCACTAAATCAGTAAACTGCATCTTGTAGATTTTTGTTTAATCAAATGTTATTAGATTTGCCATTTCAGCTATAAAACCTCGATAAAAATATCACAACTTTCAACGGCTCCACATTTAACCTTCTCCAATAGCTTTGGTTTTTAAAATGAAGCCAAAACAGAAAACGATTTCCAAAGAAAAGCCCCATGATACGAACGGGTGTCGTTGCATTGCTGGGTATTGATTTCTGCACACTTGGGGATAAAATCGTTACCTGTGCGGAAAAATGTCCGAGGGGGGACGCGGTGCTTAATTACTGGAACAACTTTCGATGTGTCATTTCGCAGGCAGAGTCTTCAGAGATGAGGCAATTGCACAGTTGGTTTAGTGGAAAACTAGTTTAGCAGGCAAATATCTTCATCATTACTGCTGCATACCAAGTCATTGTTCAGTTGGACGCCTTGTTTTCCTCTTTTCACACCCGTTCTCTGCGCTTGAGTCGTAGCAACTATTTGTCACTTTTCTTTAGCAACTCAATGTCTTCTTGATGTCAGGATCACCCAGCCTGTTTGTCGCTGGTAGAATAGTTCAGTTTCTTTGTCAAATCATCAAAGAGTGCAGAGTGTGAACAACCATCAGACAAACTGAAACTGAAGGGCCATTTTAATCTGTCATACGGCCAAGCCAAAAAAAACTACAGACATAAAATTTAACAAGAGTGGCCTTTCACGCTGATCTTAACAAGTTTTAGTTTTCACTCAGCAACGGTTCGTTTGAGACTCAAATTCTTGTCAAAAGGGACATTTTCTTTTTTGTGCACATTTCCAGAATTATGTTTTTTAGTAGTATCCTTGTTCTGCCTAGGCAAAATTTTTATGCCCACTTTAGTCCCAATCTTAAGTTAAAGGTTATTTTATTTATATAGCACATTTTCAGCTATATAAATAAAAGGATTCTTTGTATCCTTTAGCAATACAAAGTGCTAAAGGATGCCCTGAACATTGTGATGGCCCTAAAGACAATCTTAAAAGATATTCCTACCATGTGTGGAGTGCAAGAGTGATCTAGTCAGCTCAGAAGGATAAAACCGGATAAAAACATGTTGGATATCCCACATCCCAAAGTGTGGGGTGTTGCCTGAGGATAAACGAGAGCACAGCCTCTTGAATATGACCTGTCACCAGAAAGCAAGGTGACGGAAACACAAAGGAGAATCTTAGGGCGTTTTTTCATTGGTGGTCCGGTAGATGTGGTTTGATTGGGGACCAAAATTGCAACATTTGTTACATTTTCAGCTGCTGTGATTCACTTTCACACTGCACTGTCTCAAACGATCCAAACTAATTGAAAAACCTGTTCCCCTCCCCACCTGTGGAGGCGCTGCACCAAGAACTACTGACGGAAACAACATGAAAACCTGTGAAGAAGACACTGAGCGCAACTTCCTTCTTCATAAATGTAAACAAAAATGGAGTGGTGTCAGATTTCAGTGGTTGTAGGCTTTCTATTTTGTCTTTGGAAAAAAACATGAGCCATTTCTCCCGCTAGCGCTAGACTCAGGAGTTTGTTTCGTTTGGATTTTCCCAGAATGCCCTGCACTGCCGTTCACATATTCACACTAGAGTTCACTTTAGTTGAACCGAGATCAATGTTTTTGGCGGACTAGAGTTCTTTTTTTTGCGGTCCACATCGGAGATTGATTGCACATTCACACCTCCCCAAAGGAGCCAGACTTTCTAGTCAAACTAGAGTTTGATTAAAGCAAACTAAACAGGGTTGGTGTGAAAGCAGCTTAAAAGACAGAGACAAAATAACTGCTATGGAAAACCAAAAAGTCCAGTCAACATCGCAAACATCTTTTTCTCGTTTTTTCTCTGTTAAAGTCCACAAACCATCACCATTGCTCCTCCCCAGTCAGCCATGTTTGCCTACTCTGAAATCACGTTTGGTTTTGTGATATTTCCAGTTTAACATCCATCCATTGAACATGAACTGAATGAAATCAGATGGCATGTGCTGAGAGGCTCCAAACCTGTCATAACTAGAATGTTTCATCGTCTTAGGTTTTGAAAATTGGATGACAGTTTTAAAATTAAGATAACTGGAAGAACAGCTAATAAAAAATTCAAAAGATTGAGGTTGTCCATCCCGAAAGCTTAATATTCCCTTATTCATTCCTTCTAAAACCAGATTATGTTAGATTATTGGTTAAAATGAGCAAATGCAACACAGAAACCAGCAGGACTCAATCCCACCACCAGCTGCTGAAACGCCACTTTACTTTGGAAATATTTTTTAGGACTCACTTCATTTCTGTTTTCTTGCTGCAGCATGGTTTTAAACTTTTAATATGTTTTTTAACATTAAAAAAAAAAAAAACTAAAACATGCACATGAAGGCAGTCTTCCATTTAATTTACGGCTTCAGTTTTATGCATTTTCTGAGTAAGAATTTACCAAAGCATGGAGAGAGATAGGTTGCTAATTACTTTAATTAGAATGCAAGGCTGTGATCTGCTAAACTGTAAGGTGCACCTTAATCCGCCAGCTAATTATGGGATGTTCTGTGCTGCTATAAGTGGTGGTGCTGTAAAATGCAAAAAGTCTGTCCTTTAATTTAATGCAGAATCTCTGATGAGTGCATTGGCTCATTTAAGAATCCGCCAATTGAAGTGCATCAGTAATGGCTTCTAAATGAAGAATCCCGGGAAAGTAAAGTCGTGACAAGCCTGGTAAAACCTGTCCTGATCACAGAGGAGGAAAAGAAGACAGACTGAGGCCGCAGCAGACGATTCGTCACTTAAAGTTGAACCGAGCAGATCTGGAAAATACATGACTTCAGGAATACATGACTTTTTTCCAATGAAACCGTTTTACAGTTTGATCTGTGGGGATATGAACCATCTGATGTACCAATGCGATGCACAATATATCGCTATTTACATCAGTATCAAACAATTTTAGATGTATTTTTAGCATATCTGTAGAACTGATGTTTATTTCCATCTTGTAGTTTGTGTTTAAGAAGGAGAGGTTTGGAGAGAAGCCATGTTTGGTAGCAGCTTCACGTCTCAACTTGAATGTTTGAGCATTTATTGTTTATTGAGGATATAATGATGACGGGCATGAATAAATTATATGAACCTTAAGAAAGCAGTGCAAAGAGATAAAAGCAGAACAGATTGTGGATCGCACTTTCTGACCTGAGACAAGAGGACACTGAAGAAGTCGTGTTTTTTGTCATATTTTTACAAAATAGGAAATGATTTTCCAAATTGAGGTCTATGGAGAGATAAGACCCAGGAAATAGAAGGTGCAACATAAATGTCAATGCAATCTTATCCAAATATCTCCAGTTCAGACTTGCTACAGTTTAAAATAAAAAAGTAAACCAATAACCTATAAACCTTTATACTCAACAGCCTTTAAGACGTCACCTGTCGAAAACAAAGCATCTAAACTATTTTAAAATGTGACTCTTGAATATTGAATTTGTATACTTTCTGCCTCATCTGCTCTCTGCAGACAGCACAGATCTATTCAACAAAATTAAATGTTTCAATAAAGGACTAAATAAATTCCATCAGTTCTCAAACTCTGACTCAGTTTAATTTGCAGTGATGCATGACTGAATGAGCGAACAGTGAAACAGACAAGCGGAGACCTTGGTTTTATTTAAAGGGCTGCTCTCAGTGATCAGATCAGAGTTTATCATACTGTCGTCTAATGGTTACAAAAGGTTTGTGGGCATTTTGCTTCTTCCCACATGCAGTGTCTAGAAAAAGAGCACTTCTCTTCATATTGTCACAAGTACTGACTTTAAAGATGCAAATTTTACAAATTAAATCAGAAATGTATGGCAGTCATTCGTGTTCTGTCCATCCTGGAGTCACAAAGCTTTGGAGATATTTCTCAACCTGTTTTGCTCATCTCCTTTGTTATTTTTTGCTTATTCATATTTGCAAGTAACTTGAATTCAGAGTGTCACAGAATAATTTATTTTCTGGACTTTGAGATGCAACACAAAAATATTCTTGGGGAAGAAAGAAAGGAAAAAGGAAAAGGAGAAAAGTGGAGGGAAATGTTTGAAGGGAAAGAAGGAGATGGGGGTATAGGAGAAAAGAAACTTAGAGAAAATGCAAGCAACTTAAAATCAATCAATAAATGAATTATATTTGTATAGCAACACAGCAGTTCAAAGTGCTTTCCATCGCAAAAATAACAATTTGCTTCTACACCTGCAAGAAGAGAGAAAAACCAACAAAGAAAAAAACAAAACTGAGAAACCACAGCAACAAACATCATATTCTTATATAGTAATAATTGCATCACTAAGTTAATGTAAGATGTATTTAGTGGAAACTGCAGCCCAACAGAGTGCATCTGGAAAACACCAGTAAAATCTTGAATATCAGTTCAGTTACAACGTTTAATTCCCCTTTGGGCTCAATTTTGAATTTGAGTCACAAAAAAGCCGAAATAAAGGTTTATTATTACAATAGGACAAAAAGTGGAAAGGTTCAAGAGCTTCTCATAAGGCTTTAACTGAAATGTAATGTAATTATTTCGATTCGTTGGCTGTTTGTAGCATGTGTGCGGTCACTGCATCATATTAGCTACACAGAACTGTTATGCCTTGCTAACTTGCTAACTATAAAATGCCATCTGGATGGTGTTAGCCTGCGTGTTTGAGGTGTTTCACATGTTTCATCCTTGTTGACACAGAAGAAGAGAATAAAAAACAACTGCTTGTTTCTGCTTTTATCATGTGAATTAAATCGTAGAGGAAATCCAGCATAACAAAATGCTAGTTTGCAAATAGATATGTCATAATATCCCCAAAAAGCAGTCTCACTCTGTATCTGTGGAAGATGGAGGGATAAATTAATGCGTCTTCTGTATATTTTGCATTAAGCCCGGTTTAACTATGACAGATGTGACTCATTTTTGAATCATATTTGCATCTCAAACTAATCCTGCAGCTAGAAAACACATTCTGAGCTCCAGATGTTTTCCTCTTATTGACTAAATACTGTTTTCCTTTTTTTCCTAAGTTTTCAAGTAATGAGTAAAGCATCTGGTTCCAACTCCCCTGCATAGAGTGAGCTAGATTAGCTGGAGTTCAGAGGAAAACAGAAATTAAGAGGCAGAAAGTTGCACAACAAACTGAGCAAAAGAAGACTTGGGAGAATCATGCTGCAGACTTGCTGCAGTGTAACGTTACGCGTGAAAGATCCCGCCTCTGTCTCCCCGCTGCAGGGCAAAAAGCTGCTCGCTAACGATGACTAGCATTGGTTTTAGCTGTTAAGTTGTCTATGTAACGCGCAAAATCTTAAATGTATTCGTGATATATAAAAGAAAAAGAGGTACGGTGCTTTGCTACCAACTGTCAACACTACGACAACTAGATAACAAGGTCAGGAAAAACATTTCATTAAGAAAAATTATAGTGAGGGAGAAGGAAGTAGGTTAGCTATGTTAGCTTGACTTTTACAACTGTAATATGTAGATGTGATGTTAAATCTACTGTGTTTTAGTTCCGTTAAAAAATAAAAGAAAGGCGACCTAAACAACAACTCTGACAGATCATCAGTAGAGCAGGTGTTTAAATTAGCTAATCTACCACTGCTGTGTTATATTAGCTAATAGCAGCGGTGGCTAATCTACCTCAGCGGTCACTTAATAATCGCAAAATAAGCATCAAGATTAAAAACATAAAACTGTAACGGACTGAATGTTCTGTTCTTTATGTGGGAAATGTCTGCGTATATGAAAAAAAGTGGTGGTGTTGTTGGTTGCTATGGTAACGAGTGTGTGTAGTGTAGCCCACACAGAGAGCGAGGAAAACAAAAAGTGGTTTTGAGTTGTTTGCCAGTTTTTCTGCGTTATTTTTCCCTTTCTTGTGGCGCATAGAACTAAGTCAATAATACCTACATCTCCAGGTTTCATTTAGTCAACTGGACTGCGTTGACTGCTATGGACGGCATGTAAAAGAAAAAGTCTTTTTGCCTTCCAGCATTGTGTGCATGCACAAAATTTCTGGTTGTAAACAACAACATATAGGGGTTTATAGAGATTTCAAACGGAGTAATGCACTATTTGTCACTTCTGGCAGCACAGGCTCAGAAACAGATCACAGCAGAAGCTTTGGGCCACACAATAAGGCCTTTTTCAGAGCTCAGCGGTCCAATCTGAATGCAGCGTGCTGCTCTTGGTGGCCCTGAGTCTCTGTATGGATGCTATAGAGAAATTAATTTGATTAGAGCCCATCCTTCTCTCCTTTCATCTCTCCACAGACTGTCTCACTGTCAGACTGTTGCAGCGGCTCTTTGCTTCAGTTTTAATTGAGCTGGACTGACGAAGAACCGTTTTTCTTATTCTCTTCAAGGCAGCAGAAAAACTATCGTCTACGGTAGGTTTTATTTCCTCACTGTGGCTCCTGTAACAGCAGCAAAAAACAATCTAAACCTGCAAAATTACATTCCAACTGGATGAGTTTTTTATGCCAGAGGGGAAATAACTGTTCATTATTCAGATTTAATGTAAAAAAGCAAAACCCATCAGGACTAAGTTTTCTAAAGGAAAAAATATCTTGATTTACAGTGTGGTTAAAAAGTATTAGTGCAGGTTTTTACACTAAATGCTGACACAAAGGCCTGTCTAATAAGCAATAAATCAATTAATCGCATGATAAATTAAAACAAGCTCATTTTCCATTTGCATGATTTATCGTTTTCCCCTTTTCGCTCTACCAAAAACTGGGGAATAAAAGTATTTAGTTTGGTGTTTTGGTCTCAACTAGCCCATTTTTTGAAGGACAATTTTATTTAGAAACTTCATAACTCATTTTAATTGTTTTTTCTGTTTTCTTTTTTACTTCTGGATATTTAAAGTGTCTTCCAGTTCCTGTGCCAAATGTTCAGTAGAATTGAATATATATTGATCTTTGAGAATGTGTTCTTGCATTATTTTGTCATTAACATTATATTATTTGGAAATGGTCTCAAAACAACAACATTATCGTTTATCCCAATACCACAAATACGTATCGTTTTTTAAATTGTTATCACAATAGTGCCACAAAAATAAATCAATTAAAAAACATAATAAAGCTACATTTTGTTGATTGTAATTTGGGAATATTCAATATATTTACTGAAATCTGATTCAGGACCACACAGCATTCTGGGAGATGTAGGCAGAGGAAAGACTCGTGGCCAGCTAAGTGAACGTTGTTGGATTCACCAACTCACTCATTTTTTTGATTACTTAGCAACAATCTGTTGAATAACTCGTGGTTACCTAGCAACAAACTGTTGAGTTACTGGCGCAGCAGCAGTTCCTCATAACCGCTTATAAATAAAAAGCAAGCATGGAGTGAAAACTGTGGATAAAACAGGAAAGGTCACACCACCAGTTTGGTGGTATTTCAGATATTTAAAACTAAAAACAAATCAATAATTATTGATATCAACTGATATGAAATGTTTATATCATGAAATATTTTTCAGTCATATCTTCCAGCCCTATCATGGTTGATTTGTAAAAGCGATAAGAGAAGGGGAGTGAATATTTTTACAGGTACTGTATATTTCGGTTTTTTTCACTAAGATACACATTCAATCTTGGCATCAGTGTTTTAAGCTTTGTGACCTTCAGAAAACTTAATGGAAGGAAGATGCCAAGAACCAAACTGATATTTCTGTCTTTATCTGCCAAAATTCACTGCATTATTAATCTTCGTGCTATATCCTCTCAACTAAGAAAATAAAGAGTTATAAAATGCTCAGCATCAGTTACGCTGCAGAATGAAAGAATTAGTTCTGACTCTGTTCTTCCTCCACAAGTAGCATGGAGCAGATTCACTCCTGAGCCATTGGCATGCAGTCAAAGATGCACCAACTTTATTAGTCCTGATATTATTTTCCATCCAGTGATCCTGGAATCCATCTGATCCGCTGGCTCACGTCCACATCAGGCCGTTTCTTATGAATGAACTTAGATTCTCTCCGGACTCGGATCCCGGCAGCTATTATCTGGAGTTTGCTTTGCTCAACAAACTGTCAATTCTGATAAAAATTTCCCACAAGTCTGGATTGGAAGTGGTTAAGTAGTACAGTAGTTGTAATGTACTTATACTGTTTATAAGTTAGATTTGAACGAGGCAAGAGCTAGTTCTAAGCTTGTGGCTTAGGTCATGACAGTTGGTTATGAATACCTACCAAGATGGCTGTCAAGGTTGACAACATCAGAACTGTGTATTGATTGCACAAAAATCAGCCCAAACACAAGCTAGTTCAAATGAGCTTGTGAGGCAGCAGGTATCTGGCAGCTTTTTTAACGGTATTTTAATGAAACTGGAATAAATGAGGACACCAACTTCCCTGAGAACCTACCAACAGTTCCTCCAGCAGGTGCAGCTCATTTCAAACCGCCTCTGTTCCCCAGGAAGGAGCCAAATGAGACGAGTGGCATTGGAGGATTAAAATAAGTGGAAGCAGTTTATCATTTATCCCCCTCATCTATACACTCCCATTTCTCTGGTGTCACCCATGGCCTCAGAGGAAAACACTCTGATCTCATTATGTCTGTGAACGCGTGTGCTTCAGAGGAGACAGAAATGTGTGTGTGAGAGAAACACGGCCAACATGACCCTGTGGTAGATACACAGAACGTGGAGAAAAGCTTTAAATCGTTCATGAGGCAGCGAGACGGACAGCCAAACTGTGACCTTCTGCCATTTTAGGATTAAAATTTTAACTTGAATAACTAGTTTGCTTTTAACAAGCCAGATCTGTCAATGTTAGCTGCGACTAACGATTATTGTGAAGATTAATCAGATAAAAGAATTTTCACTTTCTGCAAAACATTTTATTTAAGCCATTTTACACATTATAAATCCACTTAAAGATGCAAATAAACGACTCAATTCCTTTTTAAATAAGAAATCAAACTCGTCATTACCCAAAATGCACTAACAGCATTCCTTTAGTGAATAATTAACTGTAGCAAAAGATGCCTGTGCAGCTAAAAATACTTCTCACATCAACCTGTGAAAAGCTCAGCCCTTTCTGCTTGACTTAATATCAATGATGTAGGGCTAATCTATTGATTATTTATGACTGGATAGCAAAAGTTGCTTAACAGCAGATTTTTTATTTATTCATTTATTTTTCTGAATTTGAACCAGGTGAAGTTAAAACTATGGCACTTCAGGATCTCTGGGTAGAAACTTTTTACAGAAAAAGAAGGATTTTTTAAAATATAACTTAGATGCAAAATATATGCATATTTGTATAATTTTGGCTTAACTGCTCTGATTGTTTTCATCTGAATTTGTTTGATTCTGTATACTCCAGTTAATGATTAATCGATTAATAAATTAGTTGACAATGGCGAATACGTAGCAGTAATAGTTCATGTTTATAAGATATTCTTGAAAAATAGCTATTCATTTTGTCTGAAGGTCTTTTAAATTTAATCTTTTGGATCTTAGTTACTTTTTCGTCTCTTGAGCCTAAACCCATTTTACAGGTTTCTTATTTCTTGGTTGAAAAATGTAAAAGTTTAATTCAAGTGTCCAACAAACAGTAATTTCAGTTGTGATTTTTGTTACATATAATAGGTGGAAAGTTATGATTTATTTACCTATATCTACAAAGTAATGTTATGCAGCATTTGCTGGTGCAAAAATACTATTTTAAATATATTTTTACTGGTCTAAAAACCAATTTAAGCTTTTCTCAGTGCGCTATTGGCTAAAACTCTCAATATGCTGGATCTCTAAGCTCCTGTATAACGTTCTGATAAGACATTTTCCACCTATACACTCCTTTTATTAAAAGTAGATAAATATTTTTTAGAAGGTACAACAGCTACAAGAAACATAGAAAAATGTTCAGCCACCTTCTTATTCAAGCCTTTAGCATGCATGTTGCCATAATAAAAAACATGTCCGCCTTTGAAAAAGGTTTGATTCCAATGTGGGGAAAAGGAATTACAAACAGAACAATTACAACAGTCAAAAGTTTCTGGTTTGATTACGTAAGAAATTTAAAATACATTTTTTTCCAAGATGCAAAAATTGCTACTGTCCAGTGAAGGTAAAACAAGGGGAATTGTTAGCCGATTAGTGCATCTCTAATAATTGTTAAACTAACATAATTTTGGTATTTTCATAGAAAATCTGCAGAAAGTGGAAAAAATGTGTGAGAAACCTTCAGGTGTTAGTGACAGATTAAAGTGGAATGCTAATAGGAATGATTTTTTATGTTTTCTACAAACTCCAACAAGCACAGCGGCACAAATCACTCAAACACTCATAAAAGCTCCCAAATAAAACCAGCACAAAGCAGGTCTATTAAAACCTGTAGTTAATGCCCACACACAGGCTGCCTCCATGTTTTCTTCCTTTAAGTCTGATGGGTTTCTTTCATTCCTTTTATCTTCACTCTCAAGTGTTTTAGCACAAAAAAGAAACTCATCACTCACTATCCTCTGTGTGGTTCAATCACTGAGGAAAACAACGAGGAGAGGGATGCTCCTGGGCGAAGGCGGAAGAAGGTGCAAGGTGTGTTTAATCCATCAAAATGGAGCTTTAAGCTGCACAGTGTGAGAAAGTCCACACCTTCTGCTACTGCTGCGGCCCTGATCTAAAGAAAATATATGCTTTCTTTCAGAGCTTTCCTGCTTCTGCATGGAGCTAAAGTGGTTTGGTTTTTTCAAAATGAGAAAAGAAAAAGAAGCTTGTATTGTTGAATTATGGCGTCTATCTGCCATCTACATCTGCCATCAAATCAAAGAGCAAAACTAGAAAGGAGATTAGGTTTTCTGTCAGATTAAAAGTCATGGGTTTACGACACTATAACAGGTTTGGTAGATCGGTTATCTGTGTCTGAACCAAAACCTGTTAGTAAGTAAAGCAAATAAAGGAAGTTAGTAAAACAAGTAATTAAGTAAAGCTATTGAGAAAAGTAATTAAAGACATTAAGTAAAGGAAGAAAAGCTAGTAAAGTAAAGAAACTAAGGAAGTGAAGGAAGTAAATCAAACTAAGTAATGAAACAAGTAAAATAAGTGAAGTATGCAATGTAAGTTCAGCAAGTAAGTAAAGTAATTAAAGTTGGCAAGTAAAATAAGGAAGTAAGTACAATAAGTATATAAATCAACTAAAGTACGTGCATTAAGTAAAGTAAAGCAAGTGAGTCACGTAATTACAGCTAATAACTAAAGCAAGCAAAGATACTAAAGAAAGAAAGTAAAGGAAGTAAATTGAGTAAAGTACTTAAAGTTAGGAAGTAAAGCAAATAAGTGAATTGACTAAGTAAGACAAGTAATTAAGTAAAGGAAGTAAATAAAGAATGCAAATTAAATGAAGCTTGTAAAGTAAGTAATTGAGTAATTAAAGCAAGTAAAGTAAAGTAAGTAAAGTATGCACAAAGTAAATAAAAACCTGTGGTATCAGTAAGTAAAGTAAGTGACAGACAGAACCCATATTCAGTTTTTTGCCACTAGACTTTAAATCTCCAGGTGATTTCATCCTGCTGCCGTTTTTATAAGTTATATTCAAAGTTTAAAAAAAAAAAACAACAAAAAAACAAGTAAAACTATTGAATTGTGATGATGTATAAATCGATTTGATAATAAATACTCAACAGAAGAAACGATTCTCTCGCCATTTTGCAGACCTGATTGGTTCTCCTTCCTAGAAGTTTTAAAAGGAAGCTTTTTTACCATTTAACTTCCTTTAATTTGAATGCAGTAGACTTTCCCGTTACATCACCTGCACAGATTGCTTGGCTTTGTAATTATTGTGAAGATCTCAGGTGTGTGTCTTCAGCCAGGTTTATGGAAACTGTTCTGCTTCGTGTTCAGCAGCTGCAGTGTTCGCTTCACAGTAAACGAGCATCTCTGCCTTAAAAACCTGTTGGGTTTTCAGTCTGTGGCTCATTCAAAGCTTCACCCAGACAAATTACATCTGGTCTTCATCTGACGACTCTGTCTTACAGCCAAGCAAACGGCAGATTACCGTTTCAAGCCTGCAGAGAATAAAAGGTATCTGGGAGCTCAGGCACAAAGCTAAAACTGGCACCAAAACTATTATCCTCAGGGTAAAGCCAGAGATTGTGTCGCCACAATGGTGAACTGATAACAATAAGCCATAAGCCATGATAAGTAGACAGCATATGACAGTGTGTGATATTTCTGCTGTCTTTTTAAATTCCTGCAGAATCATCCTTCATGGCTACAGATCATTTATCTGGCAGTGAAAGCTTTGTATGCCGAGGAATATTAATTCTAGGGTTGGGATGGGAGTGTGACAGGCGCTGTGATATGAATGAGGCGTTTGTTTAAAGCCTGGAAAACTCTGGATTCCAGCAAATCTGAGTCACTTTTAATTAAATCTTGGGCACATGATTTAAATAAATTCATGTGCTTTTGTTCTATAAAATAAGTGTTAAAAAGTGTTTAGAAGTCATAAAAGCAGAGTACCAGCAACCTTTATTGCAATGCTATGTAGAGTAAAACCACATATTAACACATTTAAACTCAGCCCAAAATAATGTATATTTTTGTATTAAAAGGATTTTAGCAACACTGCAATATGTTAGTCAAACAGAACGGGAGGAGAGACGAGTGAAAAAAGCTTAAATAATACATTGGGTTTAATTATTGCCATCTGCCAACTGGAAATAAAAATTTAAAGCAGGATTCTGGCAGCTGGGACACGGTTAACCTGCATGTGTAGAGCGTTTTTAAACAGTCTTCTGGTAAAATTAATTGACATCATTTAAAGAATCACCAGTTATTGTTTTATTCTTAAACACCTCAAATGCAACTTTTAAAGGAGGAAAAGAACCAAAGAGATGCAGAAAAACATGTAGAGAGCGGATTATAAACACCAGTGAGAACCATCAGGGTATTTTCATGGCATTTTGCATGATATGATTAATATTGTAGGGAGGAAGTATATAAATTATGGAGTGTGTTTGTTTTAATACACAGCACAGTGAAGGATAAAGTTATGAAGAAATTTAAAGCAGTGTTGGGTTAGACGACAATATCCAAAGTTTTGAACATCTCTAGGACTATGATTATGATTGATTTTGTGTAAAAAGTGCAATAAAAATGTTTTGTAAAGCCATACAGCTATCCTAACTTGTTCAAGGAAGCATAACAGGTCACATTTAAGGACTTATGAACATGCTGATTATTAGACTGATTGATAATGAACCAAACAGTCTTTCTGCTCAGGGAGACATTCACCAGCAGAAATCCTATTCTGTTTTTTCACATATTTTCCATAATCCTTGCGCACTGCTCTTTACATTTTCCCCAGTTTATTTTCACAAATGTGCTGACGTCTAGCTCTGCTGCTACAGACCGAGTCGACAGGATCTACACAGCAGGAGAAGGAGAACAGCAAGCGAACAATGTGCTGAAACAAGATCAATATGATAGTTTTCTACAAATTATGTCCTGATGATTACAGCCTGTTTGTTCAGATGATTTATTGCTAGAAAAACACTGCAGGTCTCGTAATCAAACATGACAGCTCATCATTGGGTTTAATGGCTTTGGACTAAATTCGAAACTTGGCAAGGAGAACAAATAGCATGTACAGTAGCATTTGATGAGGATAAGTTGCTTTTTGTTCAAAGTGCTGACAGCTGCTCTGATGTTTGGCTTAAAATCAGATCAATGTTGTAACGATGACATAGGGATGGATGATATTTGGATACTAAAGTTAATGTGGTCTCTAAGGTTATGCTCCCTGCAGCCTGGAGTGACCTAAAACTGATTTTTTTTTTTTTTTTTTGCTTTAATGCGACCTGCATCTGATCTTTTCATGACAGTCTGAAAAACACAGATCAGATTTTTCGAATGCGACCCAGGACACTTGGACATCTGATACGTATCTAATAATTTTAGATGTCTCCTGTGTTTCTACATCCATCTGACCTGAACATCACAGATACTCGACAAACGTCACTATTCTGCGTCCTGATACGCGCAGGCGGGAAGAAAAACAACAACCATGACGGACCATAAGGAGGACTGAGTTGTTAATGTACTGGCTCCGGTTGGACAACAACTTTAAAATCATAAGATTAGCTCCACCGTTAGCATCCGTGTTTACTTACGCAAACATTGAGCACTTCTTTTTTATGGCGGTTGGCAAAATACTGAGCACTCTCTGTGTGCAAAATTATTGCACCCTCTACCGAGCATGTGGGTCACTTTCAGGTTGTTCATAGTTCACACAGGAAAACATATTCAAGTCGGAAATGTGAACGACTACACAAAACAAAACTGGTATTGAGCTTTAAGGCCTGCAGGAGGAACATAGTCTAAGAGACAAATATATCTGACATTCTTTATAAACAGACATTCAGTTTTAATGATAAAACAATCAGAAATGTGTGGCTGATTGTGGATTAAAGTCCTTGTTATTAGCACTCTATGACATTAAATTCATAGCTTTGTTTTCAGAGGGGTGCAGTACCTGTCTGCAAGTGGTCATTAAATTTATGCTTAGATGTTCCTGAATCCAAAACACTGGTTCTGTCATTGGTCCCGCTGTATTGGTGGGGAGAACATTCCTGCTTATCGGAGTTCAGAAGAACATGGGAAACTGGAAATGCATTTTCTCTGCATTTCTTCTGCATCTCCATGCAGAGAAAATGATCTCTGGAGGTCTACAAGGCCGCTGACAGGGTAGAAAATGAAGGGAACTTTGTTTCAACCACCTCCTCTGGGTTTGATTCCCCTCACACAGGCCGACCAACACACACACACACACACACCCACCCACCCACCCACACACACACACACACCCACACACAGATCTCTTTTCCTTCCTGTCTTGGTGTAGAGAGTTTGCAGAGCTGTGAGAAATGATCTGTCCACACACTCAGAAGGTTTCAGAAGGATCTGCTGTCTGGGATATCGGTCAGCTCCATCTGCCTGCGCTCATCTGATATTAAACACAAATTCCTCTGCCTTCAAATTATATTCATGCTTTTCCCATGCCTTGGTGCTTCAAATTTCAGGATGTGGATGGACAGCGTAATAATGGATAGTTGGACTTGTTTAACCTTAAACAAACAGCCACAGTTATCTCTACATTAGATTTCTGAGGTATAACATGCTAAACAAATCCAAATCTTTTTTCTAAATGTCGGTTAAGTATCTCAATGCTAAAAATTTATAAATTAATGACTTGTACAAGTCACAGAGTAATACCCTATGTAGGTGTAATACTGAATTTTATTTTCTCTGTTTAAATAAAACTGTGCAGAAACAGTGCAGAACATATTAAAGTTAATTTGTGCAGCACATTTCATTGACAAAAACATTAAACAATCACCAATTATGAAACAAGGAATGAACATTACATTTTGTCAAATGTTATCAAGCAATACATGTCAAAATGTTGATCAATGCACTACTCTACTGATCAAAAGCCACTCTAAACAAATGGGTTTGCAGTTTTTGGAAGTTTGTTTCAGATTTGTGGTTCATAGAAGCTGAATTTTGCTTCTGGATCAACTGAAGCTGTGTGATTTGTTCTTTTTAAAACTTTTTAGACAGACCTGCGACGACACCGCTGCAGTAATCAATGTAACTAAAAATAAGCATATATATGAGTTTCTCTAAATGTTGCTGGAGCAATAGTCCTTTAATCCTGGAAATGTTCTTCAGCTGACAGAAGGCTGACTTTGTAACCCTCTTTATGTATCTCTGAGGGTTCAGGTCTGATCTCTAGTTTCCAGCTGTAATAACTGAATTCGTGTGCTGATTCTAGATTGTTCCTCTTTAGGTCCAAAGACAATAACTTCAGTTTTGTTATTATCAGGAAATATTTGTAGAAATCTGATCCTTTCATTAATGTCCAATATGAGTTTTTCAATATTGAGTGAATCCATCTTTTATCTTTACATACTAAGTGTCCTACCATTATGCTTCACTGTAGGTGTTTTTTTCCTCCTCCTTTGGGCTGAAAGGTTTGTTACGTTACTCCACAGAACTGACTCCCAAAACCTCTTTGTCATATTGATGTAGTTTTGAGCAAATTGGAGCTGACTTCTCTTATGCTTTTGGGTCAGTAGTGGTCAATGTCTTGGAGTCCTTCACTGTGGGAACTGAAACTCCACCAAGTCTTTTTGCATGTCTGCTGCAGTCAGTCGTAGGTTTTCTAACTTTTTATTTGCTTTTCCTTATTTCTGTAAAGCAATAACATCTTTTCAGACCTATGTGGACAACTTTTTTGAATCACCCACATTTTTAGTCTCAACTACACCTGCTTGAACTAATGCCAGTCCAGATAAATAAGTCTTGTTTACAGGCATAGAAGTTATCAATGTTGACTTCAGAAAATTTGTTGTCATAAAAGACTGTTTTTAGGTTTTTCTTATGATATTTTGAAATGAATGTGATTAAAAAACACAGATTTTCCAATTTAATGACAAAAAAGACTAGATCTAAAATAGTATTGTCATTGTTTTTAGTCTTATTCTGTTGTGGAAAATAAATCTAACACTTGAATGAAACAGGTAAAACCAGCCTTTGTTATTAAATTTATATTTAAAACATTAGTTGATTCTGTATCATTTAAAGACCAAAAGAGATGCAGGTTGCATCAAGTGAGCCTCGGACTAATACTCTAGAAACTGTTGAATACATTTTAGGTGGCAGTACTCATTAAATATGGGATTTAGTTTTGAATTTGTAAAATAACCCTTGTTATTTTAGCAACTAACTGCTGTTAGTTGCAAACAGGTGAACAGCTTTAAATTTTGTGCGTAAATCGAATTTGCGGAGGTGGTTAAATAAGTTTAAGTTCAACTGTAGATATTTTAATAGTCACTAATCAGAGCCAACCAAAGGAAAATGGGTCCATTCAGATCACTATGTGATTGATTGGTGGATTTTTATCTGTTTAAAATCACTAATCTGTAACAAACATTTGATCTTTTTTCAGATTCCCATAAAAGTAAAAAGCTTCTACGCTTCATTACAGTAAAGCTTTCCAGCATTTCTGTAGTTTTAAACTCAATTTACTTTGGGAAGACTAAATATGCAAAAAAAGTTTTAAATGTTTCTAAACATGCCCTCTATTACTATGCATACATTAATCATGTCTACAGAGCAATCAGAACAAGAACCAACCGTCTCAGAGACAGTTTCTACCCGATAGCAATAACAAAACTAAATGCAATCAAAAACAACCATTAATCATCATGAATGATGTATGTGAGAATGTGGCTGTTCTTATTTATTTATTTATTTATTTATTTTTTTTACCAGTTATTTGTTAATTCTTACATTGTGTGCGAATTGTGAGACAGTTATTTATTGTTTTTAAGCATATGCACTGACTGATGGCACTTTTTAAATTTCGTTGTTCTTGTGACAATGACAATAAAGATTTATCTTATCTATCTAAAGGCATTTCGTGGAGTAATTTTAGAGGGTATTATTTAGATATTTGTGCATATCTGCCTTTATTTATAAAACAATCTCTCTAGTTGTAATTTAAAATGTAAAATAATGCCTCAGAAATTAAGATTTATGTAATAAAACTGTGAACATTTTGCATTCAGGTTCCTATTCAAACGCTTAAAAAGCAAAACACCCAAATGATTAGTCATTAAAAGAAACATCAAGAGGACCTGAATTTAGATCTTTTTTAGACTTTGCATTTTGCCATCTGCTGCAGACGGGCAGCAAAGGAAAACATCATTAGCTACGTCTACCCCATGCAAACACACATAAGACGGCAGAATATGTTTGTGTGTGTGATGCGCTGTCCTCCGTCCCAGCAGATCACCGTCAAATGTTGTCAGCCGTGTTTTGCCTCTAAACTGAGCACATGGGGCCACAATGCCGCAAGTAGCCAAGGAAACCAGTCCACTGGAGCAGAGATGCATCTCACACCACAGAATAAACAAAATGCTAAACACCATTTGTCATTTGTTACTGTGTGCACTTTATTTTTGTAAAGTTCTCAGCATAAGAGCATACAGCAAAATAAGAAACAGATGTTAAAGTTGCGACCAGAGCTGTAATGATTCATTGATGAAAATCTCAATTTTTAAAATTCCTCGAGGAAAATTATCTGAATTGAGGCTTTGTAAAATTATGTTTTAGCCAGATGATTATTTGTGTTGCACCAATGAGATATTGACAAACTCCAATAATAAGAATAATACATTTTATTTACAATGCCCTTTGTATCTTTAGATCTTAAAGGGCATAAAACAGGAACAAAACAAGCAGTTGTAATGGCTATTAAAAGCTAATATTTAACATTCAAGTCTATAATTGTATGATTGGAACCATAGATTAATATATTCTATGTCTAACTTTATTTGTTAACTACTTTCCATATTCCCCTGTCCCACTGTGGATTCTTTAAAGTCCCTACTTCTGCACCGAATTGCAGAGAGATTTGTACTGCTGGCTAATTTGTATGTATGACCTTCACCTGCACTTGAGAGAGAACAAAATGAACAGATTGACGGAGACAGTTTCAGGTTCTCCCAATCCTCACCGAAGCGGCGCATGGCCAACTGCAGAACGCAGGCAGGACTGTGGGGAAAACATAAAAGGCCGACCAGCAGACCAAAGAGATTACAGTACTGGGCTGTGTGTGTGTGTGTGTGTGGGTGTGTGTGTGTGTGTGTGTGTGTGTGTGAACAGTTCAGCAGTTCAAGATTTCCAAAACTGATTGCGAGCCACAGTGGCAGAAGGAAAAATATGCTCCAACATTTGCTGCCAATGCTTGCCATTAAAATACAGGACTGCGGCAGGAGCTAAATCCCCTTCAGCCAGCAAATATGCATAAGCAATGTCATGCTAACACTGGAGCTACAACGTCAATGGGTGAATATATTTAAAAAGTAGACCCAAGTAAAGACAGGCTGCAACTCAAACTGTGTCAGAATCTTTATTAATCTCAATTATTCCAATATTTAGTCTACCTACAGGTTAAAATTCCTTGTCAATGAATCTCTAATATATGGCATATTGGTTAAAAATATCAAGTTTCTTTAAATATGTCAGCATCATAAGGCTTTCTAGAGGGTCTGACCAAGGAGAAGCAAGAGCAGCTGAAAGATAAAAGGAAAAAGCTACAGCAGCAGTTGCTCGTCTGGAGACAGCTGCAGAGTTGACTTGAGGCGTTTTTCGGGTTTTTCTTGCCATTAGAAGTCGGCCAGTGTCTGTTCCCTCCAGCTACGCGAGGGGAGACGTGAAATTTCAAACCTGTAACTTCATCCTCAGACTGCAGGAGCTGAGGCTTCCACAGGTAAATGTTGACTCTGGGAATATATTTAGAAACGAGTGGGAAGGCAGTAATTGCACGCTGCTCAGACAGGTGATGAAGGAGGGCAGGTTAAAACATAAGAAGAGAGAGAGAAAAAACTTTTACACACATTTTTTTCCCCTTCTTTCCCCCACAGCGCACAAACAAAACCCGCCTGATTGGCAAGGCTTTTCGCAGCTGGTCGCCACGGAAACGGGGCCGAGTCACTGCCATCACGGAGGGCTGGAAAAGGTGCGGAGAGGAACAGGTGAGCAAACGACGAAAGGAAATGTCAGCAGCGGATAAGTGGGTGACAATGTTTGCGATTCAAAGTGTGTAATTTTCCCTAAGCGGCTGACGCACATCCTGGAAGCAGTGATTGAGTTAAGGTTGACAGTCAGGTGTAATCTAACAGAACGCGCTGCAGACAGGAGATAATTGAACTACCCTGAGTGATTATGACCAATTAAGGTTGACGCTAATTAAAGTAATTCTTCAGCAAGCCTCTGTGTGGATGGGGAAGCTATCGCCAAGAAATTATGATAAAAGTAAATAACTCATTAATAAATTCTAATTTGCTCAGGCTTTGTTGTTGGTGCCTTCCCAACCACCAAGAAATGATTCAATAAGCAGGAGAGAAAATGAATTTGACGAAATATTTCTGGATCAATGTGAGGTAATGCTTGCGGTGCATATTTAAGGTCGACATCCCGCCCACATCGAGACTGGAAATGGAGATAAAGTGATAAAACCCTGCAGATTAAGACAACATTTGAGCTTTGCTTTGTGGCGTGACGAGTCATGAGTAGGTTGGGGTTGAGACACAAACATGAAAATGTTACTTTTTAATGATAAATGTTCTGAACAGGAGACAAACATGGAAGTTTTATTTTGTCTTTTGGTGGAATACCTTCAAAGCAATTCATTTTTAATGAGTTGCTTTTGCATTAATCACTGGAACATTGACCAGCATATTTGATGTGCATCTATGGTTTTGATGACGGCACTGGAGAAAATGTAATGTTTGTTACTGGTTTCTCAGTTGACGACTGTATGGTGGTTTTATGACATTTTTGTGTTTTTATGATAAAGCACTTTGAACTGCCTTGTTGCTGAAATAAACTTGATTGAACGATTGAATAATTTTTTCAAAGGGTAAAATGTCAATGTCAGTTTTACCTTAGAGACAGGGTTTGTATGGGGGGGCCTTGGAGTCCTTGAAAATTCTTGAATTTCAATTTGGTGTTTTCAAGATAAAAACTGCACAGTTTTGTAATGAAGAGTCATTTCTATGCATCTAATAAAAAGAGACATTTTCTTCTCACTGCCTGATGTTAATTTAAACTAAACTTTTCTTGTTTTAGGTCAGTCAGGATCACCACAATTATTTCTATTTGCTAAATGCCAGGAAACTTTGTAACTTTTTTTAGTATATTCTATTAAGGTAATGAAGCTTCCAGCTCAAATTAAATGCTTTAACACAATGAATATTTACTTAATGACTTACTAATCTGTGTTATAAGAATAAAAAATTTATATTTTATATGTTAAACATTAAAATTGGAGGATTTTTTTGTGTTAAATTAATCTTTTGTTCTCTGACCAGTGAGGTTTATTGGTTTTGAGAGGGCATAAAATTATGTTATATTTTAGTTTATTTTGTCCTTGCTGTAGTAGGTAGAGTATCATCATAAGACATTGACAATAGTAGTAAATAGTATCATATAATGGTGAATTGACACTCTCTTTTAGTTTATTTGTTTGTATTGTGGTTCTGAAAAAGTTTGAAAACTTACCTTGAAAATGGTTAAAAATGCTTAAATTTTACTGAGAGAAAAGTGGATTCGCCCTGAACAAAGCTAGTAGTAAATAACAGAGGAATGTGGTTGCATCTCTCTGTGAGAGACACTTTTTGGCCCAGGATCATCATTTATTAAGTGGAGTAAAATCCGCAGCTTTGCTTAACTGAACGACAGAATGTGAACTGAATCATGTGTATGAGATCCGGGCTAATAAACACAGAACACAGTAGGACTGTTTACAACACACACGAGCTGCACAATAATTGAATTTTAATCTGGATTACAAATTTGGCTTCCCACAAATGAATGAATCTGATCCAAAGTTAAAAATGCATGCTGTGCCAAAATGACTCGCAGCAAAAGCAAATCAACGCTCCCTCCGTCACTTTTAGCTGCAGAGATTGCGACAAGCTGCAGCATTCAAAAACACGAGCGTCTGCAAAGTTTTCCAACTTAAGCCATTTCAAATTTTGTCAGCAGCAAGTTAGCAGCCAAAACACTCACTGTATATTAGTGGGATTTTTTGGTGCAGATCAAAACAAAGCAGCAAAATCATTGTGAAATGGATCAATATGAACAGCAGATGTTTATTTCCATCTTGTTGGCGAGTCATATGCTATGATTCATAGTCAAAAACTAAAATAAATAAAATCAGCATCAATTAGATTGCTGTTGATGTTTCTTTTAGGGTCATTGTTAGGTTTATTATTACATTTTTTTTAAATTACAAACAGGTGTGTGTGTATTGCAGTCCTTAGAAAGAAAATCGGACAAAAATGGGAATGAGAAGTCGTAAAAGGTGAAAAAACTCACATTCATTAGATTAATGAAATGATTTGTAAGCTGTGTGCACAAAGTTCAGTTGTGATTTTTAAAAACTGTCGAGGCTGCATGTCCTTCGTAAGGTACTGCAGTCATAAAATCCCATTCAGCAAACCAACATCATAAATTAAATATACTGTACCTCAATCTGGTATATTTAACCTGGAAAAAAATCCACCACAATCCGCTCCATTAGCCAGCCAAGAACTGAACGAGAGATTTCTTCCCTTAAACCAAATAAAAAGCAAACAATTCTAAATGATTTTCTGTTTTTTATTTCATCTTCCACAACAGCTGTGGCCTAAATAAGTACTGTACCAACAGTGATTTACACCACGTCACATTGCTTTCCACCAATCTGCGTAATATTTCAGCTGCGTGGAACAAATAACTGAAGAAAGATTCTAAATCAGCACTTTATCAATAGAAAGCATGCATGAAAACTAAACCATTTCACACGTAGAGTCAGGTATGTGATGGATGAGAAGTTTTCCTCTCGCTGGCTGCTGCTGCTGAGAATCAGGTCAGATGAGTCACCGGCAGCGTGCGCCCAGAGCCACAATCTCTCGCTCTCTAATCCACCGTCAGCCTGATGTGATAATGTGATCTCATTCAGTTTGCTTTTCTGATGCTTCCCCGCATCTATGTACAGTTCCTACACTTGTTTCCTTCTGAGGTATTGGTTTTAGCCAAGAAGAATAAAAACTGCCCGGGTGTGTACTAACTGTACACACCCGGGAGTTTAAGACGTTTATTAAAAAACGTTTAAATGTACTTTTTCAGCCTGTTCTTTAGTAATAATAAGACAGATCTTTTTATAAAAGTTTGGAAAAAAGAGACTAACATTTTTCTCTCACTATCTGCAGTAAAATCAGAGTAAACCTCTGGGGACTGCACAGTGGAGCAGTGGGTAGAGCTGTTGCCTTGCAGCAAGAAGGTCCTGGGTTTGATTCCCGGCCCGGCCTATGTGTGAATGTGTGTTTGTCCTGTCTGTCTCTGTGTTGCCCTGTGACAGACTGGCGACCTGTCCATGGTGACCCCGCCTTTCCCCCGGAAAGTTAGACACCAGCACCTCCCAACCCCACTAGGGTATAAGAAAATGGATGGATGGATGGACTTCTGTTTAAGGTCAGTTAGAATCGCTAATCTGATTAATTGTTCCAGCCCTGATAAGGTATGTTGTCTTGTCTCCATCTTGTTTTTCAGTGTTTTGTTGTTTTGGGTTTGTGTGGGGGTGTGTGAGTGTGTGTTTGTGTCCAGGTAGTGGCCGCCTTGTTCAGCCGACCATGCCTCTCCAGCTGTCTCCCTCACTGTATGGGCTAACCCTGACTGACATGGACCCGGCCCAGAGGCTAAGCACACAGCGCGGCGGGTTCAAACGCGCCCGGCGACAGATGCACAGTGGTTGGTTGTGGCACTGACAGCTTGATCTAATCTGACCCCAGCATTGGATGTCTGGTTTGAGGTGTGTGTGGGGTGTGTGCCACAGCTGCTGAATGATGAGGTTCACTCCATCACCTGCCTCCCAGTCAGCCTCCTGTGAAACACAGGATGAATGTCCTCTGAGGAGAAACACAGCTGGAGTTATTCCTGTCTTTGTGAGGACAGATGCATTTATTCTCTCTGTTTTAAACTTATACAACCAGCTCGTAACCTTTAAGCAGTGTTCTCATTTTAAAATCAGTGTGCTGCGAAGAATCCCACGGTGAGACAAGCAGACTCGAGCCTCTGATTATCTCACCTCAGTCCCACGCTAATCCTTCTCCTTCTGTGGCCTCTTTACATTTGTCAGTGTCTGCAAGGAGTGCAGAGTCAGCAGAATGACTGTGAGGCTCCAGCAACTCCAAGTCTATTGTTCACACACACACCCCTACACACACCTGTTTAAACATGGAGGATCAACACCAGGATCCTCTATTAGTCAGATCTAATGCATCTAATCATTATGGATTGTTGATTTGATTTGGTTGGTTAGTTGGGTTGACTGGTTAGCTTGTTTGGGGTGTGTTGGTTGTTTAGTTTGGTTGTTTGGGTGGATGGTCTCAGTTTGGATGAAGAGAACTCTGGTGGTAGATTGAACTACAGTGCAGGGCATTCTGGGTAAAAACAACCAAAACAAATGTGAGTAGCGCTGCCGGGAGAGATGACAAAAAAGAAATCCTACAACAAAAAAGTGACGCCACTCCAATTTTGCTTACATTTTACGACAAAGGAAGTCGACCTCTGTTTTCTTCAGAGGTTTTTGGTGCAGTGCCATCACAGGAGAGGAGGGGAACATGTTTTTCAAAGGGTTTGGTTGGTTTGATGCAGTGCAGTGTAAAAGCCAACTACAGCCGCTGAAAATGTAACAAATGCTGCGATTTTGGTTCCAAATCAAACCGATTCTATTGGACTATTAGGGGTGAAAACAGCCTTAGACACAAAGGTAGAAGATTTTTTATCTAGAAGACCAGCTAGTTATTTTCTGCCAGGTGCTTCCATGGTTACCCTAAAGTTTGAGAAATAGCTTTTATTCCATTAGCCAAAAAAGGAACCAGAAAGCAGCACTGTAAACGGAGAAAAAGCCAAAATGAGCAGGTTTCTCACATGCTGTGTTGCCTGAGTTACAGCAACATCAGGTCAACCGCTGAAGCATGAAACCCGTTTGAGATGCGACCAGATTCCCTTGATCTACACCGAGGATCACAGCTACAAAGCTGGAAGTCACTCTGCACAAATCTGACGTTTTATGTTTACCTTGAATGCATTTCTTTGATGTCTGCTTCAGGAATCAGTGTTGAACGCGTGCCGCATCAGAAGTGATGTATGAATGGGACGGTTATTATGGAGCGGGTGTTAAGAATAGCACAGCGCCAGGCTCCTGTGGGAGCGGCTTGGCTCGTTCTGTCTAACTATTCTCATCTTTCTCTTACAGTCTCTGTTTTGCTCACACAGTCACAGCATGCAGAATTCCATTAGCACTGGCATCAGAGTCTGTAACACTTGTAGCCTGCAGCTTCTCGCCATCTTCTGCCATATTTGTGCGTGCGTGGGTGTGTGCACAATCTGTGTTCTCATCATTTGTGAAATTTTAAACGCAAAAGGACTGCAGGTACTGTAAAAGATGCAATGTTCAGGTGTTTCATGCACATCTGTGTAATGGTGTGGTAAAAAAAAAAAAGGACAAGGTCAATATGTCATAGCTTTCCTACGAAGCGGTCAGACAGAAAAAAAGAAATCAACAAGCAGCAGAATCCCATTTGCACCAGCCAGTCAAACATTCTGCTGAAGTGGTAATGAGCTGTGAATCCACAAATGACTGCCTGAATGTTGCATTCACAGAAAAGCCAGCAGCCTCAACACACAAGACACTTCCCACAATGTTCAGATTGGCGGTCAAGATGATTTTTCCTCTACTACATTATTTTTACAAGGTTTCACACACAAGCCCACAACATAAAACATCAATCCTACATAAGCAAAAGCAGTCAGTGAGCCAATGAATACATGAAACAGAGGAATGCCCTCCATTTTTTTGCAACTGCACTGGATTTAAAAAAAGCAAATAGCAATATATGCAGGAAGGCTTGAACACAATAATAGTAATTCACACCAGCTTTTTGTGCGTCGTCTCCTCAGCCACAAACACAGCAGCTGAAACGATTAATCAGATTAATTGTCATGTATTGATTATTGAAATAATCGTCAACTAATTAAGCAATCGATTAATCATTAACCGGAGCTCACAGACTCACAGGACATTTGCTGAAGGAACAACATACTCAGAACAATAAATAATGTGTTTTGGTTTGAGATAAAAAGAAAAACTTTGTAAATATTTTCTACTCATGTAAGAAGAATTTTTTTAGCTGTTTATTCATCCATTACTACAAACGTTCAGGTGTACACTAAAGAAATGATATGTTGTTGTATTTTAGGTAATAAAATGTTAATTTTTTTATTTAAAAAGTGATTGAAATATTTGTTATTGGTATTGTTTAGTGTATTTTTAACATTGTATAAAGAAGGCTGAAGTGGTTAAATGAAAAATGTGCAGAATGTGTCAATTATTCAAAATAATTGATTACTAAAATAATTGCTTGTTGCAGGGGTCAAAGACATAGATTTTTATTTGCCTTTTCTTTTTACTATTTTTATTAGCACAGATTTCCCAGTTCTGAAATTGTATAACATCTGACAGGAGGAATCATGTCAGAATGACACTGCTAAATTAACGGCATTAACTAATTCTTTTTTTGGGGGAAAAAACATTTTAAAAATGTCCCCGATTACAAAACTGTTACAAATAGTTTAAACACATATCGTATCGTATTAATTTTTAAGTACATGAAAATGTCATGTACTTTGTGCACCAATCTCACCAAATACATAAATCAGATTATTGAAGTTAATTTATTTCCATAAGTGAAACATGTTATATCGATGAATTAAACAGACTGACGCTTTCAAGCTTAAATTATGATTTTAAGCTCACAGCTAATGAAAACACATTTAACATTAAAATATTCCATCAAACAAAAAAAAAAAACATTTTTAAAACAAAAAGGGGTTTTAAAAGTTTCAGCACAGTAGCTTATGAGAACCGCATGCACGTACAAGTGGCTTTGTTTACTTAATTTATCCGTAGCGTAACTGAATTTGTATTGAGTCTCTTTTCTAAAAGCAATACCCATTTCACAGAGACTGAAATGAATTTTTCCTTCTGACTGGGGAACATTTCTGTTAAATAACTTGGCAAAAAGTGCCCTGAAGCTAGGGATGAACTGAGTTTGCTTTTGGATTTGTCTTTATTGATCACTAATAACTTTCAACTGTGTGAAAGTGTTTGTAGTCTATTTTTGACTGTGAGAAATGAAACACAAAAGTTCTTGAGTTACACGTTCTAAAATAATACTTTGCATGCTAACCTGCAGAATGTAAGGAAAATCTGAATATTAGAGAGAGATTCAGATGTTTATTAAAGTAGGAGTTAGAAAAACTGATCAGAGCATCTCTGGTCTTTAAGATTTCCCTTTCTGTAACAGTTCATCTCTTAGGGACTTTAAAGGTGACCTATTACGCTTCCTTGAGCAGGTTAGGATAGGTCAATGGTCTGTCTATACAAAATATGTTCATTACATTTTTCACACAAAATAATTCTCAGATAAAGAGATTTTAGTCTGGTCAGTTCTGCCTATGCTGAGCTCCTTTCTGCCATTTTAGGGCCTTTGTCACTTTAAATCCAAATATGCTGCTGCTAGCCTTGCCCCCCAACTCAATAATACAGCCATGAATCTTTGAAAAGCAGAAGTGGAGCCTCCTGCACAACCAACATGAATGGAACAAGTGGTTTCTGGATGGTAAGTCAACAACAAAACACTTGTCATTTCCAGCAACCATTGTATAACACATACAGCGGTAAAACCAGCTGACCAAACATGGTCAACTTGGGTTCCTAGGTAACGGGGCTGGGCTCAGCTGGGGTTTCTAGGTAATGGATCAGTGCCCATCGAATGTGCAGATTTTGAAATGGCTCGTTTTCCAGATACCAAAAAACATTAACTTATTAAAATGGCTGGGTGCTTTTTGTTTTAAGTGCTTTGACCATTTTTAGAAACAGTTGAAGTCCAAATGTAAGAATAAAAACATGAGGAAATTTTACATCAGGCTGCTGAAGAACCATAAGGCAATGTCAGAACTTCAGATCTGAATCACCCAACCTCTTTCCTAAACTCCAACCTAAACCACCACCTTGCTAACAACCATAAACACAAACATGAAAATATATTACATTTCTAACCATTAGCGTTTCCTCTCTGCGTGCATGAAATGGAACAAGTTCGGAACCAGCAGGCCCTCCAGGTGGTGCTAAGCATCCAAAGCAGAATATAAATGATTGGTTAAGTCTTGCCTTGATGTTTTCATTTCCGTATTTATGATGTTGTGTCTTTTCTTCTGTCTAAACTTTCTGTCCTGGCTGCACGGTTGGTAGCACTGCTGCCTTGCAGCAATAAGTTCTTGGGTAATTGTGTAATAAAATAAAAGTGATGCATGAGTTTTGAAATAGGAATTGGGTGCTTTTATTGTTTCAAATGGATAAGATGTACTGTATTTCCTTCCACCATCTTCAGTCACCTCAGTGAAGCACTGAATGACTGTAAATTAAAGGTTTTATACTGCGAATGTGTTTGTGCAGATTAAATGTCGCTCTGTAGGCGCCGTCAGCAGCTGCTTCATTTAGGAAGTGAAGCATATGTTGAAATGTTTTAAAACTCAGAGACCAGCGAAGAAGAAGAAATTCATTCTTTGATTCAGCTTTTATTATGTCCGACACTCCAGGCAAGAGAGGCAGACATCAGCCGAAGGATTAAACTTGAACAAATGGCTCCCTGGTTATAAATCCTGTGCCATTTCTTGTTTTCAGCTTTTATTTTTGATTGTGATCATAAGACGGGCATGAATAAGCACAACTCTTGCCTAGAGCTGCTTAATTACAGCTTCTAAGGTGTTGTTTTTACATCAATAACCACATGCTGTATTTTCTGTGACGCTTTACCGTTATGCCTGCAGTCTGCAATGCAAAAACAGTTCATTAAGGAACCATTTAACTCACTGTGAGACACAAAGAGAAAAACGGAAAGAATCTGCTGAAAACTGGCCCTTATTGATCGGTCACAGCTCAACATTTACAACACAAAGCTGTAAACACAAGTAAGAAATCCAATCAACTCAATAATCCCACATTTTTCTGATTTACTTAATGAAAATTTGAGATTCTACAAGTGCAGGCAATGCATTTCATTCACTAATTGTACAGCATTCTCAAATTACTCTTCATTAAATTTGTTTGTGCTGTCACTTTCCATTGTTGGAGAGTTGGTCCTGAGGCAGCAGGGATCAGTTTGATCTGATCTTAATGGGAAGACAGACTGGAAGCCGGGTGGGTGATGTCACGGCGAGGCCTGCTGCTGTTTAGATGCCCTTTAGCTGGAGGAAAGGACAGACTGATAAACAGGGAGGAGTGGACGTGAGGGGAGCCAAGTAAACATGTCTGCCAGCTTCAATAAGAGTGAAATGGGGCCTAATTTTCAGAAAAACATATCAAAAAAAGAAATAAAAAAACAACTAAGGAGTTATCAGGTGGAGGGTAAATATTAGTCTGCTGCAATTAATCGAATGATAAACTAATATGAGAGGATCATTTCCATGCTGACGATTATTTTGTTTGCAAGGCCATTTTGCTTATCATTTGGGTTGTGTGTGGTTTGTATTTCAAATTTAATTATTGCTTTTGGTTGTGTTTTATTTTGGAAATCAAAAATATCTACCTGTATTAGGTGTTCTTTTAAAAAATAAAAAGTTTATTGGTCTTTGAGAAAGCAAAGTTGCATTTTTTTGCCATATACAGTACAGACCAAAAGTTTGGACACACTTTCTCATTGAATTCAATGAGAAGGTGTGTCCAAACTTTTGGTCTGTACTGTACATACATATATTACTTGAAAATGGCCTTTATTAATTATTCCATTAATTACTGGGACAATTTATTCAATTATTCAAACATTTTGATGGTGAGAAACACAGTAACAGAATTTTATGTGAACATACATCATTTGTCTCTGACAAAAATAGAGGCACAAAAAAAAATCTTTTCCATTTTTCAACTTTAAGTGCATAAATTTTTGATTAGTAAATTAATGAGGAATTATTTTCTTAAAAGAATCTCCTACATCTTGCTAAAAAGTCAGTAGTAAGTTAGTACATTTGAAATAAGACAAAACTAAGATACTTGTATCAGAAACTAGATCATAAATACTTGGTAAAATTATGCTTTTGCAGTGTACTAGTGAATCAACGACACTATATTAGACTTTCCAAAAAAAATCTGACACTGAAAGTGTTTTGTTATTAAAACTCTCATATTTTTGCAAAAAATTAAAGATTTCTTATAAAAAAATCAAATCAACTTAAATAACCTAAGTGTAACTACTGCTTAAAGTTATTAAAACAGTAAGTTGATTGACATGTACTAACAATCACTTTACAAATAAAGATGAATGGTTTGATTATAAGCCAATGACATCATGAATCTAAAGATGCTTAGTGAAACTGGAATATTATTCCCTACCTCGGTTGTTGCAGCACTGCAAGGTTTAATGTTGTCTGATTTGTTTGTTTTGAAATGCAGAGACACAATCTTATCCGAATCTCACTGACTTCAGGAAATAAATCATGGTATCGACGTGAAGCAAGAGAGAGGCAGATTTGATCTGGCTGGAGCTAATTTCAGAGCTGTAACAGAGAAAGGAACATTTAGGTTTGTAAAAGTAGACTGGCCTCCCAGGCACTCCATAGATTTGATTAAAGATGTTGCATAAAGGTGAATATAAATTCATAAATCTCTCCTGGAGCCATCTCATTTCTATGACGCACTTGTTAAGCAGAGTGTTAACACAAGCTTGGTGAGCCTGCACCGTTAGAAAAGCAGAACCCAGTAAGTAAAAATGGCTCCCTGGTGGCCAAATACTTGCCTGCCAAGAAAGAGTAGAAAGTTGAAGTAGCTTCAAGCCTTAAGGAAAATTCAGGCTGTTGCTCAGAGCTGACAAAGGCTGCTAAATAGTTCACTGCCTGGTTTGTGGAGCAGGAAGAAGGTTTAGAGTTTCTGTTAACACTGAAATTAACTTCAATTTTTTCCCCCAATTTCTAAATATTTTTAGCTTGTTGATCATTTTTGTTTCTTGTTATGCGTGATAAAATCAATAAAGAGACCTTCAGGAGCAGGTGGAGGCTGAAAAGAGAAGTTTGGAGAGAAAAGAAATGGGTGTCAACATTTGTCATGAATGACAGATTGCATGGTTTCCAGGCACCCTGATGTTCTCATCTGCAACTGATTAAATCTATTTGTAGCCTTGTTATTGTGATTTATGTGTCATGTGAAGAAGAAAAGAACAAAACGTGACAAATCAGATACATAATCTGAAGCCGGACTTACAAAACCAGCGAGAACACAAAAAAAGACACTTTATCATATTAGTATATTTTCACATCTAATTAATCAATAAATTAACGGTTTGTTTTAGGGTTTGTATTAATAGCTGTTCAGTGTGCTGGTGAAAATTTAACAACCAACTTAAGCAGTGACGCTCCAGAACCGTCAAGGCAGTAGTAAGTAATAAATCAATTAATCGCATGATTAATTAAAATGATTTCCATTTAAAAGCCGGCATTTTGAAAAACGCTGAAAAAAATAGCAGAAAAAAAATCAATTCTATAGCGAATCACAATTACTAGTCCTGGAAATTCAGAATCAATTCAAAATATTCAAAACTCAGTTTTAGTCTGCTTAATTTTTTTGTAAAAGAAATATATTTTGAATAATTCTTTGATTCCTATTTATTTAAGAAAAAGCCATTCAGCTAAACTAACCTAGATATGGTAATTTAAGTTACAGAATCCTTTGCAAAAATTTATTTTAGTTTAAATATAAAGTCATAAAATTTGACACAATATGAAACCTTGTAAAATTGTTTTAAATTAAAGTGCATTTTGTTTACACTGTTTTCTTACTCTTGACACATAATTTAAACAGAATCCCAAAACCAAACACAAACATTGTTTCTAAATCAAAAATTGTAACCCTAAAACTCAGTAGTTAGTTCACACTTTTTTCTATTTTTTTTTTTTTTATTACAAAACTTCTACCTGTCCCTTTTGCCTATTTTCCCTGTCAAATTTGAATAGTTCATATTTTCTGAAAGCGACTTCATAATCCATTTAAATCGTTGTTGTTGTTTCGGGTTGTTTTGTTTATCTATTTTGGATATTCCAAATGTTTTCTAGTGCCAGTGTTAAATCTTGGCTACACATTAAAGTTTTTGATCTCTGAGAGAGTGTACACATTATGCCTTTACTATTATTACTATATTACTTGAAATGGTCTCAAAATGACAGCATTACTGTTTAGTGCAAAAGTGACAGGCCTAGGGACAAACCGCCATAAGTCAGTAACATCACCTGAGAGTCTTAACAGATCGCAGATCGGTGAGGGTGCCATGACGCTTTCTACGCCATTCCAGACTTAAAGTTGAGAATGTTTTGTTCTTTGTAAATGTGCCATATCTGGCAACTTTGAACAAGTCTGACAAAAAACTTGAGCGAGCTCAGACAGATTCCTCCTTCACAGCTGGACGACCATGAACACAGAGAGGCAATTTATAACAAAGGAACCAGAGAGCAAGACATTCAGAGAACAAAGAGGATGAAACTTCTACGTTTTTCTTCCTACTGGAGGAAAAAAGATGAAACCAGCTTCCTGATGATAGACCTGACCCTTCTGTGTTCTCTAATAACCAGCAGAGTTGGTCGGGCTTTTAGGTGAGAGGAGAGATGCATAATGCCCAGCAGAATGGGTAAAGTTACTTTAAATCGCAGAGTTTCTGACTCTGATCATAAATATTGGGCCCATTCCAGAAATTTCATTTGAACCAACATAACCATCGCATCAAAAACCAGTTTTAACACATTTCCTACTAAAACACCTCACTGTGGCAAAGTTTAAACAATCTTATGCTATGTACACGCAGCAGGTATTCGTGCTTAATTATGATTTTTTGCTGAAAACGGGGTTTTTTTTGCATGGTTGTTTTTACCACCAATTAAATGCAAACAAAATGCAACTGCCATTGCTGAAGTTGTTCAGAAATGGGATTTGAAAGTATCGTCATACTATGAAAAAAGCTCAACTGATAACTATGAACTTTAATGGAGCATTGACTAAAACTTCTGTAGGCAACATCTGTTTGGATGTGTAGTCAGGACTAACTGTGGTGGGATTGTGATGTGATTCACTTCACTGACTTATTAAATAATTTCAGAATGTCAAAGAAAATCTCTACCGCTTATGTCCAGATTTACTGCGTCTGGCTTCTTCTGGTGCAGAATTATAATGAATGTCTCATTTGAATGTCTCAGAAATTTGGATAAAATGCGACATAACTGTTCTGACTGCTTTGAAAACTATTTAACATGTCCAATATTAGTAGCACAAGTGGTTAAAAATCTGATTATTTTTCGGGAGTGAAAAGATCAGAAATGGGCTGTTCAGACTGCCGTGAAAAAAAATCAGGTGAAATAGCAAAAATTCAGAGCTGGGTTGTTTTTGCCTGCTGTGTGTACGTAGCCTCACTGTTGATTTGAGATTTATGAGGAAGGCCATATTCAATACTGACACTGGAAATCCATCCAATATCCGCCAAAATACAAGCATCAGATTATATAATAATTTATATCCAGAAGACTATTTTATTTAATCTAAAGGTGATAACTTGTGTCAGATACTTTGGTTGAACCATAACAACAAAAATGTCAAATTCTATTATCACACTGGTCAACAGCCAAAAAAATTGTCTGGGGCTTTTCAACTGTTTTAGGGTAATTTTGAGGTGCTGAATTCAAAAATCACATTAGTTTTGCTCAATCAGGTAAACTTTCTGAACTATGGATGTAACATGAGCATCAAATGCATGACTTGTCACATACGGATCGATTTTCTGAGAATCTGGGCTCAATGAGTGATGAGCAGCCGGAGCAATCCCATCAGGACAGAAAAGAGATGAAGATGTAATGTTCAATTTACATGTACTTAGATTATCAATGTTTATTATTCCATTTACTGAAAACTAAGTTTAAACCAACATTTAATTAACACACTCTGTAAGAGAACTTTTTTTTTCTCCTAAAACCTTTTTTTGGATGAGAAATAACTGATAACGTCACAAAAATGCCATCAATTTAGTCAGAAGATTAGATTTCTCTAAATCAAATTAGAATAAAAACCTGACTTGATAGAGAAAAAATTATGTCATTTTTTGGATTCAGTGGTGCAAAATAGTCCTAATTCAGTTGAAAAAACAGACAACTTCCAAAAAATATTTTTTTGCTGCCCAGTGTTATTGGTGATTTTTAAAATACAGAAAAATGCAGTAAAGGCAGCAAGGGAACCTATATCAGAAAGGCAGTTAAATAAAAACTACAGTAGAAACTATTGGAGTGAAAACTGTGGATTAAACAGGAAAGGTCATGCCAACTTAATTTTACTTTGGGACCAATAAAGTATTTTTGAATTTGAATTAATGCTCACACAGTTTTCCAATACACCAGACTTTAATAGCTTAGGAAGGAAAAAAATACAACTTTTTAATTAGGGGTGGGCAATATGGACTCAGAATTTTACAGCTCTGTTTTGTGTTATTATTGTGATAATGATAAAAACTATTATAACTATTACTTCTTTTTTAGATACATCAAACAAACAAATACTGCTCTTAAAAACGTTCCCATTAGAAACAGGCTTCTTCAGAAGAGTGATTTACATCACTAAGCTGCACATAGTAACTGCATGTAATTATATTTTCGTATTTACTGATATTTATTTATGTTCTTGTGGAACAAACAGTGGAGAAAATAGTAAAAATATAATTTCCAATTATTGATTTTCTTTATCATTAAATGAAATGATAAAAGATAAACAATACGATAAATGCACACCCCTGTTTTCAGGCTTCTTCTATTTTTGTGCCTTTTATTCAGCCTGATTAAGTAAATGGATTTCTGAAACAGACACCATCAAAACACCTCACAAAATCATCACCGAGGCGGGTTTCATTTCTGCTTTTCCGCTACGTTGAGTAAAAATCCCCTACAACATGCTGGAGTGAGCTCTCATGTCAGACACAAACAATAAAAAGCCCAGAGACGCCGTCTACCAACACGGAGACAGGTGGAAGACGCTGACAGCCTCTTAGGAGAATCTGTCTGACAAATCAGGTACGCATTACAGCCAGCTGTGCATCGGAGCAGCGCCGTGTCCTGCCTGTAACACCCACATGAAATACTGCAGCATCAGCCAATTAAACAGGCCAGAAAAAGGAGGAAGCAATATGGTTTACGGCTGTCCAAAGGCAGAGGAAACCTTGAAGGTCAATGTTAACAGTGACTCATCAAATCCACACTTTAATTGTGTGTGCATTGTGTTTTTTTATCTGTGGACAAAGCTCCAGGCTGGTCCCCGTCTTCCTGTATGCGTGTGTTGGGGTGTATCTAAATGCAACCTGACAGTGAATTGTGACAATAAGTGATTAAGCTTCCTGCACAGGTTAATAAGCTGTATGTCTCACAGCAGTAGGCCACCACGCACGCACGCACGCGCGCACGCGCCTCACTCGAGCCTTCATTCCCAGAAACTATTTTTAGAAATTAAAAAGCGGAATGAGTTGAAGAGTATTTTGAGGAGAAATCTGTTACATCCCTAAACTCTGGGAACTATCACAACCAAAACGGTTCATAATAGCAGCAAATAAAAGGAACCACAGGCATTTTCTATATTTCTACTGTTCACCAAACTAAAACTAGCCAATTTCTCAGCTACAGATTTCTGACTGATTTCAAATATGTATAAATGAGATCAAGTTATTACATTCAGTATGAATTTTGAAGTAATGTGCTGCTAAAACTGTCAAATTCAATCAACTAGAATATGTATTCTTACACTGCCTGGCCAAAAAAAAAGTCGCCACCAAAAAATGGTCACACTCTCTAATATTTTGTTGGACCGCCTTTAGCTTTGATTACAGCCCGCATTCGCTGTGGCATTGTTTCAATAAGCTTCTGCAGTGTCACAAGATTTATTTCCATCCAGTGTTGCATTAATCTTTCACCAAGATCTTGTATTGATAATGGGAGAGTCTGACCACTGCGCAAAGCCTTCTCCAGCACATCCCAAAGATTCTCAATGGGGTTAAGGTCTGGACTCTGGTGGCCAATCCATGTGTGAAAAAGATGTCTCATGCTCCCTGAACCACTCTTTCACAATGTGAGCCCCATGAATCCTGGCATTGTCATCTTGGAATATGCCCGTTCCATTTGGGAAGACAAAATCCATTGATGGAATAACCTGGTCATTCAGTATATTCAGGTAGTCAGCTGTCCTCATTCTTTGGGCACACAATGTTGCTGAACCCAGACCTGACCAACTGCAGCAACCCCAGATCATAGCACTGCCCCCACAGGCTTGTACAGTAGGCACTAGGCATGATGGGTGCATCACTTCACCTGCCTCTCTTCTTACCCTGATGCGCCCATCACTCTGGAACAGGGTAAATCTGGACTCATCAGACCACATGACCCTCTTCCATTCCTCCAGAGTCCAATCTTTATGCTCCCTAGCAAACTGAAGCCTTTTTTTCTGGTTAGCCTTACTGATTAGAGGTTTTCTTACGGCTACACAGCTGTTCAATCCCAACCCCTTGAGTTCCCTTCGCATTGTGTGTGTGGAAATGCTTTTGCGTTCACAATTAAACATACTCCTGAGTTCTGCTGTTGTTTTTCTTCGATTTGATTTGACCAAACGTTTAAGTAATCACTGATCACGATCATTCAGGATTTTTTTCCGACCACATTTCTTCCTGGAAGACGATGGTTCCCCACCATCCTTCCAGTTTTTAATGATGCGTTGGACAGTTCTTAACCCAATTCTAGTAGTTTCTGCAATCTCCTTAGATGTTTTCTCTGCTTGATGCATGCCAATGATTTGACCCTTCTTAAACAGACTAACGTCTTTTCCACGACCACAGGATGTGTCTTTTGCCATGGTTGTTTAAGAAATGAGGAGTTACTCATTGCATCAGCTGGGGTTAAATAACTTGTTGCCAGCTGAAAGATAATCGCCTATGCAGCACTTATCCAATAGGAGGCTTGTACCTATTTGCTTACTTAAATCCAGGTGGCGACTTTTTTTTTTGGCCAGGCAGTGTATGTCAGACTTTCTGCAGGTTTCACCAAATTAACTTTAAGACTTTTTAAGACCATTATCAATTAAATTTAAGACCTCTAGCATGACAGAAATTTACAGAAGAAACTCGCACACTTTGCGATGCTCTTTACAGTCTTAACCTCATGAAGTGCTGAGCGTTTTGGGACAGAATGAACATAGCATCAAATTTGCAACTACCCATAATAGGTGCAAAAAAAATCTAGCTAAGCCAGTAAGGATATGTTAGCAAGTAGTTACCGGTAGCCTCAACAGCCTCGACTCTCAGAATGCAATGAAGATCTCTGCAAATTACTTTTGTCTGACCAAAAAGTCCAGTGAGAAAAAAAACTACACAGAATAAGATAAACAACAAAATTTAATACTTGTATTTAAATTTTTTAAATGATTTTAAGATATTTTAAGGCCTTAAAACATATGCATTTAAGATGTTTTAAGAACGTGCAGACACCCTGCATGAGGTTTATTTGTCAGATTAAAATTATAATAATATTCTTTAAACAGGTATTAAACTTAGCCCACATCTCTGTACTGAACATCTGTTGCTTTATTCCTATGATGGAATATTTTCATTTTAAATGTTGTATTATCTTTATTTTAAAGGTCTTGATGGCACTAGTGGCCTTTTTTCAATAGTAGCTGGACAGGAAGAAGAGCAGCGAGAAGAACTTGAAGTAGAAGACCTGATTGGTCTGAAAGGCCATTCAGTGAGTTATAAACTAACAAAAGTTTTTAAGGTGGAAGTATTATGCAAAAATCAACTGTTTTGGGCTTTATAGTGTTATTCTCTTATAAAAAATATAATCAGCGTTGTTTTGACTCATTCATGCATCAATATTCAACATGGATAAGCATTGCTATAATGACATGTTGAAGTACGAGTGTCGAAAAGAGTAGGGGGTTCTTAAAGAAACAGAGGCCTATTTCAACGTGTCAGATATGGAAATGATGCAAAGTCAAAGTTATTTTTGATATATAAAACATTTTTACAACAACTGAAGGAAACTTGGTTTTATACTTGGTTGTGGTATAAAATGGTAATACTATATGTGCTTGGGAAATACATGGTTATAGGGAGCCATTGCAAAAATGGATGGATGGACTGACAAATAAATGGAAACAACTTTTAGACTAATGGAAGAGGAAATCAACTTATTCGTTTCTCCACACCTGAAAACACTTAAATCCCAGACTTTTTCTTGCTGTGCAGAAACATAATCACTGCAATCACTCTGGAGAACAATTGATTGCTGTAATCAATGTAACAACCATTAATACAAGCAAAATATATTCAACAGTTGCTGAAGAAGTACTTGAAAAAATGCTTGAACAGTTGTAGTTTGTTGTGATTATCTGCAAAAGGTAAAGCTGGTATTGCTGTATTGTATCTTTCTTAGCTTCTGGAAAACACATTTACATATATTTATACATCTTCATTTCTATAACTATCTTTAATCATCTTTTGTTTGTTTCTGTCTCCACCTTTTCATCTTTATCTACTGTATATCATTCTCCGTGTTTCGTCCAGTTTTTGTCAACTTTGGCTCTTCATAAGCAATCTGAACGTACAGGGGCGACCTCGTAGAGACAGAAATAACTCACGATGTGATCTGGTGGTATTAAATAGGCTGATAAAATTAATGATATTAATTGTGAACACATACAATTACTACATGCTGTGATCTTCTTAGGGAGGCGGGCGGTCTTGTTGGCGCCCCCTTTGGATAGTATTAGGGGGGAACAAGCAAACAAAAACATTTAATTATTTAATTCAATAAATATTTTATGTGCATCACCAGAACATGCTCAATCAATAAATATGTTTTTCTTCATGTTTCAAGTTCTGTTCAGTTAAAAAGTTCCTAAAGAAATAAACTCTGCAAACTATGAACATTTTCTGTTATATTTATTCCAAACTAAACAAAATCCACAGTTCAGAAAACAAAACTCTTAACAAGCAAAGAAGTACTAGGTTTTAACAAGTTCTTCCAACCCTGAATGACCTGGTGTCTGTGTTATCGGACATCTCCAATGCTTACAGTAAAACTGGACAGAAATCCCTATATAATGTTTTGATGATCCTTTTTCAGAGGCTTGAAATCAAATTTAGCAAAAAGCAGAGTTTCATAGAGGATGTTCACAAACTGGAACGAGTTATTTGGAAGCAACCAGGAATCCAAAGTGAATCATGCGCCTCGTATTTCTGAAATAAATGTCAGATTCAAGGACACAGCTGTTACCTATATGCATTTAGCTTTACAACAACAGAGACTTATAAACACTTCTGTGCTACAAAACGTTTCATTTATTGGTGTGTAGTGGCATAAAAATAAAAACAAATGTTTTATATGTACATCTGAAGACACAGCAGGCTTTTTACCATGAAACAGGAGTTGCATGGCTTTGTATGAATGATACATGATGCATTTATTGTATCATGTATCATTTAACATGGCAATAAGTTAAATTGATGATTTGTTGCGATGAATTCCAAGTAACGTTTAAAACAAACTGTCCATATTGTTAGTTTTAGTATTGTCTTCACTGTTGGTTCCATGAGAGCATCAATCAATATCAATATATTTGAAAATATAATTCAATGCAGTTAAAATATAGAGTTAAGCAATCCAAATTACACTTGTTTTTATCTGACTAAAGAAGCATATTACAAATGGGAATGATTTTCAAAAGAAGTATTTGTGTTTTTGGGGCTATAATCACTCTGCCATGAAGTAACAGAAATACAATTACTTTAAAAATAAGTAATAAATGGTTCTTATCGTCACTTTTAGCATTATCATAATAGTACCACAGAATATCGTGATAAAACTTACCTATCACTATTCATAATGGAAGTGCATCAAAACCAAAACACAAACTTCAGAGACTAAATCTGTTTCATTTCCTCTCCTTTAGATCTGAAACACATTCTCAATTCACCAATTTAAGGAAAATGGGAGTAAAAATCCAAAGTGTGTGGATTTTTTTCTGCATTTAACAGGTCATTTAGCAGCTTTGGCAGCGTTTAAAAGGATAATTTGTTGATGATGTTGAAGAAATAGAGAGAGATTAAAGTCACTGTGTCGGGTATATGGTCTCAGTGTGGATCTGACCATCTGCTTTCTAATCCTGCCCACCCCTCGCTGCATGGATCACTGCACTACCCCTGAATTATGGCATCAGCACGCACATTTTTCTGCCAACTGAGGACGGCAGATTCGGTACTTTAGCAGAAAAGCCAAGAACCAGATTCCTATCTCATGCCGTCAACTTAGGTTTTATAAATTATATATCCAATTACTTGTTTTTGTTTTTAAATTTGTCTGAACTTAGCTTTGATAATTTAAGAGAAAACTTAATGGATACAAATGTAAAAAGGAACTACTCCATTACTAGTGTCCTACTGTGCTTCCTTAAACTATTACATTAAATATTATTTATTCATATTATTAAAGTCTTGTGACAGTATTTTACATTCTACAACAGGGATAATGTAAAATCAAACAAAATAGTGTTTTTAAATGTCTCCGTCAAACATGCCGTATACACCTGAGTGGTTTGAGAAAGTTACAAAATAAATCAACCTTGAAAACACCCAACTGAAATTCAAGGATTTCAAGCACCCAAACAGGCCCTGGTAAAAGGAAAAAACACTTTTCCCAAATTAAAGTTGATGCATAACTGGCCTTGATAAATAAAAGTTGAAATAATGAATAGTCATCATATCAGCTATACGTTTGTTCCTTATTTATAATGTCTGGTTTTTAATGATATAATATTTGGTTAAAAATCAGTGGTTTGGAATCAAATTTTAGATCTAAATATCAATAATAATACAGTCACAAAGTGTTGCCTTGATGTAAAGTACAATGTTGACATCCAAATATTTATTTATTTTTGAGATGTCACCAAAAGAAAGTATTTAAATATTTGCTTCGGTATTGGTCTATTTATGAGGAAAAACAATGCCGCACACACACACACGCGGGCGCGCGCGCACACACACACACACACACACACACACACCCACACACACACACACACACACAGAGTCAACACAACTGTATTTGACTCTCTGTCTCTTTGAATCCCTTCGTCAGGAAAAACATGAGAGCTCAGAGGTCTATTTCTGACTCACTCACTTGAAGACGAAAGTCAGTCAGGCATTGCTGATGAAACACACACACCCACACACACACACATTATTTTCTACATCATTGTTTTGATGAAGTGAGCAGACATGTTGCATTGGACTTCCCAAACCTCAGGTCTGACAAGAGCTACATGCAAGAGCTCTGAACTATAATTTATATAAAACGCGTTGCCATGGCAGCAAAGCCTCTGCGCTGCCTCCTTAACAATAAATCCAACCTTTTCAAACAGAAATAAAAACTCACAAAATACAGCTTTCAAAAGGAAGAAATAAAAAACTGAACAGAGGCTGAACAAGAAGGTGATGAGAACTGCTGTGTGGGATTAAAGATTACTGCCAGGAGTCTTAAATAACGGCGGTGGCTAACAGGTCCTTCATCACAAATCATGAGGTTCAGAGCCGCTGGAGAGCTGCAATCAATGACCCACTCACTCCCTATGCATGAAACTCCTATAGAGACAATATGTCAGGAGCACCGAGATGGAAACCGTCTTTCTGCGGATTGTAAGGTTTAAATTCATGACAAAAAGATGATAAGATAGGCAGAAAATGGTTTATAGAAATATTAAACGAGAAAGCTGGTCAGTCAAAATACAAAATCAAACATAAACAAATAATCGGATTAATCATGATGAATCAATTACTGAAATAATTTTCAACTAATTAAGTACCAGATTAATCGTTAACTTGAGTATACGGACAAGCTAAAAAAGAATAGCTAACTGCTGAAAAAACTTACATTCAGATAAAGATGCCCAGAAATGTTATTTATTGGCCATTTTATCCACTTTTTGCATCAATAAATATCAGTAAATTCAAAAATATGATTAAGTGCAGTTTCAGTGTGTACTACAGTGATATAAATCACATTTTTCAATCCATTTCAGATGAGAATGTTTTCAGGAACAACATTTGTGTCTGTGGCGCCAGGAATGCTGAACCATGCACTCACCGTCCTGCAAAATGATTTTGAAATGAGTAATAAATAGTTCTTTTATCATACTCTTTATTGTTATCATGATACTACAAAATATTGTGATGAAAAATCTTCTTTGTTTGCAAATATGTTCTACCCAGACCTCCTCAAGTGGCCTAGTTTTAGCTAAAGGAATGCAATTGTTGCATTTTAGGTAATAAAATGTTTATTTTCTTATTTAAAAAAGAATTAAACTTTTTATTTGTATTTTAATGCATTTCTAATATTGTTTAAAATAAGCTTGAATGGAAAATCTACAGAATTTGCCTAAATTTTTTGCCCATTAATCGATTAATCGTTCGAATAAGTCAATTGCTAAAGTTGCAGCTCTTTCCCAAACATTTTCAGTCCCTGTGGGTTTGTCCTCTGCAGCTGGAAATCTCTCAGCCTGGGATGTCAGAGGGTTGAGGAGGCGGATCGGTGAGGTTTCAAGGTTGATATTTATTCCTGAACGCCTCTCCCACTCAGCGGAGATCAGCGGTCAGTGTGAGCAGCAGATGGCCCAAACACTGCCGGCCGATTCCCCAGCTTTGTTGTTGTGACCTCACTCAACACGGCGCTGGAGAGAGGCGAGGCTCAGACGTGTCGCCGGTGGGAATGTGTGCAGCCTGCCTCATGAAAATACCATCTACTGTTGTTCCAGTTCCCAGAAACAACAACTTCATACAAACTTTATGTGATTCAGTTTTCTCTTGTCAGCCATTTTTAAACTACCAATTTTATTCTGTTGCAAGGGCTTTAAAGGATGATCATTTTGGCTCCTTTCACTCTGATAATGAACTGGATCTATGGATGCGTTCACACCAGTCCTGTTTGGTCCGCTTTAATCACACTCTAGTTCGTTCTTCTAGAAAGTCTGGTTTGTTTGAAGAGATGTGAATGAGAAATCAAACTCTGGTCCACCTACAAACTCAGGCCTCAGTAAATAAATCAATTAATTACATGATAAATTAAAAGGAGCGCAATAATTTAAATTTGCATTATTTACTGTTTCTCTCTTTTCACCAAAAACTGGATGATACAGATGATACAGGCTTCATAATTCATCCATTTTATTTGTTGTTTTTGTTCTTTTGTTTATTTATTTTAGATATTTTAAATGTCTTCCAGCTCCATTGTTAAATATTCACCAGAATTGAAAGTTTATTGATCTTTGAGAATATATTCATGCATTATGATCCCATTATCATTAATTTACTTTAAAATGTTGTCTCAAAACAACAATATTATTGTTTATCGCAATCATTTCTGGGACAATTTATTGTCCAGCAAAATTTGTTATTGTGCCTAACCTCTCTCAGTTCAGTTGAAGTGAACTCTGGTTCGGTTCGAATACGTACAAGAACACCAAGTGGACCGGAGACTGCTCCAAAAACAGGAAGTGGACAACAGCGCATGGCATTCTGGGTAAATAAATACAACAAAAACAAACACAAAGTTCTAGCCCTGGCTGGTGTTTTATGGTTGAGCAGCTGACTACATTTTTTTTTTTCTCCGAAGAGTTTTTGCGGCGCTAGCGACTCGTATTTTTTAGAGAGTAGGCAGACAGGAAGGAGGGTGAGGAGTGGGGGGAAGACATGCGGTAAAGGTCGTCGGGACCGGGAGTCGAACCCGCAACGTCCGCGTCGAGGACTAAGGCCTCCAAACGTGGGGCGTGCTAACCCCCTGCGCCACCACAGCACGCCCTGACGCTGACTACATTTTTGTTGATATTTTGTGAAGACAGAAGTTGAGCTCAGTGTCTTCTTCTGAGGATTTTGTGTCATTTCCTTCAGTGGTTCTTACTGCAGCGCCACCACAGGCGAGGAGGGGAACAGGTTTTCAAAGAGTTTGGATTGTTTGACAGTACAGAGTGAAATCGGACCGCTTTCTGAAAATGTAACAAAAGTTGCCATTTTCTACCATGCAATCTATTATGTGTGAAAACACCCTAAAAGACATACGACAATACGTTGTCGTATGTCGTATGCCTCCAAAAAGTCTGATGCAGAGATCTTCACTCCTCTATTCTTGAAAAATTAAAAGAAAAAACACAAAATGGCCAACAGAACATTTAAAGTAGAAAACAATGAGCTAAATCATTTTTGAAGAAATCTGTGAGCCTGGCTTGTTATTTCTGAACCAAAACATGAATCCAAGTCGGCCATCTTCCACAACATAAAAAAAAAAAACTTTACACATGTGCCATATTCCTCTCATGTTTTGATCATCTCATTGTGATAAAGTAGCACCAACTGACTGGACCTCTGTTGAATTATGTCTGTCACTTTAAAGTGGGAGGACATTTGTTTTATGTTACATATTTTTATTTAAATAGAAAACAGTTTTCAATTAAGGCTTTTTTTAAATAAAAAAAAAACAAATTTTGTTTATCATGATTAATTTGTAAAACCAATAAAAATGGTAAAACATCCAAGAGGGTGAATACTTTCCATAGTCTCTGTATACTGCTGCCTTAATTTCAACTAAAATGGGTTCAATCTTTCATGTTTGACCTCCAAATGATGAACTGTTGTGGATAACAGCAGTCATTTTTAAAACTTTAACCCAAAACTGTTTATATTTTCCATCTGGTTTGTTTCTGTGTATATTTACCATCTAAATTGAGCAAATTTCATATTCTGCTTGCATCACCTTCAGTAGTTAAGTGAGTTGCCACTAGAGTGAAACTGTATGCTTGCTGAAGCTTACTCAACCGATTTTTCTCTCTCTGACTGCCAAGCAATGAGTTTATTCCACAGTTTTCCCCCTTATTTTTGACTGGAAATATGGCAATTTTAAGTGCTGTCCTTCACATCTATGCATTTATTGTTACCAAATCTTCCTAAAATATCTGCAGTGCTGTCTTACGCACTTCAAACATTTTCATGTATATGTGTCGAATAAAATCAACAAAAGTAATGAAGGAATAAATTGTGGGAAAAAAAGAAGAAATGATTAATAAAATAGGAAAAGCTGTCCACGATACATTGCTATAATGATGAAAAACTAAATCTAAAGAAACTTTCCCTGATCTCAAAAAGCTCTGGCTGGCAGCTTTAAGCATAGTTTTGCTTTAAAACTATTTTAATTCTTGAAAGATGAGGATTTCTTTGCACCTTGACTTATTTTTAAGTCAAGGTAAAGTTTTAAGAAGTTTTTTCATTATGTTACTATTTGATACGATTGAACACTTGGAAAGTTGGCTACAAATTCAAGAGCTAAAATTGTGAGAACAAAATGAATCATAAATTACACAATTTAAACAACTTTTTAATATATAATTAAATTAAAAAATATTTTATTTATCTCAAAGGGAACTCATATCATCCAAGTGTCTCCAAAGAGTCATGGATGTGATGCTGTGTAGCAGTCAGTCTCGCAGAGAATCTGAAGAGGCCTCTGACTAAAGACAGTTGCTGTATGATAGACTCATGAATGCTATGATGCTAACAGAGATGATATTTCACTGTAACATCAGGCATTTGCAAGTACTCCTGTTTAAATTCCTGTCTGTACGGTTAGGGGAGATCACTCTCGCCCATTATAATCAATGTATGAGATGGTTTGAACTTCCTCCTTTTATCTCTGCTTTGCATCCATAAAGCCTCCATTTCAACTCCTCATAGTTCAGGTATTAATTGAGCTTTAAGATGCTAATTAGCTGCTCTGGTTCTAAAAACTATGCTTTGTTATCACGGTTACTCATCATGGCAACTGTACAAAAGCAAAAAAGTGAGAACAAAAATTGCACAGCATATTTGCATGTTTGGAGTAACCATCTAAACATGCAACGGCTCAACTAAAACAAACAAAAGTTGACAAAAAGAACAAACCGAAGCTAACATAACAGAGCTACTCCAACATGCTAGCTCTTGCAAACCCTGCAAAAAGCACAGATTTTATGTTGAGAGGCAGCATTGGATCCTCCCTAACACACACTTTAGATCACAGAAAAGCCACCTCACAAACATTTAAAGCTCCATAATGACAGACTGGGGGCACAAACGTGCCTTTGCAGGCCTGAATCTTCCAGAGCGATCGCTACACTATGTTAGACGTTTTCATTTTGGTAAGAGTCGGATGAAAGCTGTGATCCTCAGGGCAAAAGATTGTTTCATATCCATTTGAAATGCCAGTGAAAGCCCACAAGTAGATCATCCCAGCCATCTGGCTAAAAACAAATCCGTCAGAACGAGTTCTGAAATCTAATACACAAAACAATACCCACAGCTTTCCATGTAACGTTGCTCTGGATATTCAGTTTATTTCAAATTTTAGACATATACGTCAATAAATAGCAACTCTACAGTAGTTTGAACTATTCCAAGGGAAAAGTATGACGAAAGAAATGTTTGACTACAAAAGGATAAAAATTAGAAACGTGTGATTTTTTTTCTATTCAGCCCATCTCTACGTGAGTCGTAATAAATTAGAATATCAACAAAAACTTGGTTTATTTTAGTAACTTGGTACGAAACGTGAAAATATACTAATTAGAAACAGAGTTATATATATTCCAAGTGTTCATTTTTACTAATTTTGATGACTATAACTTTCAGCTAAGGAAAACACAAAATTATGTTATTTAGAAAGCTTGCATAATAAGACAAATTAGAAAAGAATATTTCTTTACTCTCCACAATTATGAAAAAGGCTGCTCAGCCTCCACTAAGCTACAAAATATCAATGCTAAAGACTCTTGCTAAGCATAAGCTACAATATCCAAACTAATTAATGGAAAGTTATGCGGAAGGAAAAAGTAAAAAACTGTCAAAAGTATAAATATCTGGTTTAATGACCACTGTGTTTGGTGGAAACTCCACAGAGAATTCATCAGAATGTCATCAAAAGGAAAATGAAAATTAACAATGATAAAGAAGTACCATTAACTATACTCTTCTGTATTAAATTATATTTATACAGAAGATTCAGGTGAACTAAAATTTAGATTTTCATAGTTGTAAGTCTTAATCACAAGCGGTAACTCTGAAAAACATTTTAAATGCATCACTCTACACGTAATGAATCTAGAGTTACTGAACTAAATTAACTTTGTTATAATGATATTCAAAATTAATGAGCTGAACCTGTAGAAGTGTTTGTCCTCATAGTGCAGCAGCCTCAGCACACCTGAGTCAAATGAGTTCATTAACTCCAGAGTTCCTTTCTAATGGCCCATTCACTGGGTTCAGGTGTGCAGAAGCATCTACAACAAGGCAGGAATTTTAAATAGGAGCATTAATTATTTAAAGCTTGTAGAAGTCAAACCAAAATTAGGTCATAATCAGAGGTGGGTAGAGTACCCAAAACTGTACTCTAGTAATAGTAGGACTACTTCAACATATTTTTACTCAAGCTAAAGTAAAAAGTCACCATGTAGGAAATTACTCAAATAAGAGTAAAAAAGTATTTGGTAGAAGGTACTGACTAACTGATCAAATTATCAATCATCTGATTTTTAAAAGTTACATCAGATGGACCAAAATATAAAGAAAAGTGAAAATTTGGGAATTTTAAGGACCAAAATGACAATAATTCATATAAGTAACAAAAAAAATAACAATCAGGCAAAAGAAAATTTTTCCAAATCAGTTTCTTTCAATAAAAAACTTATGAAACTTTCAACAAAAACAGCAGGTGTGTTAAAACATGTTTGCTTTTCCATTCAGTGGGTAGAGAATCCAGAAGTTTTACTCAATCATAGCGATACTTCAAAATAAATTTACTCAAGTAAAAGTAAAAAATACAGCATAGGAAAAATACTTAACTTCTTTAAGTTACTCAAGTAAATGTAATTAAACTACCAACTCTGATAATAATAAATAATAATCCAGGATATGTTTTAATAGATTAAAACTTGTAAATTAATGAGGAACATTTAAGTGTTTCCCTTTTAATTTTTTTTGGCAAGTTAGTCTTAAATTAGAAACTTTCAAATTTTATTTTATATAAATTGACTTGCAAAGTTAGATTTAATCATAATAGACCCCGAATGTACTAGAACATACCTTAAATCCAGTGGGAAGTCATAATGTTTTTGCATCTATTTGTTTTGTTCAATATTTAAATATTTCCTGTTAAATGTGAAGAAATCATAATGGAGTCCGGTGGAAGAATTCTGCTTACCTTGGTTAGCTGTGCGATCTTCTTGCTCATCCTCAGGTGCAGGTCCTGGGTATATTCCATGGCGACGCCGGACTGGAAGGAGGCGGTGGATGATGAGGATGATGATGGAGTAAATTTCCCCTGACTGGTAGGGCAGTAATACTGCTGCCAGCCCGACCCAGTCGCCATCTTCACGATGATGCTTGAGTGAGATAAGGGCAACGATGGTTAACTGGACGGGGGGCTAGACGGTGCAGAGACGCACAGAGCTGGGACAGCGTGTTTCAGCGAGGCACGGCAAGAGTTAATCAAAAATATCAAGCCTTTCTGACACACAAACCGCTTTCATTTTGCCCGCTTCCCGTTAATAATAAACTAAAGGGTCAGATTTTACTGATTCAACCCCAGAAAATACCAGCTACTAGCATCGTTTCTGTCCGTTATCAGCGGGTCGTAGTGCGGGCACCTGGCGCTGATGTGGAGCTCCGGTTCTCCGGGCGGCGGGCGGGCTGCCTCCCTCCCAGTCGGTCACCTTGGTACCGATTCTCAGCGGCAGCCGTTAGGAGTAATTCCTCCCCGAAGCATTCCGGCTACATTTACCGGACAGAGCGGAGCGCAGACCGGAGGGGATAATGGGAGAGAGTTGGAGAGAGAGCGAAAGACGAGCTCGGCGGTTGGTTGCTGCTCCTCTTGTTGCCATGGATCATCTCAACAGTTTATGCTGCATTCACGAAGGATGGGAGCAGCGCTGCGTTCACGTACCGTCGGAGATATGAGCTCACGCTTTGTGTTCCAGCTAACAGTGGCGGTTCGAGAACAAATTTTTTCTTACATTTCTTAAAAGAATAAGGTGGCCTTAAATGTGTTAATCACAAGTCTTAAATTTTGTTGTGGTAGCCTGTTTAATTTGGTATATTCTATAGTTTTTTGTTTTTCTTGCTGTTACACGAAAGTTTCAGTCATCACAGACCCGAGGCGGTTGCTAGCTAGCTTTGTATTTACGCCCATCACTGATTAGCACAGATTTACCCCCAGTTGGGTGGGCGTAAAATGGAAAGGTAAAAAATTGACTTTTGAAACTCTTGAGTTTCTCAAAAAATGTAAACTTTTGGAGATCACAAATGTACTTGTTTTTTCTATTTAAAAAAATTCTGAGAGAATGCTCTTTAAATTTCTGAGAAACTTACTCATTTTTCTACCTAAAATGGCTTTAATACGCCTTTGTAGCTCTGTCACTTGAAGCGGTTGCAGGTATCACTTTGTAGAGGTCAATATAGCATTGCTAGCTAAATAGTTAGCTTTTTTTAAACTCCCGTAATGGGTAAGTGCAAACTTACTGCTAGATGGGTGGATGATGTTCGTCTTTGTAATTGGTTCACTTCTGCTGCCAATCAGTTTTATTTATTTTCAATGCTTTTAGTACATTTATGTTGTGTTGTCACGAAACGCTGTGTCCACGTACCGTTGGAGCAATAAGCTAACACTTGCGTTCCAGTAATGTAAAGACAAACAGTGGCGGTTCTAGATCCAAATTTTCAGCTCTTTAGAAGACGCTGAGTGCAACTTCCTCCTAAGCGAAATGGAAACAAAAATGGAGTAGCGTCATTGTTGGATTTGCTTTTTCTACCTTTGGTAAAAGATCACCAGCTAGCTCTCCCGCTAGGATTCGACTCTGGTTTGTTTTGGTTGTATTTACCCAGAATGCCTTGCGTTATAGTCCGCCTTCATTCACATAATATGCATTCGAACTGCGCTAGAGTTCCGATGTAGATTGGTGAAAAGGGTAAAAATCCATCATTGATTTACATATTTTCCAAAGCCTGAATGTTCAGCTGCTCCATGTTTTTCTTTGGAGGGTCGAATCCATAATGTTTTTAGCAGGAGTTGCAATAAAGACTTTCTCAACAACAAAAAGCATTTAAAATCTTTTACAGTACAGTGATAATTTAAAGATAAAACCACACACCTACAGAGGAAGCTGTTCTGTAGGGAGAACACTAAAAAAAGGGCTCCTACAGATGTTTTATGTAAAATTACAGACTCAACTCTCCAGAGTTGGCAGTTTTTTACATTCTAAAATAAATACTGAAGCTTATTATACATTTCTGACACGTTTCTACAGGATTTCATAAACCAAACCTTGAAAAACACACAGGAAATAAAAGAGAGGATGAAACAGCACACCAAATAAAAGAAGGCAAGGAAAGAAGAACACAAACAGCAATAAATGAAAATATTTTAAAGAAGGAATGACAGAAGGTAGCAACAAAAAAACAAAGAAGTAAGCAAGGAAATAAGGCTGTAGGACAGGAAGGAAAAGAGGACAAAAGGATGGAAAGGCAAAAGAAAGTAAAGAAATACAATGACAGAAACATGGGCTCAAGGAAGGAATTAAGGACACAAAGAAGGAAATAAAGGAAGAAAGAAAAGAAAGAATGAATGGCACCAATAAAGAAGAGAAGCAAGGAAGGGAGGCACTTTAAGACAGGTAGAAAATGAAATAAAATTTGGAAATACAAATACTCTTCTATGTGCATTTTCTTTACTCAAACCGCTCCACACCTGGAAAATTCCTGAATTAACTTCCAGACTTTTCCAGGCCAAGAAACCAAAGAAATCAGAGTAAAATCAGAATAAATGGCATCATAAAACACCGTATTAAACACTGAGGTCAAGTTAATCAGCTGGAGTCAATTACATCCACTTCCACCCCATAATAAGCTTCTATTAATCATTTACCATTCACCCAGAAAATAACTGTTTTAACATCAAAGGAAAAAAATAAAAGTAACAGCAAACACAATGTAAAAATATGACATTTAATTTATTTCTCACTGCTTGTGTTTGTTCTGATGAAGCGGTTCACCAAGATTTCTCAATAATGTCCAAAACTTAATGAATTTATTGCTGGCTTGTTCTTTTTTCGCACCTAAATATGTGTGAAATCAGCCGAATCTCACCTCACTTCACAGGTGGAACAACTGAAAGCATTTTCAGTAAAATATATTTTTTAAAAACAACAAAATCAGTGTTTGTCTGTTTTTATGTGTGAATATTAAGATCTGCTGTGCTGTGCAACAGAAATGCACCAATCTGCTTTTCAGTGACATCATTTCATCCATCAAAGCAGAAAGAAGAGAGAAGAAAAATAAAAATAAAAAATTCAAGCTGACTGGAACGGCAGCTGCAGGCGATCTCTCAGTCATAATCACAGCCGTGACGCAAACGGTTTGTCTTCTGCGTTCTATTTATGGTTCCAAATGGATTCTTTATTTTATTTTAACATGAAAAAGTGTTTCTAAGGAACTAAAATCATCGGTGCGCTTTATTGTGCAGGAATTCAAAGAAACAACCACAGAGAAACACTCTGGTATGTCAAGGTAAAAAGGATTTTCTACTTTTGCTCTGTTAAAAGAAACATATCTAGTTTTTTATATTTTGGGCTGAGATTAAATTTATTCTCAGTCATAAGAAAATTATTTGAGGTCACTTTCTTTTAAAACTCCTGGTGTATCTAGCCAAATTCAGTAAATTAAATAAAAATGGATTTGTGTGTAGCAAAGTCTGCAAAAATATCTGAATAAACGTGATTCTGCTTATTATTACAAAGGCAGTTTAGAGCGATTGTAGAGGAGAGAGAGAGAAACAGGAGAAGTAATTTCACCAAAAAAAAAAAGTTTCAAAAGTTGAGAATTTGAGATCAAAAGTCAGAATTCTGAGATTAATCTCAGAAATATTCTAGAAAAACTTGAAAAACTTCTATTTTTCAAGGTTGAAAAGTTTTGATTTTTGTAATTTTTCAAAGTTTGAAAAGTTTTTAAAAAAAGAGAAAAAAAAGCCTTTTAAAACTCAGAAATTTCAGTTGTTTCTAAGATTTTGACTATTCAAACTCAGAAATTTCCCTGCTTTTCTAGAAGATTTCTGTGATTAATCTCAGAATTCTGATTTTAGAATCAGAATTCTCACTTTTTAGATTTAAGTAAGAATCTGAGGGGATAAAAACATCCAGACTCAGAGCAAAAAAAAAGTCAAAATTTTGACTTTTTTTATTATAAATCTGACTTGTGTTAAAATTTAAATTTGATTCTAATCTCAGAAAGTTTTTTGAACAAAACTTGGAAATTTCTGAATTTGAAAAGTTGAACATTATTTTTTTTGTCACAATCACAATTTTGACTTTTATCTTCTCAAAAGTCTAAAGTCAGAAATCCGAGTTTAAAGTCAAAATTCTACTTTTTAATCTGAATTCTGATTTTTTTTTTCAGAATTCTGACTTTAATCTCAGAATCATCCCTTTCTTTACAGATTTTTTCAGGATTCCGATTTTAATCTTCTGTGATCAAAAGTCAAAATGATTTTTTTCAGTGATCCCAATCCTCTTCTATACTTTTTGTTGTGATTGTTCTTTCTTTTTTCTTGCAGTTGAGAACATTTCTTTGTCCTGAAGCAGAAGAGCTCCAGGTTAAAGAATCACCAGGTTCGTGTTGTGATGGATCAGACGCCAGTGTTTCCAGTGTTTCCAGTGTTTTCAGTGTTTCCAGTGTTTCCAGTGTTTCCAGTGTTTCCAGTGTTTCCAGGGTTTCCAGTAACTGAATGGTTTTGGATGCCAGTTGTGAGAAGTTTAACTGCAGCTTCAGATCTGGAGGAACTCCATTTATTAGCAGTTATGATGTGTTTTTGCACAGATCCCATGCTGTGCTGTTTCGGTTAAAATAAAACAAAAGCATTTCTTTTGTGTAATAACCTCTGGAGTTATCCAATTATCTTCCAGTTTGATTGCTTGGCCTCTAGTGTTAACGATGTTCTCTGTTTATTTCTGAGAGCAGAGATTAGATTGTGGCCGTTATTATGTTGTCAACTTCATCAGGTTTTGGTTGTGCCATCGGGTTCTTCTAATTGGATTATGTTGGTCTGTATTCCCTCAGCAGGAGGAAGCGCAAATGTACAAAATATACAAATTATTAAGCTGGGAAAAGAGGAGATGAAGGCCCGCCTTGATTTTATTCACTCTAAAAGTAGAAACGAATGCATCGGTGTGGGTGTTTATGCCAAGAACAAAAAACAGCAACAGATAATCACTCTATTGCAACAAATGCAATTCATATTTCCCCAGACTTCTTTATTTTAAAGGTTTTCTTACATTCCTCAGTATCTGTATCATTCTGTTGTTTACAACGGATAAATCTTTGTTTAGCTTTGTTTTGCTCTGTTGTGTTAGAAGCTGGTTCAGTCAGCCGATGTAACGAGTTCATTATTCACTGAGAGCAGCGTAAATGAGGATGTGACCTATTTTAAAATTATTATAATAAACATGCTGCTGCCAGAAACACACAGAGAAATTATTACCATCAGAAAATGATATTTATTTACCCCTAATTTTGGAAAGGACAGAGTTTCAAAAGTCAAACATTTTCAAGTTTTGGAAATTTTCTGAGTTTGAAAAGTCAGAAATTTCCATGTTTTTATGAACATTTCTGAGATTAATTTCAACATTTTGGAGTTTTATCTAGAAAAACTTTCATTTTTTTAAACTCAGAAATTTTCAGGGTTTCTTTTTTTTTTTTTTTTTTAGAAAATTTCTTAGATTAATTAAAAAATCTCAGAGTTTTCTTGCAAATTTTCTACTTTAGAAACTCAGAAATTTGCAGAATTCTGACTTTGAAATCAGAATTTCAATTTTAATCTTTTGAAATCAAAAGTCAGAATTTTACTTTTTTATACGAATTCTTTCTGTAAAGCAAATCAAACGTCAGCGGCTTTTACTTTTTTACTTTCAGACACTTGCTATGAGTAACTGTGGCAACAGTGTGTTGTTTTTACAATTAGCCGCTGATTACAATCTCAAAACTCAAATAATATCTGAAATATGACTCTAAATCCCATGGATGTATCTCTTCCAGCCATCATAAAGGGAACGAATAAAATCCCCAACTCCAGCGTCTCACGCAGCCAGACTGAGATTTACAGTGTTTGTTGCTGAAAAGCTCAGATTTATTTGGTTCAAGTTAAAAACTCAGCAGAAATGACCTTTTGTTTAATAACTGATTGTTTATTTAATATGACAGACAGAAAATAAGGTAGCAAAACTATGAACAACATTTAATGTTTTCTGAACAGGTTGTTGATGAAAATAAGAGTTAAATGTAATTCTCATTTAATTTAATAAGAATTCTCATTAAATGAGAACTTAATATAATGAATTAAAGGTCAATAAAGTAACCCAGTAGCAACCCCGTAGCCCAGATGGACCAGTGCCAGTAAACTGTTTGTATCTGCTCATGTCAGCACTTTGATGGCTGTTTTAATAAATTAATTTGTCGTTTAACGAGTCAAATAATAGAATTATCCTATTGTTGACTAACATTAAATATAGTGCAGTAAAATTTGTTTTCTTTTTTATGTAATTTGTACTTTGAGTCTGTAATAAAATCTGTCTGTCTGTCTAACCATTATTTAATTATATGGTTAAATAAAGGTTAAATATATATATATATTTTTAATTCCAGGAAAAACTCACTGAAAAAAAAGCAACAAATATGGCATTATAGGCCCACATTTCTGTATTAAGATAGTTTGTTTATTAGTCTGATGTAAAGTTTCAATCTTAAATTATTATGTTTTAATTGGTTGAAAGTGAAAAATTATCATAATTAACAGAAATAAAGGTTTGAAAATATCAACCTGTGTGTAATTAATCCATATACTTTGCTTTTCTTCATGAACTGAGTTACTGAAATGAGCAATCTTATCTGTAATTTTCTAATTTATTCAGTATGACTGTGAATGGACTCCATGTTCTGGTCTTACTGAAGTGTTTTTAAATGTACCAGTCACATTCAGTCATCAGCACACGAGTTACGGCTGAACTAACGGCCCCGAATGATTACTTTCCCCCAGTGAGCCGAAGCTGCCCGGAGTTAAATTAGCATTGAACCCGACAAATATGCAATTTAACGGTCGGCTCGACTGAAAAAGACCACAGAAAAGAATCCATCTTGAATTTAAAAGCCTTGAGGTTATAATAGAAGAAAGATTAGGTTTGGTTGCAAAAAAAAAGGATCATAAAGGCTCAAGTGCCCTCCATGTCCAGATTTGATTAGTACAGAAATATATTTTATCATTAATATTCAGCCAGATGCAGCAGGGTTAACAGGAGGACAGATGAGCACCGATCCTGATCGCATCGTCCAATAAAACCAAGAAGTTAATGAAGCCCGATGTTCTGCCAGAGGCCTTTCTGAAACCTGGAAGTATCAGGTTTTTGTCAGGAGGTTGGATTTGATCAATACACTGCAGAAATACACAGCATATTAAAAAGCAAACATACAGTTCAATCCAATTCTTGCCTTGGGTGTTTACTGGCATGGTCCATCAAATAACGTCTTGCATAAAAATGTAAACTTCAAAAAGCAAATTTTAAAATTCAAGCTTCTGTGCCGACGAGAAGCAAATCATTCAAACTCTTCGCGGCGCTATCAGTGAGACGGTTCTGCCTCCACATCATCAACAAAGATGATAAAAATCAACAACAACCATGTCACCACTTCCAAATATAACTACAAGCCGAAATCAAAGTGTGTATTTCAATTTGCTCAGCAGCAACGAAAGTTTAAATCCAACATGAGAGCCTCTGGATTCGTCACAGTCAGCAGAACTGACAGCTGTGAACTGATGAGAAGAAAGAGTAGAAAACATTTCCTCTCCTGTCGTTCCTGCGTTTATTAGACAGCTGTTTGGGAAGATGTAGACGGCAAACGAGGGATTAAAGAAAGTGGAGTGACATGCAACACGGATCCTCGGCTGGAAACAAACCTGAGACGTTTCATCGACCGGAACTTAAATCATTTACAAGAACAGCTCTGAAACTTTTAATGTCAGGAAAAATCGTTTCATGAAAGAAAAACTAATTCAGGGCTGCAGCTTAGTATTATTTAAGGACGTGATTGTTCTATCAATTATTCTGACGATTAATCAATTATTATGATGACTAATCGATTATTCTGGTGATTAAATGGATAAAATTGGATTTTCATTACATTTTTATAAAATACTAGAAATACATAAAAAAAGGCGAACAATTCAGTTCGTTTTTTAAATAAGAAAATAAACATATTGTTGCACAAAATCCAATAAAACTGCTTTCATTTAGTGAATTTGAATCAGGTTAAGCTAAAAATGCCACTTGATGAGTTTTGAGTAAAACATATTTACAGACATAGGAGGTTTTATCTGAAATGCAAAATATTTTGCACAGTTTTGGCTTAATTACTACTCTGAATATGTTTTTTAGAGTTTGTATCCACTAGTGAACGATTAATCAGTTACTAAATTACTAGACGGTTATTCAATAATTGATTAATCACGATCAAATGCTTCAGTCGTAATAGATTATGCAGATTGAAATATTTTGAGCTGTTATTTCTTGCATTTCTGATGACTTGGACTTACAGATAATCAGGACCCAAAATTCAGTGTCTCAGAGAATTATAATATTTCCTAAGATCAGCAAAAAGGGATATTTTACATAGAAATATAACTTCTGCATGGATTACTGCATCAATGCGGCGTAGCATAGACGCAGTCAGACTGTGGTTCTTCTGAGGCGTTCAGGAAACTCAGGAAACTGCTTTGATCATCTCCATTGTTGGCTACCATTTTAGCTGATTCTTCTTGAAAAAGCGAATAAAAATATTTATAAAGAATCTCTCTTTGATTTTCCTAACATTTAACAAAACGAATGATGAATACTAATACAACCATTGATGCTCACACCTTGAGTTTCCAGCATTGTTTCTAAATAGTTGACAGAATAAGCAGAGTTAACAGGTTTTTTCCACCCTTCACCCCTCAGGAGAAACTTCCCTGACAGTTCCCCCATCACAGAAAATGCTAAACAAGGATACATATGCATGTACAGGCTGTTTAGAGATTCAGCTGGTGTTTTTGTCCCCGCTGTGCGTATGGAAATGTATTCAAAGGCACCGTGTCACTGCCTTGTCATCCCTCTGCTCACCTGCCAACTGATGGAGAATGTTGGGATGAAAATCCACACTTAAACCCACTGCAAAGTTCATATCATACACAAAAATTCAGAATATTAATACAGAAGCAATTTGCAAAAAATATCAATACACTACATTACCAGCTAATTTAGTCATTCTCCACTTATAGAGAATAACTAAGTTAATTAGTCCGCTGAGTTAATTTTAACTAATTCCATTCGAAACTTTGAGTAGGATTCAAATCTTGTTAATTGAATTCACTCCAAATTATAGTACAACAAACATTATGATGGACACAATATGACAGAAAAACCACTTCAGTGTAAGTTTATAGCTAACGATCATTTTAGGAGTCAATTATTCTAACGATTAATCAACTAATCGGACAAAAAAATTGCCACAAATAAACCAATTAAGCCTTCATTATAGAATATTAGAAATACATTAAAAGATGCAAATAAATAATTAATTCCTTTTAAAATAAGGAAATAAACATGTTCTTTCCTAAAATGTAATAACATAGCTTTTTTTTTTTTTTACCATCTGCAGCAAAAAAACCAAACTTTTAGTGAACAGCTGAATTAACTGATTACTAATTGGATAGCAAAAGGTGCTTAATTAAATTTTTTAACAGGATTTGAACCAGGTGACACTAAAACTCACACTTGAGAAGTTCTGGGTAGTACATATTTATAGACAAATATGTTTTTTTTAATCTTAATTAAAAAATGCATATATTTTTGTACAGTTTTGATTTAATTATGGGGTTCTTTTGCTATAATGGAAGTTGAAAATAAGATATCCAAGGAAACCCAGTCAACTGCTTCCCATTATTGACTTTGCAGCATTTCCTATTCCTGGGCAAGTATGTGGTGACAGTAGAGAGGAACCACCAGGCCCAATATGAGCGTCCATCAGGTGTGACACAGGAAGCACAGAGAAAGCATGAAACCCTGGGCCAGGTGTGCTTTCTATTGGAGTTAAAAAGAAGTTGATGGCTTCTTCCAGACAAAGCTAAGATACAGCTAGCACTTTCTACAAAAATAAGAAAAATAACATGGTCAACTGAATTAATTTTAGCTACATTTGCATAAAAAACAGCTCAGGTATAAATATTGTCAGTGTTTCAGTCAAGAAAAGAACCACAGATAAACCCCAAAATAATTATTATGCTTCTCTGAACAGGTTAGGATACATCTATGGTCTATACAAAACATGTTTGTTACATTTTTTTGCACAGAATCCTTTTTAGATCATTATATTTTAGTCTGCTTTAGTTCCTAAAACAGCCTGTTTTGAGCTACTTTATGGGTTCCTGTCACTTTAAATCCAAAGAAGCTGCTGTTGGCCACGCCCCCCAACTCAATGTTTACACTCACAGGTGAAAATGGCTGCAAACAGATCACAGCAAATATTTTCTGGACGATAAGTCAACAACAAGACACTTGTCTTTCCCATTTTACAGCGGTGACTGAACGTGGCGGAACTGGAACTGAACGTTTGGGTTGCTAGGTAACGAGGCTGGGCTAGGCTGGGGTTGCTAGGTAACGGCGCGGTGCCTGTGGAATGTGACTTTGAAACGGCTCATTTTTGCGCACATTTGTAATGGAAACAGCTAAAATAATGTTAAATATTTTAGCAATTAACAGGTTAAATAATGCTTTACTATTAAATTTACTTTAAATTTTTAGAGTAAGGCATTTTAGAATACAAAAAATACAAAAATGTGGATTCAATGTGATAGTCATATAAGAGGAGAGGAAAAAATACTAACCAAGCTCACCTTGCTTGATGTGAAAAGTAATTTCCCCACCACTTTTGTCTGATATGAAAATTTGATGACTTGAAACATTTCGGTATGACAAAGAATGATGTAGCTGCAGAGGAGCAGGTGTTTTTCCAGGTTTAAAATGGAATATTATTACCAGCACTGAAATGGGAGTCTCCAGGGACCGCTGCCAAACACAATAAGCTGGGGAAGGAAAATGTATGACGCTTTTTTAGCTAAATAACCTCTGATAAAGGACAAACTGTGATTTTACTGGTCCAAATATGTGAAGCTCATCATTCTGACTGAAACAATAACTTGACTTAAGTGGACCAAGAAACCATAAAATGAACAATATATGGGCTGTCAAGGCTATAAAAACTCTGGGTGAAGGCTTTCTACCCTTTATGGCTCGTTTTATATAGTCTGAGGGTTAAAATGTGAAGTATTTATCCAGGCGGCTTCAGACACTCTGACAGCATCCATGTGAAGTCAGGAAAGCGACATTTAGGATGTGGAAATGGATCTAAATTCACAGCATCAAAGCTGCAGTCTAATCTGGACTTGTCCTTCCTCCAGGCCAATACTTTGTCTCACTAGTTAAACTTGAATAAGTTCCTCTTGTGCCGACATCCCTGCACACCTCAGGGCTACATTTGTCTCAGTTTTTTCCTTTTTGTACGAAGATACTCTCTGGTGAAATCTTTGAGTTTTCTAAGAAATGGGCCAAGAAATATCACAGCACATACTTCAAATTAAGGGCTATTTTTATACTATCTCAGTTATTTATATTGTGCCTGCGTGTTTTTATTTAATTTAAAGATAAAAACTGACTTTCTAATAATCTCATGCCTCTCAAAACTGCTACACTGTAAAAAAAATATTCTTTTTTAGAAAAGTGTTGTTTTTACAGGAAAACTCTGGCAGCCGTCGTTACCTGAGTATTCATGTAAAAATGACACGTTAGGTAATTAACTCTACTAAAAAAAATTTAAATTAATTTACAGCGATTAAAATGACAGTGAATTATATTAATCATCTGTTAAGTCTAGTAAAATTTAATATTAACTTTGCATATGTATAAAAAATTGTAAAGTGTTTTGTATTTTCAAAGAATGACAAAATTTAGTTTTTCCAGTTTTTGAATGTCACATCAACAGAATTGCTCTAGGATTTTTACAACAGTCTTTTGTCTCCATTTGTAGTTTTAACTAATAAATTTGATTATATTCATATTGTTACTGTAAAAAGAACACAAACATTTTACACAGGTTTACTGTGAATTCAACAAAATATTTGTTTTTTGCTTTACAGTATTTTTCTGTTGTGATTTTACAGTTTTTATGCAAATCTCATGACTATTTTTTAAAGTGTATATTCTGTTAAAATCAGAATAGTTATTAGTGTTTTTATATATTTATGATGTACTTTACATTCATTATGTTTAACAAGTGTTTGTAGAAATAAATCTCAATAGTTGCTTATTTTTTCAACGGTTCTTTAATTTTGCCACATTTACATGTTATTTCCAGTTAGACCACCAGATGGCAGCATTTATCCCATCCTGCTTCTTTAAAAACAGAAAAATTGGAGCATAATGAAAATATATAAGCTGTAAGATATACATAAAAAAACTTTCAAATGTTGGGAATTTGGATTCCTAACATATTTTCATTCATGTAAAAAATAAGTGGGACCGGAGGGACCGGAGGGTGTGCTCCAATTATAGAGGGGTCACACTCTTAAGCCTCCCTGGCAAGGTCTATTCAGGGGTCCTGGAGAGGAGGGTCCGTCGGATAGTCGAACCTCGGATTCAGGAAGAGCAGTGTGGTTTTCGTCCTGGTCGTGGAACACTGGACCAGCTCTACACCCTCGGCAGGGTCCTGGAGGGTGCATGGGAGTTCGCCCAACCAGTCTACATGTGTTTTGTGGACTTGGAGAAGGCGTTCGACCGTGTCCCTCGGGGAGCCCTGTGGGGGGTTCTCCGGGAGTATGGGGTACCGGGCCCTTTGATATGGGCTGTCAGGTCCCTGTATGACCGGTGTCAGAGTCTGGTCCGCATTGCCGGCAGTAAGTCGGGCTCGTTTCCGGTGAGAGTTGGACTCCGCCAGGGCTGCCCTTTGTCACCGATTCTGTTCATCACTTTCATGGACAGAATTTCTAGGCGCAGCCAAGGTGTTGAGGGGATCCGATTTGGTGGCCTTAGGATCTCATCTCTGCTTTTTGCAGACGATGTGGTCCTTTTGGCTTCATCAGATCGTGATCTGCAGCTCTCGCTGGAGCGGTTCGCAGCCGAGTGTGAAGCGGCCGGGATGGGGATCAGTGCCTCCAAATCCGAGGCCATGGTCTTGAGCCGGAAAAGGGTAGAGTGCCTTCTCCGGGTCAGGGGGGGTGTCCTGCCCCAAGTGGAGGAGTTTAAGTATCTCGGGATCTTGTTCACGAATGGGGGAAGAAGGGAGCGGGAGATCGACAGGCGGATTGGCGCAGCGTCTGCTGTCAAGCGGGCGCTGTACCGGTCCGTCGTGGTGAAGAGAGAGCTGAGCCAAAAAGCGAAGCTCTCGATTTACCGGTCGATCTACGTTCCCACCCTCATCTATGGTCATGAGCTTTGGGTCATGACCGAAAGAACGAGATCGCGGATACAAGCGGCCGAAATGGGTTTTCTCCGTAGGGTGGCTGGGCTCTCCCTTAGAGATAGGGTGAGAAGCTCAGTCATCCAGGAGGGACTCAGAGTAGAGCCGCTGCTCCTTCACATCGAGAGGAGCCAGTTGAGGTGGCTCGGGCATCTGGTCAGGATGCCTCCTGGACGCCTCCCTGGTGAGGTGTTCCGGGCACGTCCCACCGGGAGGAGGCCCCGGGGAAGACCCAGGACACGCTGGAGGGACTATGTCTCTCGGCTGGCCTGGGAACGCCTCGGGATTCCCCCGGAGGAGCTAGAAGAAGTGGCCGGGGAGAGGGAAGTCTGGGCCTCCCTTCTGAAGCTGCTACCCCCGCGACCCGACCTCGGATAAGCGGAAGAAGATGGATGGATGGATGGATGGATGGATGGATGGATAAAAAATAACTGCAAGATGCACATTTTATTTTCATCCTGGCATTTTCAGGTCAGCATTTGGTGGAGACTTCAAATTTAATAGAAATAAGATGTTCAGGTGAATTCCTAAACACTTTAGTAGAATCAAATTAATCATGATGAATCGATTATTCAATTAATCATCAACTAATTTAGTTATCAATTAATCATTAACTGGAGCATACAGACTCAAAAAGGCCAAAACAATTCAAACATTTATACATTTTGCATTTAAGATAAAAAAAAAAACTGCTGTAAAAATCCCTCTAAAGAAAACTGAATATGTTATACAGATACTATTTATGAAATTATTATAAAAATCTGACTGAGAAATAAGACGATATCATTCAATCATTATTGGCTCTTGATGAGAATTTACATGTAAGTTAGTTTTGTCTAACTAATAAAAACAGAACTGAGCGTCTCATTGGGTGTTTTTGGACCACAGTAACTTTCTTACTGCTATGCTATTTTTTCAGTCCAATTCCTGGTTTTTATTTACTGAATGTCCTTAAAGCTGCATTTGTAGGTGTTTTTTTTTTGTTTGTTTGTTCCTGCCACATATTAGAAACTCCTACGACTTCACGGCATAAACCATCAGATGTCCCATTTAGAGTTTAGTAAATCTTCACTAAATATTCAGTCTACTTTAGAAGGTGACCTTCAGCAGTCATTTTTGGAGGTTTAACCAGCTTTTTTACAGTGTAAGTTTTTAGAGAGCATAATTCCTTCAAAGTTTCCTAAATGTTCTACAATCGGTTTTACTTCCTCACAATGCTTAGGGAATATTTGCTAAAAATTACTCCTAATATTCTGGTTTACATTACTTCCTAGTGTTCAGTGCACTTTTCACTGTCCTTTATCCAGCATTACTAAACCATTAGCTAAAGGCTACAACTAACTTTTCACTGTCTTCTAGCTAGTGTTCAGGGTACATTAGCTAAATCTTAAAGCTAACTTTCTAATATCATCTAATGTGTGTTCTTGGCTAAATGCTACAGCTAACATTTTAGTAACCTTTAGCTAGTGTTCAGGGATTGCTAGTTAAATGCTACATCTAACTTTCCAGTTTCTTCTAGCATATGTGGAGAGTGGGCTAGATGCTATAGCTAACGTTACAGCATCTAAAAACCAGTGTTCAGGGTACATTAGCTAAATGCTACTGCTAACTTTCTGAATCCTTTATCCAGTTTCATAAAATGTTGGCTAAATCCTAAAGCTAACCATCCTGTCGTCTTTAATCAGTGTTCAGAAAATATTAGCTAAATGCTACAGCTAACTTTGAAGTATCCTTATGGCAATTTAATGTTCAGAAAAAACAAGGCTAAAAGAAATATTGTAGATTTGAATGAATTATTTTTTTTAGTTTTACTTCCAACAAAATGTGTATTTTGAGAAAGAGGTGGTGAAAGCTTGAGGCAGGGAGATTTTAGCATAAAGAAGAAACCATATTTCAGTGGCAATTTAAAAAATCCAAATCCCAGATAAACTGATAGCGTATTGAAGATTTCCTCGCAGGTGTTTAAAATACCATTTTCTGTTAGTTAAACTATTTTATCTTTGGTATTTTTCATCAATTCTTTTTACCAAAGAAATGGAGAATTGTGTCTGTGTGACAAACTGCTGGTGTCGACTAAACAGAAATAGAAAAATCTCTATCAGAAAATGAAAAAATAACAAATAACTTCACATCTTCTTACAGTTTCACACCACAGACTAACTGCTGCCTGTTTCTGCTTTATTTACTCTGTTGTGCATCATCTCTCCGCTGGTTGATCCAAATTAGCAGGTATCAACATTGTGTGGATTAATTACACGTTGCTCTCTGCACTTTCTGCCACCAATTAAACAAATCTGAAACAAGAATTAACTCATCAACTGGAGACACAAAGGCAAACAGGATTATTCATCATGTACTGTATGCAGAAACCTAAAATCGACCTGTAATAATAATAAAGTGGTTAATACAACAGCAGCATCTTGTTTTGCTGTTTCTGGTATGAATTCTCATACAAAAGAAAATATTTTTGACCATATCAGAGCTGCTGAAGGTCGACTGAGACAGAAAAATGAAAGCAGACTTTAGAAAACTCGCAGCGAGGGACGAAGCTTTGCTTTATTGGTTTCCATGACAACAAGAAATACTGCAGAAAAACGTTCAGATAAAAAGACCAATCACTTGAGCGAGGTATCAACACATTTTTATGTCCAAACCCAACAATTCTTCACACCGAAATGGTAGACTGGCAGAAAAGGATAAAAGTAGAAAAATAACAAAATGTGTCTTTTAGGAAATATAAAAACCCGTTTATCACCTGAAAATCAGAGTAGAAATTGACTGCTAGCTGCTCTTTGGGAATCACATGGTTGTGGTTAAAGTTTTAGTTTTGTCTGTGAAACTGAATTATCTTTGGTAATTTCATTAATTAAAACAGAAATGGGAGAAAAATGCCACAGGCTGCTTGTCTAAGGATCTAATTTAGTTTCGCTCTTGACCTGTAAAAGTAGCTGCAAATATTCACAAATATATCAGCATATTCCAGAGACAAAATAGATTTATTTTGAGTAAAGATACAGAAGCTGCATTTCCTCAGTGTTCTTGATCGCATTTGGAAAAGTTGATGGAAACAATAAAATTTTAAATTATTTCCTTAATTTCACAAAAAAAACGTTTTTACGCTGGATTGTTTTTATCATTTCAAAATAAAACAAAATGTTAATACACTAGATTTTAACTGAATAAGTTCAGACTTAGAGGAAGATCCTGACCACTGGTGTATCTGTGCCTTACCAGAGGCATGAAACTCTCTTCAGTTTTCGCAACATTCAGTTTGTTATAGCCATGCGTAGCGTCAACATCTGACTAAATCACAATTTTTTGGATTCGCTCCAAACCAGTGGATGGAAACATTAATCAATTCACATTTTTGTTTTTTTTTAAGTTTGCTCAAATTTCGCCCAAACTTTGAAAACTCGTTTTAGTTTAAGCTGATTCATCCATTGAGTCCCGAAAACGAACCTTTTGCCTCCAAAATGATTCCATATTGTTCAAAATTTGGTAGAAAGAAGACTCAGTCGTAGACAAAACTGTGTTTGAACACAGTGTCCCAAAGCTGGACTAAAAATAACTTAAAAATGAGTTAAAAATGGAAGAAAATTCTTTAGAAAACCAGCAGGAGTTCTGTCTCTGTCCACGGTGCTGAAATTCATCTATTTCCAGTAGCAGAACTTTTAGGAACCGTTTCACATTGGCGTCAGTATTTTTACATCAAATGTATCGCTGTGCAGAGACATAAATAACTCTCTAAAGGATCCAACCAGGCGGCAGGAACATCTGTCCAGAATGTGGGTCAGACTTCCTGGTTCCCAGTGGGACTCCAAACAGGAAGTGGAGCTGCAAACTCCTGGGGGATTTCCTGGTTTCAGAACAACAATCTGCTGCTGGTCAACAAACCAGCCACGATGGTGGCAGAGGAGCGACGTCCCAGCAGGGGAAACATCCGACACCCACAAGTTAAAAACTGGGGAAACAAAATGAAATCATGTAGTTTTAATCTGTCCCAGTTAATCCGTGTGACATGTTTTCTTTGGCTCTTTTACTCTTGTGGTTTTCGTGGTAATGGTGCGGAGGTGAGGATGGGTTGCCCGAAGACTCCTGTGGGATGACACAAGCAGAGAATAATCTAAAAACGTGAGGCATTAATATTTAAAATGAGTAACTACAGCAGTGGGAATCATCTGGAGCGCATATATCGTCCTTTGCTGTCACCTGGTGGCAGGTTTTAGGAACACCCGCATTTAAATAAAATCTATGAAGGTTTTATTTTGGATCAATGAGAGCAAGTTGGTATCAAATGAAGACATTTTGATCTAGAAATCCTTCTAATATGCTCCAACTTCTCAATTAATTCAGTTGAAATAATTCACACAACCGAGAACAAAAAATTAAAACTGCCTTCAATGACAATGAAATTCAACACAAGTCTTCTTAACTTAGAAGAGTCCAACCGACCTTGAGTTCCGCCAAATATAAATTGTAAACCAAGTTAAAATCTGTGAATCAAGAGGAATTTAAAGGCATTATTGTATAAAATACAGTACCGAAAGAACCGTCATCACGAACTGGATTCAGCTGAAACACTGCGGGTCCAGTTCACATCGAGGTGCAGACAGTTTGTCCCAACATGGACAAACCAAATGGACCTGGAGGAAAGAACTTTGGTCATATCAATGATCCCAAACACAGAATGAGTAACTGTGCTTAGAAATAAACTGTCTTTGTGCCAGTCAGCCACTCCAAAGAGCTTCTCAGTGGGTCGAATATTCAGCCAAAATTCCCTGAAACTGGAAAAAGGATTCAGAAAGTTAGCTGTAGCATTTAGCTAATGTACCAGGAATATTGGTTAATAGATACTGTAATGTTAGCTATAGCATTAGCCAACACTCCGTATGTGCTAAGGGATGCTGGAAAGATAGCTGTATCATGTAGCAATCCCTTAACAGAGGCTAAAGGACAATGAAATGTTAGCTACAGCATTTATTCCACACTATACGATAGATGATATTACAAAGTTAGCTGTAGCATGTAGCCAGCCTGAACAGAGGCTAAAGGACAATGAAATATTAGCCGTGGCATTTAGCCAACTATCTGTGAACACTGGCTAAAGGACAATGAAAAGTTAGCTGTAGCATGTAGCCAATACCTCACTTGCTAGATAATACTAGTCAAAGGTTGTCATAGCAGAGACAAAATTCTGTTTTCCACAGAATAATGACCATCAGAGCAAAAACTGGAAGATTTCAGCAGATGCAGCTAAAAACAAATATTTACATGAAAATAAAGACACAGCCATTTTTTCCTCTGCAAACTACAAGAGAGAATATGAAGCCGATTTAGCAACATTTAAATTTAAGCTTCCTTTCATTTCCTCAGTATTTGGTAGAATTGCACAAAGTTCTGTTAAACATTCTGGGTTTCCTTCCACAAGTTTGTCAATAATTTGCTGGAATTTTGTGTTATTTCTCCTGACAGAACTGGTGAAACTAGATCAGGTTTGTAGGCCTCACATTTCCAGCTCAGAAAACCAATTCATTAAGTGCACCAGTCCCTCCTGCTGCTAAACATGACAAGCTGCAAGTTTCCTTTACATATAGTTTCATCAGACTGCAGGTCATGTTATGCATTTGTCTGTTTTTTATGGCTTCTTCCTCGCTGAATGGCCTTTCAGCTCGTCGGTACAAATCTTCATTTTAAAAATGTTCTTGTCAAAAAATACGATTTTTTTACCCACATCTTTGATCAGTTTGTTTTTTACGTCACATAAAGATCTAGTTTGTTAAAATAGATCCACAGGTGTATGGATAATTAACCAATCAGAAGCTTGCAAAGCAATGACATCATCATCTGAGAATTCCAAATTCTATTTGCTGATAAAAACAGAAATTTGTAAAAAATGTACAAATGCCACAAAACCTATTTCAGGTTTCTGAAGGTTTTCTTTGGACTTTGGTTGCTTGATAAAAACAAGGAAACAATTATTAGAAGATGTTTTATTCACAATAGAAGTGTAACAAATATAGTTTATTAAAAAGTCTGCTGCTCAATATTATCATTTTATTCCATATATTCAGAAGAATCTTTATATAAATGCCAAACGGCTCGTCTGCCGCAATGCAATATTTACATTTCATATCAACAATAATTATATTTAACACAATAAATCAAATTTCCCCACAGAATTAAAACACTGCATACAAATGTAAAATAATCTTTGTGCAATGGAATGATTCTCAGTGAGTTTTTCTACATTTCTGAGGCTGTTTTCACACATTTGAAGCTCTAAAACGGCTGATTGGGCGACTGAGTCAGTGAGAAAAACAATGAAACACAAAATGATCAGAAAAAAAAAAATCACCAAAAAGGCCGACCATTTTTATGGAAATAATTTAAATCTGAAGGTGAAAATTCAACCAGATTAAAATAAAAAAATCTGCAGATGAGCCCTTTAAAGAGACTAAAACCCAATAATTCTCAAAAATCTGAACAGCTAATTTCATTTCCTGCAAATAAAAATTTTTTAAAAACTTCTGATTTAAAAGGTAAATTCAAACCTACAAAGCAGCATCTCATCTTTTTAAATCCTTAATTTCACCACAAATGAATTGAGAAATCAGAACAAAAAATCTAAACTAAACATTTTGGCTTGAGTTTTATGAGAAAATTGTGTATTTAATGTAAATTATTCATGTTAAAGCTGTAGAACAAATATGAAAATGCTACTTTATACACAAATAAAAATCCATTGATTCTGAGTTGAATTACATCCAATAATTCAGCAAAAACTAAAATTAACACAAGTTAGCAAAACGTTTCTTTCTGAAGCGAAATGATTCAAGTTTTAGATTTTTTCTTCCTTTGATTTTTAGTTTCCTGTTTTTGCGTTTCTACCTCTCGGTAAATTCGTTCTGCAGCTTTTTGTGCTTTTCAAGACAAACAACGAGTGAAATAAAGTAAAAGAATTTCACATTTGCTGGTACATTCATTCGGCTCCATCTGATCCTTTGTTTTGTCGACTGTCACTTGAAAAATATTTTTAAAATAACTGACTTGAGTCTTTTTTTTGTTTTTGCAGATTATAAAGCAGCTGTTTCTGCAGTTTGTTTACTGATTAACCCGCAGCGCCCCCTGGAGTCGGCTCCCAGCACCAGCATCTCCTATGATCTACCAGAAATAAATTATCACAATCAGCTGTTACAGTTTCAGACAAACAAATGACAGAAAAACTGTTCAGAGAAAAAATGATTAAAAAAGGCAAACTTTTTGAAGTAAAATATTTAATTTGAGATAAATTAATTAGAATTATTTCCCTGTTGGAGGAAATTAAAGCTTTTTATTAAGATTTGATTCCCAGAAATAAATAAATAAAAAATCCCCTTTTTGACACCGAAATGAAAAATGACATTAAACTGATGTTTGATTTTTCTATTCAATCAAAACAGGAATTTAATTTAATCAGTTTCAGAAAAATTAAGTCAAGTAATCTAATAGACGCTTTAAAAACAATCAGAAAAATGTTTTGTTTTCAGTTGAATTTCACTGTTTTTTCAACTTTTTCAGAGAATAAAATCAACAATTTTCCTCTGTAAACCTCAAAAATCATTTTTTAAAAGTTCTCTGCTTTTTTTTTTCACTTTTTAGTCAAAATGTCTTGGTCAGAATTAAAACATCATATCGATTCTAGTTGGTTTCAGTAACTTAAAGTGAAGGAATCTCATATATGCTTTAAAAACAAACAGATTGATTAGTTGATTTCAGTTTAATTTGACTGTTTTTGGTACGTTTTCAGAAAATAAAATCAACAAATCCTTTTTCCTAAGCGTCCAGAAAAACCTGCCTGCATTTTTCGAACTTTTTTTCTGTGTTTTGGCCAAACTTAAAGGTCAGACAGATGTTTTATAAACCTCAGATAAATAATCTCTGGCGGTGACGCGACTTTTTTAACGACTAGCCATCTGCCGTCTGTCTGCTTTAAAACTGGGCTGATGAATTTGATCCGCCGCCTCCAACATCATTATTTGGCAAGACGAGAGAAAGATCTGCGAGCCTTGCACATTGTGATTGGTAATTACTTTATAATGCAGCTAATTTCACAGTCTGCAGTCATTTGGCCCAAGATTCAAGAACTGCAGCAGCAGTCTGCCACCACTAGATGTCACTGCAGCCCAGGAAATCAGACTTTTGACTCTGGAGAGGGAATAACACATCTGATCTCCTATTACAGATGGATTTTCCTCAGAAAGGATTGGTAATCCTTTTATTCGTGTCCACTTTTGGTTAAATCTTCATCTGAAGGATGGGAATATACTTAAAGCTGAGAGTCTTTGCTAAAAAAAATCCCTTCTTTGTGTTCATATGAGCTGCAACTCCTGTTTTTACCAGAGAAGGCACTAGATTAAAGACTAAACTGGATGAAATCTGGCTTCGTCTCTATGGTTCTGTGGAAAAAAACGATAAATTAATCATGATGTAAACGACAACGTAAATGGTAAAAGCTGCGCTACGTCAGTATGGCTTCAATGTGACTGAAGGTGGAGCTTTTAGAGCAAAGTTGAGCATTTCCTCACAGAGGAGAAGATCCTGCCTGACGGAAAATAGAAGAAGAGGAGACGAAGGTTACATCCACGCATCAATAAAAACTTTAACTACATTTAAATCACCGCTTTGCAGAACAAAATGATTAAAAACCGTCCAACTTTAATGATTTTTTTTAAACCGTGGATTTCCTCTAATCACAGGGTGAAATATGAACATAAACCACCGAGGCCTGAGTGGCTGTTTATTAAGATCTCAGTTTCAAGATTTTGATAAAAACAAACAGGCTAACCAGCTAATCAGGTTTACTGGGACAATTCTCAGTGGACTGGTCTTTTTTTTTTTTTTTTTTAATCATTTATTGTGAAAAATTTCTCGAAACTTTAAATGAGGTTCGAGTCTAAAGTGATCACTTCAAGTTGATTCAGATGAGTGGATGTAATCTCTGGAACAGCAGCGTAAATGTTCAGGGTCTCAATGGAGGCACTGATTTCAAAATTTGAGCTGATATTGATATCCGATATCAATATACTGGATATTTTCCCATATTTCTGACATTGAAAGAACAACCAGAAAACTCATATTCCCAGAATCCTCTGCAGCATCACCATCACATCGGGTATTAATATCGGGCCAATTCCGGTATTTCATGCATCCCCAAAAATAAAAAATAAAAAAAATAAAATAAAATAAAATAAAGCTCCCTGACAATTTAAACTGCTCCAAAATCCATCAAAATTAATATTGGTTCACCGGTTTAAAAAAATATTCAAGTCTGAGGTCATTAAACCTAAAATCAAACCAATTTTTTCAGGAAAAAAAGGCCAAAACAATCGAGTTAGGAAGAAATATCCGTTTTTAAATCCTTCTTGGTCAAACTCCGATGGAAATGTGAGATAGAGGAACAAATCAAACAGCTGGTCAAAGAAAACCAGTTGAATTTACTGGCAGATATGAACGAGGCATGATTTAGATAGATGAAAACATAAAAAAAGGAAATCCCAGTGTTTGTCCAACCAAACAGATCCTCAAGCAGCGAAAAGGAATCAGAAAGTGAACTGGGAGTCTTTCCGCTCACCGTGTCACTTCGCCGCCCCTGTCAGTCAGAGCTGAGGGGTTTTTGTGCCCAAACGTCTTTAATTCACAGAGCCGCCTGGTTTCACCCTCACAGAGAAAAAAACTAAACCCAACAAACATCCTGATAAATAACGTGACCAGACGAAGAGCAGCTGATTGATTATCTCTGCCGTTTCCAATCCAAACAGGAAGTTCTCATGATTCCGGTTTTAAATAAGCTGCTCCGGATCCGACCCAACCGGAGATCAGTGTTTGCAAAAAGATTCAAAATAAAACAAAAAAACAAATCAGATAAAACCAGAACAGATCCAGTTCATAAAAAGAACAAAAAAATCAAAATCCGACAAGGAGGAACCTGTCACCAGCAGGAGGCTCAGATATACAGGGTCAGAGGTCACTGGGAGGCTACTCCACTTCGTTGGGCGTGTCTGTTTTGTCCTTCCTGATGACGGGCAGAGGGTGAGCCTCGGTGTTGAAGACCCAGTGTTCGAACGGCAGGTGGTCGTCGTCGGAGAACAGCAGGTACAGATACCTGCAGAAAAACACAAATTAAACAGAGAAACTTTTTCAGATAATTTTCAAACCAACGGACTGGTGGGCTAACATTCGCTAATCAGTTAGCGCTTTAGCTAGCTTTGAAAACATCTAGCGCATGAAACGTAAACCGTGTACATTTGATCCTGTTGATCAAGTATCAGCTGGATAGTTGATCAACTCTATCAAATACCCAGTTGATCTGTTACAGAACAAAACATTTAAACTTAGCACTTTAGCATTAGCATCCACTAAATACCATGTTGTTGAAGTTCCCCTGTTATCTCATCATAAAACCTCAGGGAAAATATCATTTTTTCTGCCCCAACTTAAATTAAATGTTGGATTATTTGTGTGAAATGATGCAAAAATTGTCCCGTTTGTGGGTAGACAAAAAACCTGCCGACATGATCAGTAAAAACAAAAATAACTGGAAACAATTAGAGCTAAACGTGACGCTGCGGCTGGCAGGGAAGACTGGAGACATTTGGTGTTTTTCACAGTTTCTGTCTCTACTATTTGGAGCCTTTTTTAATTAACTTTTTTTTTAGATTTATGTAACAGACATCGTCTGGCTGACATATCTGTAATTACTGAAGCTAAATTAGAAGCGTTTGTTTTGTCATTATTCCTGGAACTTTCTCCAGATTTTAGATTTGTTTCTCTGGTGCTCCGTATCGGCGGACATGCGGAGCAGCTGAGACCTGATTCATTTGGAGAAGATCGACCCGCGCAAGCAGAGACATTAAGAAGGTTTTTAATGAATTTTAATTCATTAAAATTAATTAAAACCAAAAAGATTTTAAATTTATTGTTATATGATATTTATTACGGCTATTAGTACTGTTTTGTGACGGTATTGTACATTATACAGCAGAGACAAACTAAGCTAAAATATTTTATTTAATACACTTGACTGCTCTGAGAACAAAACAATAATTTCACAAAAAACTAAAAAAAACTAAAAAACTTGAATGAATAAAATACAAGACAAAAATCTTCTATTCTATATATTTTTTGGTATTTAGTAAATAGAAATAATTTTGGTAACAAGAAAGGTTTAGTCTGATTTAACTTCAGACCAAGAAAGAAAATTATGTTTTTATTAGATGTATGAATTTGTTTGATTTCAATTGTATTTTTTCAAATTCAGGATTTTAATGAAACATTAGATCCATTAAATTACGTTGAGCAGGAAGCAGGGGAGTCAAACTCATTTTAAATTTTAGCTTCATTAAGATTATGAATGTTGTCAAAGGGCTGTTTGTGGCAGAATGTAGTGATAAAACAAACTAAACTGTTAAAATATTATCCATCTCTGCATTCAATGAGTATTTCTTTAAATTAAATAATCTTGAACATCTTTCCAGGATTTTGCAATTGTTTTTGTCATTTCTTGTGACCTGATTTTGTGGAGCAGATTTAGAAATGTTTACAATATTTGCACTTATATATGATGTTAAAAATGACATTTTGAACAGTGGAGTAAAAGTAATAAACACTGCCCCCTGTAGGTGGGAGGTAGCATCACTTAAACCAAATGCATTGATTGTAACGATGCCACTTGACAAAATGTAATGTCTGTTTCTGGTTTTCACAATTGTTGACTACAAGATGTGTTATGATGTTTTATGATTTCATGATGTAAACCTGTTTGAACTGCCTTGTTGCTTAAATGTGCTGCACTAATTAACATGATTGATTGAATATTTTTAACCATTTTTACAGAACATTTGCAATAAAAATCACAACTATAGACCCGCAAAAAACAACAACAGAAAATACTGCCATCCGTTTATTGTGTGTTAATTTCCACAATTGTGAAAAACTAGAGGAACTGATAGACGTAATTTAGCATCTGAGGGCCACAAGATTTGGCCCCTAGGCCTCGAGTTTGACATGTGTATCTTAATGTGTGTGTGTGTGTGTGTGTGTGTGAATGAAATAACCTTAAGCCTCTGTCTGAAGCTGAGCTGGAGTGAAAGGCAGCTTCAGTTTGTGTCAGGTCAGGCCTGCAGGGCCGAAGGGAACGCTGCTCAGTTTGGACTTACTTTAGCGTTTCGGCCAGGTAGAAGCTCTGCTGCACGTCGTCGTGGTTCGGAGACGAGGCGTAGACGTCTCTGACGCCGCTGTAGCCTCCTTCTAGTCGGCAGTGCTTCTCCAAGGCCTGGATGAGACGCAAACAGAATATCTTAAAATATTCTTCAACTCCTCAGCTCATGTTGTTCATATAGAAAGGGAGCTAAAAGAGTTCTTGTTTTATTTTAAAAGGGGTGTCATTATGTGTTGCAGTACCATTTTATACCACAATCAAGTAACTATTTTAATTTCAGTTATAAAAATGATACATATATCAAATATGACTTTAAAAATTGCCTCCGTCTCTTTAAGAAGCTCCTGCTCTTCCTGAAACTCCGCCTACAGGGAGTCATCTCAACATTGCTCCTGTAAGTCTGTCTTGGTAACAAATTTTGTCAGTTTTTGCGATAAACAATAATATTGCTTTGAGTACATTTTCAGGTAATAACAAAGTAGCATAATAATGCAAGAACACATTTTCAAAGATTAATACACACTGAATTCTGATGAACATTTAACACCAGATCTGGAAGACATTTTAAATCTCCAAAATAATTTAACATAACAAATAAAAAAATTAATTAATTATGAAGGGGCTAGTTTAGAGTTTTATCATCCAGTTTTTGGTAGAAAGAGAAAAAAAAAATAAATAAATCATGCAAATGAAAACAATTCAGCTCGTTTTAATTTATTAATTGATTAATTGATTTATTGTGACAGGGCTCCTCCATTAACCCTTTAACAATGTTTTACCAGAGTTTCACTGAGAAGCAGCTCATTTAATGAGCTCAGCAGATGCTCAGTTTCAACAGGTGTTTGCTAATTGCTGCTGGCTAGTCTGAAGGAGCACAGTAGGGGAGGAAACTTAGTTGCCATGGAGATTAAAGGATTCCTCAAATATGCATAAAAGAATCAAAGCAACACTCCAGGTACGTGTTTAATGAGGGAATAACATTATAAACATGATGTAAAGCTCTTACTGCTCCTTTAAATAAAACTACAACAAATTGAGCTGAACTTTATGAGTGTTGTGAAGTTATTTCACCTGGACAGCCTCCCAGCCCCACTCTCTGTATTTGGGGTCGTGGGTGAATCTCCACATGTACATGTAGGTCTCGATGACCTCCGGGCGCAGGATGAAATATTTCTCGTTCTGTCGGGTCGCGATGGCCTCGACTCCGCCGTCGAAGCGGAACGCCTCCGGACCGAGCTTCAGCGCTTCGGAGAAAGGAAACAACACAATTTAAGACTCAGATCGCAGCTTTTATTTACTTTATGTCAAGGATTTATATCACCTGACAGCCAGTGTTAGTAGACTTTAGATTTATATGATAGCTGCAGTATCATTTATCATTCATAATTTAGTTTATGCTACATATGTGGGTGCAGAGAACAACACCATCATAAAACTGTTTTCATTTTGCTCATGGTCGTAATCCTCCAGAAACTTATTGAAACATCTAACAAAATGTAATCATTATCATTATAATCCTTTTCCAATGTTTAATAAAATAAAGATAATACAAAGACTATGACAAAAGAATAAAAATGAATGCTAATAAAGACAATTTTAATGATAATAGCGTAGGCAAATATTTGACGATTAATTGAAAATTCTTCAGTTTTTTTATTTAACCACTTTGTCATTTTTATTCAATATTAGAAATACATTAAAAGATGCAGGAAAACAATTATCCAGTTAGCAATTAATCAATTACTAAATCAGTTGATTATTTTAATAATCAATTAATCACAATTAATTTGATTAATCATTTCAATGGATTTGTTTCTTGAAGGTAAATGGAAAGTATTTGTCTTTTTTACGTAAAGCTTCTTGCTTTTATTTTAAACTGAAGATGTGGAATAAACAGGACAAAATATTTTTTATTAAAAAGCAAAGTTTACTTTATCTCAAACTTCACAAAATAAAGGAGGCATTCCATTTTTGTATTTGTTATGAAACAAAAAACAAAAAAAAATTCTAGATGGAAGAATTTTAAAATACTTTAAAATATTTGAATCCACGAAAATTTAATGATCAATTTACTCAAAAAAAAAAAGAGAAAAGGCACAACATGCTTTAAATCATAAATAAAATCTTTACTAAGACTAGAATCTATTTATAGTTCATTCTGAAATTATTATTATGAAATATAAAATTTTCAGACGATTCAAAGGCTCGTCATGGAGTTACCCGTCCTGGCGTACGACTCGTGGCAGGTGCGAGCGATCTCCGCCGCCTGCTCCATCTGGTGGCCCGTCTTGTCACCGGGGGCCCCGTCGGCACCCAGAGCGATCATGCCGCCGGCGAAACACGTCAGGTGGCCCATCTTGTGCTCCAGCAGCCCTCCCTTCCACTCGGCTATGTAGGTCAGCCCGCTGCTCGACTTCCTCATCAGGTTGGTTTCTATCGCCTGGAAGAAAGAAACAGGGTGGCGAGAATCAAAAAACATGAATCCCATGTTGTCTCTATGATAGGGATGCAATTGATCAATTATTTAGTTAATCTGTAGTTAATTGATCTCATCTATAAACTAATGATTAATTAATAAGCAGCCATTTTCTTGAAAACTTGAGTTTTCTCCATGGCTTTGCTTTGATTGCCTCTTTTTGACAACAAATCCAAGAATGTTTATAAAAGGGATGCAAGTTACCAATGATTTAGTTTATCTAAAGTTGATTAACTGTAAACGTTTAATTGATTAACAGCCATTTTTTTTAAACAAGAGTTTTTCTAGTATCATAATGGCTGATCGTCTTTCCATAACACAAACAACTAAATTGTCCATAATATGCTGAATGGACCTTACCAAGCTCCGCCCACAACCGACCCACGTGACCGCAAGTCTCACAAGCAAAGCCTCCCAGCTGTTTCTATGTAAACATGATTAGTGCATCATTTCTACCGGATTTTCACAATATATCAGCTGCTACATGGACAGAGGAACTAACAAGTTCATGTCATCATCTGGGAGGAGGTTACTGGTTTCTCAGTCACAAGCTGGTTGCAAACCTGAGGCCAGCAGGTGTCAGTCAGTTATGGTAGATCTGAACTTTGACCTCAATATGAGAAGCTACAGACTGATAGGAGGAACCAAAGAGCTCTGTAAAGGTAAAGGCAAATCTTCTGAAGTTGGGACATAATTAATTTAATTTCACATAATTATCGCGGCAGAAGCCATTTGTTTGTTAAAATTTTATGAAATATATTTGTTCTATTTGATGTTTGTTGTGAATGACGTAAACTCACAAACGAACGAGGTAATTAGTCCAACGTTTAGAAACTACAGCGAGTAATGCGCCACAGCAAAGGTAAACAAAGGTAAAATAACCTGAACAGGTGATCAACTCAAAACCACTCCTACCTTTTTACTCTCTCTCTCTCTTTGTAGTTTAAGCTCACCTGTTACCGTGGCAACCGCCTGCTCCCCGCAAGACGAGCAAAGATTAGTTAAAAACATAACATTCAGTCCGTTACGATATCAAGTTTCCAGGCTTGATATTTATTTCTCGATTATTAATCAGCGCTTCCCTGAACACAGCGATGGTTGATTGACTAGCTGTACTTGGTGCTAACGTGGCTAACACGAGTAACAGTTTAGTCCAAAGCCTTTTCTGCTAAAATAAAACCTTTAGTGTATGTCAGATACAGACACATTGCATATTGATCTGTTTAGCTAACGTAAGACTGTGTAGCAGACCGGCTTCAAGGTGTAGAAGTTGTATCAGTTCTGCCATTATGCTGTACTTAGCTAACGGGAAGCTAAGTGTGTTTGTGAGACGGCCACGCACGTGACCACGTAGAATGGGCATCAGCCAATGAAAAGTGGCCCCTCTGGTAAGGTCCATTAAAATGATTACATTTTAATATTTTCTATCAGTTGTGTTTAATACAACTGATAATGGCGGAAAATTGAGGTTTTCTCACATTAATTAACTTAGATATACATCTATGAAGTATAACAAACCAGAAACCTCTTATGTTGCTGAATTGAAAAATGTGTCAAACACGTAATTAACATAAAGAAATACCGTCTGTTGCTCTTGAAGGAATGTTAAAACTTCGCTCTATAAAGTGCACTAACTCAAGTCAGCCCTTAAAATCAACCGTGCTTAGTGGCGCCATGTTTCTCATGTTTTCTCAGTTGTCCGCCCTGCTTTTCTATCAAACCCTCACCTTCGTAGCACATCGTTAATATTTGGTGGATAAGTCGACGCTGCTCCGCCACACGTGAAACTTCATCTATATTTCAAAACGGAACACAATAACGTACACTTCATCCCACAGCGGACTCTGTTTTAACCGTTTCTCTTTCCCGCTCCGCCATTTTGTTTCTGTTTCAACGGCTCCGATTAAGAATGACCAGCGGCGCCTTCTGCTGGATGGCGGCCAAACTACAACACTAAAATAGGGTCTAGACTAGGACGTTACAAGTTAATCGATTGGGATTAATTTTAATCTAAAATACAATTGCTCTATGCTTCCAGATTTAGTTATTGTCGATGTTTAACTCCAATATTTATGCTCTTGAACTCACCACAGTGAGCCAAAAGGACATCCAGCAGCTTTCTCCAGCTGAGACCCGTTGCTTGTCACCACAACTTAACTTGATGATTTATTATGATGGAGGAAATAAATAATCCTCTGGGTTCAGGAGGATTTTTATTTCCTTCCTGCAAATCATCTGTTCAGCATCTTTGACTCTGTGTGAGCCGCTTCGTGAGGTTATTTAAATAACCAGACTTTTGTAATGTCTGCAGATGAAAGCAAATACCACAGCATGACTGCTTTTTATTATCCACAGCTGACCTTGCTGTTGTTGTCCGCCATTATCCAGCATCATCTATAATGACTCAGAGGCTGCATGAGGGATTTAAACCCTGTGGAGTAAACGGCAACACTTCACCAGCTGTAAACAAACACCACGCTGTCTGCTTAGAGGGAACATGTGGAAATTAGACGGCCACTCGCTGTGAGGTTTATGTAATATCACCAGGTTCTAAAAGTTTCATTTGGTTGGATCACATACTGGGGATATGTCGTCTCTAATTTAAACTAAAGAACATTGACCACTATAGTTTTCAGTTGATTTCCCTTTTTTTTTTTGTCTTTTTACACCAAAAAGAAAAGTTACTACAGTAGATCCTAATATTAAGCTAACATCAGCTTATAACTGCCTATTTCAACAGTTCGAACACCAAATATACCTCAATATGTATTAATACACATTATATTGCTTTCGACTCATTATCACTGGAGCATTGACCAACATATTTGACATCTATTGATGATTTTTATTACAGCACTTAAATAGGATGTCAATTGGTGACTGTATGTTGTTTTTATGACTTATTTTGTGTTTTTATGATGTAAAGCATTTTAAACTGTCTTCTTGCTGAAATGTGCTATACAAATAAAATTGATTGGATCTATGTTTCCATTTGTCAGGTACAACTCTCATGTGGATTTTGTGCAAACATTTAAAATGTCGCAAAAAAAGAAAAAGAAAATGCGAATTAGACGTGTCCATCTACTGGTTTGAAGCGAAACAACTGGGCTACGCAAAGTTTAATTTTCATCAGATGTTGACGCTAAGCATGGCAGTAAAAAAGCAAGAAGTAAAGGTTGCAAACTACCTACGAACTGCAGTGAAGCTCAGCCCGTTACCTAGCAACCTCAGTGGAGTTCCGTCCGTTACCTAGCAACCCAAGCAGAGCTCCAGCAAGTTTGGTCAGCTGGTTTCCCACTGTATGAAATGTACAATGGCTGCTGGAAAAGAGTTTTGTTGTTGACTTACCATACAGAAACCACTTGTTGGCTCCACTTCTGCTTTTAAAAGATGTACGGTTGTATAGTTGCGCATTTGTTTGCAGCCATTTTCGCGTGCGAGTGTAAACATTGAGTTGAGGGGGTGTGGCAAGCAGCGGCTTATTTGGATTTAAAATGACATGAGGCCCTAAAACAGCTCAAAATCGGACTGAAATTTGATTATCTAACAATAATTTTGAGCTAAAAAAATATAACAAACTTGTTTTGCATCACCCATAGAGCTAACCTAACCTGTTCAAGGAAGCATAATAACTAAAGTAGGAGATCAGAAAAATCACCCTACATTAAGTTTGACAAAGCCAAAGTTGTGGATAAAGACATATTTAGTATTTCTGACCAACCTCTGAAGCTTTATTTAAGTCCCTGCCCTTTGTTTAACTTGAGCAGCTAATCCAATAAAGACCCTCTGAGCATGTGTGTGTGTGTTTGTGTGTGTGTGTTTGTGCCTCACCTGCAGGGCATCGTAGTACATCTTCTTCCCTTCCTCGTCGGTCTTGTCGGACATAAGCCAGGCCTTGAGCAGATACTCATAGAAGCTGTCGCCGAGGCCACCCACAGACACGTGATCTGCAGCAAAGATTAGCGGAGGAACATAAATCAGCGCCGCGCGGCTCCAGCGAGGCCGCTGCACAAACACCGCTACATTATTCTGGTGGCAGGCTGATCGAGTAGTTTTCTAGATTTTGTCCCGCTGATAGTCGGCGAAGGCACATCCATATGCATGCGTCATTAACGCAGTCCGGCTGCGTTGAGAAGCGCAGAGATTAAATGTCAGCTGTGATCATCTTGAGGCGAAAAGAGAGGAAGAGGATAATGATGATGATGAGGAGGGTTTGGTTTAAAGATGGGGAAATATTTAAAAATAAAGAATCAGCGATGAACAAAAACCTAGAATAATATTTGTACACTGCAAAAACACAAAATCAGTAGTTTTGGTTTAATTTTCTAATGTAAATATCTAAGCAAACCTGAATTAAGAAAAATAACTTAAAAGTAACTTTTCAGCAAGAAATAGGAGCTTATTTAAAGGAAATAATTCCTTTATTTTGATGAAAAGGTTGAAATTATTTAACTTAAAACACGAGATTTTTCCCGGTTTGGAGTTTTAAAAAAAATTAAGACTTTTTTATGGTAATATTATGACTTTGTTTTGGTAATATTAGAACTTTGTTTTCAAAATGTTGCTTTAATTTCAATTATCCCTTCTGTGAGTTGAACAGATTACTAGTGCCAAGCAACGAGAACGTTTCTTTAATTATGAGAACATAGTCCCAATATTAGCAGAAAAAGACACAATTTTACCAATAAAATGTCCTCAAATTACAAGAAAAAATTTGATTTAATGAGAATTTTATTTTTGTTATTTTTCATATTGGAATTCTCATAAAATTACGACTTTATTTTCAAAAAGTTGCTCTGATTTCAGTTATTTCTTCCTTGAGTCGGACAATTAAGTCCGAGCTATGAGAATTTTGTTTAATTACGACATTAATTATAATATTAGCAGGAAAAGATACAATTTTATCAATAGAATGTCTTAAAAAACTAGTTTTAATGAGAAATTCTTTTGTCTTATTTGCTGCCGTTCATAAAATTACTACTTTATTCTGGTCATTTTAACATTTATTGTCATATTATTTCAACTTTGTCATACGACTATTCTTGTGTACCATTCTTGCATTATTATGACTTTATTGTCCTAATTAAAAGTAAATATCTTAGCCTGACCTTTATATTTTGTTATAGAGTTGATCTGAATTCAAAATCCAAATAAAACACGCTTATAAAACAAGATGGCCGCCATGGGCATTCTGTTTGGAAACATGAACTAAATCTTAAAAAACTTGATTAAATCGATTCATTTCTCAAAACGACTCAAACCTTAAGGTAGAATATAAGAGTTTATAAGCGTCTCTCCTGTCAAAGTTCATAGTTTACAATTTATTAAGCAAACCCAACCGCCACAACATACTATCAGCCTGGATAAACAACTTTTATGCATTCATTCCTCTTTTCTTTATGTTATCTAAACAGCAATTCTACTTTTATGCATCAGTTAATGAAATACTTGCCTGAAAACACCGTTATCAGCTTTGTGTCACATAAATATGAACAATTATAACCGCTCATGTGTTTAAATGGTTGTTTTACTGAGCATTTCAGAGCAGTCTGCGGGAACAGATCCATATTTATCCGACTCAGACAGTTGCAAGCCTTTCATAAAAAGCTGAGCAGTAAAACTATACCTGACAGCGCTTAATAAAAGCTGAGAGCATATCAGTGGATATAAAAACAAAATAATAAAACCAGGCAAAAGGATTTTTACTTTAATGTCACAATCTTTTTTGGTGAACAGCACAAGTTTCTCTTTTTTTTTTTTTTTTTTTTTTTACAGAGAACAGTAAAATTAACAGCAAAATGATGTGAATAAAAGGTGAAATTGGATCAAGAATATAGAATTTTTTATTGCTGTTAAATGTAAAACACTAAAAAGTAGAAGGTGGGTTTAAGGAGGTCAATTTGTCTGACAGCATCTTTTTGCCACTTTATCTTCAGATGTGTGGCTGCAGCTGCTGCATTTTTTGGACTTTCTGAATAATTCTTTAATAATTATTTTTATTACGTTTTTGTAGATCAGTAGATTTAGTTCAGTTGTTGTAAAGGTGTCAACAGCTAAATAATGTTTTAATCAGTTAGTTACACTTATTCACATACAAAAACCTTTTAGAAAAAATGTACTTTCAGGAGTATTTTTACATTTTACTTTTACTTGAGTAATTTTATTTTGAAGTATTTTTACTCTTACTTGAATCAAATTTCCTCAATTTTCTACTCACTGGATGGAAAACAAACATGTTTTAAATCCACCAGACTCAGACACACACCTGCAGATTTTGTTAAAGTTTCCTAAGTTTTTTATTGAAAGAAACTGATTTGGAAACATTTTATTTTGCCTGATTTTGTTATTTCTTGTTACTGATATGAATTATTGTCATTTTGGTTCTTAAAATACCAAAATTTCACTTAACTTTATACTTTGGTCCATCTGATGATGTAATTTTTAAATATTAAATGATTGATAGTTTGTTCAGCTACTCAGTATTTCAGTTAACTTTTATAAAACTTTTTTACTCTTACTTGAGTACAAATATGTTGAAGTTGTACAATTTATGCCCACCTGTGGTTTTAATTATGTTTTATTACATGTTGAAGCCCGATTTTAATACATTAGATATTGCAGTGTTTCAGGGATCTAGTCAAAGTCTGGACTAAAATATAATTCAGATGTTTTATTCATGGCTGAATAAAAAAAATTTGGTAAACAGGAGTGGGTCCACATATATGACAAATATGACTGATAGAAAACTTTCTTTGATATATAAAAAACACCAACATCCCAGCTTTTATCTTCGCTCTCCGTTATTCTTTGCTCGCCGCTCGTCCTTCACGTCCGACGCCTCCATCATCATCATTTTTACCTGTTTAGCTCTGTGGTTTTAAGAATCAGCTAATGGGTTTAAAATTACACCCTATCAGGAACATAAAAGCATCTGAACGGACTGAGAATGAAAATACTTGACGGGTGAAGAGTGGGCAACCAAACCGTGAGGTCATCCAACAAGGTTCAAACGGCAGCTTTAGGAAATGGAGCATGACTTTATCTGATGCTAGTAAACATTAGCATGCTTTTGAGCAATTGTAGGGATGAGTTTTTTTTATTTATAAATTTAGTCAAAGTTCAAGAAGAAAATGAAAACATTTTTCTTTAATTTTCCTGTTGAAAATGTTGATTTCTACAGGAATCTCTCTTCCTCTGCTAATTCAATATTTCAATTGTGCATCATTTACAAACAATAATGAATAATCTCAGTCTGATCCAGACAGTTTAATGATTACAGCAGAATAAATGTATATCAACTCTGCTGATTTAAATCTGTACAATTACAGGTGAAAGACGGACATAATGCGCTGCAGAACAGCAGCAATTTGCATGAATTAGTTCAAACCTGGGCGACGTTCATAATGTAATAAATTCAGATTTCTATTGTCGGTTTACATAATGAATTCAGACAGGGTCTTATATGTTAACTACTGCATTTCTTCTATATGGGAAGCTTTAAGTTTTTGCATATTCTTCTGTTCGTAGGAGTTTAAAGATGTGCTTTAAAAATGTGTGTCAAGAACAATAAGAGTTAATTAATATAAAATTAATGTCTTAAAGCCCCAGAGAGATGCTTAAATTAATTCATTGGAACTGTTCTGTTTTGGTAGGTATGTTGGTAACTACTTTCTAATTTAAATGAATTGTGTTTGAATTTATTGGCACATTTATTGAAACTTTAAATCATTTGTGTCCTGACCACACGCTTCTCACAGCCACCGTTAAGGTTCAGATGTTAACAGATAAAATAATACCTTATAAAGTAACAGAGTTACTTACGTTGGCCCCACTGGCCGCTGTTCGGGTTCAGGTAGTTCGGATAAAGTCCCTGAGGTTTGTCCAAACGGTTCAGCACTTTCCTGATGTTCATTACCTACAGATACAGAAGTCATATTTCAGTGAAATGGTTGCTTTGAACAGATTTCCATGGCTTTGCTTCCGTTACCTTTTGAGCAAACTCTGGGTTTCCGGAGAGTTTGCTGAGGTGCATGAACTCCAGATGGAGGGTGCCGTACTCTGCCAGGATGCTGCTGCCGCCTGAAGCCCAGGGCCAGTTCCTACCGACACCACTGGGACACAAAGAGAGGAACGGTTAGAGACGAAGGGAGGGAGGGAGGGATGAGAGGATGGATGGATGGATTGTTGTTGATTGGATGAGTGGATGGATAAATTATGGATAAATGATGGATGGATGAACAACTATGAGTGGATGGTTGGTTAGATAAATCATAGATGAGTGGTTGGTTGGACGAGAGGATGGATGAGTGAATGGATGGATGAATAATGAATAAATGTATTTATGGATAAATTGGTGGTTAGACAGATGGATGAGTGGATGAATTGATGGATGGATTGTTGGTTTGTTGAATGGATGGATGAGTTAGTGAATGAATGGATGTTTTTTAGAGGCATTATTGTATGGATTATTATCATTATTCTATAGATTTAAACAGATGAATTGACGGAGGAAAGCTTAACATAAAGACTAATTTCAAACTAATGGAAACAGAAATGTTTTCCATATTTCCCTTTTCCATAATTTTGCAGATCTAAAAACAATTCAAACTATTTTCCAGACTTCCAGTTTCTCTAGGAAGTGTCATAAAAAAACAAACTTCCATTAATGTGACAAAGAGACGATGAAGAAATGAAACGGTAAACCAGGAGTTAAGGGTCAAATCCAAACATGGAGGCATTTATCAGCTGGATCCTGGATGGGAGCATTAAACCAGCAGCTGTTTAAAACTGAGCAGCTCCTTTGATCCAGGAGACGTCATTACGTTTGCATTCTTCTTTTGCTTTTTTAATTTTAACAAACAGATTTCTAAAATAAACCTGGAAGGAGGCAGATTGACATCACAAAAAGCTGCATATTTTCCTTCCTGGAGAGCAACCTGCTTCCTTGACAAGTACAAAAGACTCTGCAACGCAGTGTCTGCAAGATCATTAAAGCCACTGATGAGACAATTTCAGGCCAAGGACTGATGACTCTGATGGCAATGCCTCAAGTGAGTACTCATGAATACATATTGGCTATTTACTTCACTGTCAGTGCAACACGAAGCGCACAAAACAACCGCCGCATTCAGGGAAGAGATCCAGCAAATGAGAGGAAGAAGAAGAAGAAGAAGAGATCTGTGAATTGGGAGAAGAGCCACACTCGCACAGATCTCTTTAAGGACGTGGAAGAACATACTAATTATCCCCCCCTTTCAAGTCATCATGCTGCACAAGGCGTAATTTGTTTCCCATTACACCCTGGATTTAATCAAGTCAGCCAAACAGAGGGAGGACCAGGGGAGCAGCAGGCGGAGAGACGCGGCGGGGTCACCGGTGAGAGACAAACCCATCAGCGGAGACCCGGGTTCATCGATGATTCAGTCTGAATACACGTTTAACCCCTTCAGGCCTGAATCCACTGGAATGGACGTTTACAGGCCTTTTTCCTTACTTTCTTCTGGGTTACTATTACAAATATTAGCAGCTTATTATTATCATACCATCATTATTATCACTTTTTCTTAGTTTTAAAAAAATTGTATTCATTGTTATATAGCACAGATTAGGAAGAATTTATAGGCATACATTTGCAAGGAGTTGGTAATTATTCTGACTATGTATGAGTCAGTTGTTATTTCCAATCATTATTATTATTATTATCTGTAGATTTTCTTGTCTTGTTATGAATTGGTTTGTAATAATTTTGTTTGTGTAATATAATTTATTTGTTCGTCTTTAACACAGTATATAGAACAACAGGCACAAGAATATTATAACATGGTTTTAATTACAGATTTTGGTTAATTATTGAGTTGGTAAGTGATATATTTCATTCAATTGAAAAAATTAAACCACTTCTTCCAACTCATTTCAAACAGAAAAGTAATGGTAACCTAACTATTTTGTTGTTTATGTTTGCACATGTTTTCTCTGTCCTACTGATTGCTTGTTTTCTTGTTTTTAAAAATCTTTTTGAAATAAATAAACAAATTCAAATCTGGCTGATCATGTAAATTTAAAAGAGAACCTTAAATGTACAATAGAGAATGAACTTCTGTTGAATTGATGGATTGGTTAAATTTATAGTCTAAGTTTGTTATTGTTTGTTTTATTTATCTTTGCTTTTAATAAAGTTTTGATATTGCTGAAATAATTTGTATGGTGTTTATGTATTTTTGTCATGTTTGTAAGACGTTGAAGAAGTCGATTTAAATTTTGTGTTTAATTTGTGTTTTAATACCATTAAGTCTCTTTTGTACTGTTTGGCGTTTACTATGGTAGACACTAATGGGAATCCCTAAATAAACAAAAACAAATAAATATAAAATAGGGATATTATAATATGAATGATTCTTGTTGATGACTAGTTTCCTATAGACCAATGACATGGACAGATGAATGGATGGATGAATTGTTTAATGGATGGAGAGTTCAGTTATTGATGGATGGATGAATGGGATCAGTGGATGGACAACTGTTGTGATGATGGACTGACGGGTACAAAGTTCAGACAAGGGGTTAAAAACCTAAACTTCATCTTCTTCATTTCTGCTCCACTTTGGACCAAATGAACCAGTTTAAAAACGTTAAACCAGTTTCTTTGTTTCCAGTCCCATTGGCTCCTGTTCTGGGACTAGAAAATGGCAATAATCCATCGTAATACCGAACAACGGAGCTTCGTCTGGCCCACCTGGGTCCACTGTTGTGTTTGACTACTGAGGCACATGGCCCACTGACCCAGTTAGCAAAGCTCCTTTAACAACTCCACGCTCCACAGAGTGGGGAGACACTTATACAAGTAAATTATTTGGTTAATGTCCTGTTGCATTACTGAAAGTGGAGCGATCTTATTCAAATAATACAATGTTTAAATGGATGAAGTGCACACATGTCCTTGATTTCAGCTTTTTAATGGATCTTCAGGGAATTAAATAAATCAAAACAAACTTCACCTGCGAGCTTCTTTTATGCCTCTTTTCATTTAGCTATTAGTAAAAGCCTTGAGATGTTGAATAGAGCTGTTGTAGTGGAGTCTTTTTGGTTTTTTTAACATCCACCAAGATTAAAATTTACTCACTGATTCTCTTTGAGGCGCACAGGAAATGTTTATGAAACGTTACGGTGACCCAGAGCTGCAGCTTTATCAGGAGATTATGAAAAGACCTTCACTAATGCACCAAGGCTGATACGCAACTTTCATTATGAATCCAGAGATCAACATAAATTATCCAACTCTGATTGAAGCGATATGATGCTGTTTGTTTAAAATGGTATGGATTTATCTGCTTGTCCCACATTTTGGGTAAACATTGTTTATCTGTTATGTATTTGCAAACCCAGAGGGGTCAAGGTGTTGATGAATAACAGACTGATGCTGCTGTGATTTAAATTAGTTTCCAGTAGAGGACATGAGTCGCTCCTGGTGAGGTTTCATTTCACTCAAATCACAAAATCATGAGTTTTTCAGCCCTCAGTGCATTCTGCCGAGAGAACAACTCATATTTCAAGTATGACTTTCAAATATGGATGGAGATTTTTCCGATTTTTGGTGCCATGATTCAATTTAAAACTACATTTTTTAATCAAAACAATTGTTCATAATGATTTCTTAATCTATTGTGTTCAAAGTATCTGCTTTGGGCTGGAACGATTAATCGAAATCATGGTGATTAATCGATAATTGAAATAATTCTCAACTAACTTAGTAATCGATTAATTGCTAATTGGAGTATATAGACTCACAAGAAAGCTATTTGAAGTAATAAGTCAAAACCTTACAAAATATATATATACGTTTTGCATTTAATATAAAAATACTTTTGTCTGCAAATATTTTTTAGCCAAAACTCCTCAACTAGCGTAGTTTTAGCTTCATCCGGGTCAAATTTACTAAAGGAAAGCCGCAATGTTACAAAAACTGCAACACAAAAATGAATAAAAAATCTAAATGAGGAATGTTGAGTATCTTGTGAAGTTATACTTTGCTATAAGTTTTACAGATAATATTTCATGTTTAATAGAAAAACTTAAATCTTAATACTTAAATCGATAGTTATTGAAGCAAATAAGTTTTTTTTTTCGCAATAAAAACTTTTTTTGTTGTAATTTTCAGATGTTTTTCTGGTAAAATTGCATAATTTTTCTGCTGATATTATGATTATATTTTTGTATTTACACTAAAATATTTGTACCCTGGACTTAATACTTTAATGTAAAACTCACAGAAGGGATGGCTGGAATAAAAGCCAATTTTTTAAAACATTTGCAATTTCTGTTTTCTAAAAAAAAAAGAAAAAGATAAAAAATTGGAAATGAGAGTTTTTATTTTTAAGTCATATCTCCCAACTCTAATAATCCCAAAAAGTCTACAGTGTAAAAATGGCCGCTACCTGCTAAGCTAATGCAACTATAAATTAGTATTTTAAACAGCTGCTTTTGTTGAAATCAAATGTATGAGTCTGTAAAAGTCAGATGGAATATTCTGTGAAATGTTTCAACTTAAGTCGGAGACCAATCATCCTTCCTAGACTTCGTCCTGATCCCCACACATGAACACAAGTTAACTAAAACACTAAATACCAACTCAGATAAACAGTTCTCACAGTTATCTGCCTTTGCTTGCCAAACTGCATGAATTAACAACTTAATTTTCCTCTAACATTAAGAAGAAAATGCTCCAGGACAGCATGGGCAAACATGAGGTCAGCTGGAAAGAAAACATCTCCCAGCTGCCAAACACGTCCATTCCCAGTCCAAACGTATTAATCACAGATGCAAATTTGCCCCAAAATGGGATAAAAACACAGAGGGAAAGAGACGGTTCAACTCTTCCACTGTTATCAAAACCATGATTGGTTTTTTGCTCCAGTTCAGTGACTAAGTTGATTTTTTCCCCATAAATTACTGCCATTTGTGACATCTGTTGATGCAAGAATAACACTAGAGAACAGAAACAATCATGTAAAATATTCTGAACCTAAACAAGGTGAATGCTTTCACATTTTACTATAAATTAACTTCATTTGATGTTCAAAAAATACGCATAATAGCTGCAAGGTGGAAGAAAAATAATTTTTACAGACAAATGTGAAATCGTAGCATCTCTTGATAAATAACGTATGAAGCTAACACCTTCACTGTAACATGGTGGTGGCGGCATCATGATGTGGGGTTCTCTCAGGTTCCCTCATTTCAAAATCTACACTATACTATCACATGTACTGGCACACTTCCTCTAATTCACTAATAACGGAGCTAATTTTTCATGTAGCGTTTCTTCAGCATTTCTGCTAACTTTTTTACTAACATTTAGCTCACTTAGCTTCCAAGCAGTAATGACGTTTATATTAATGCTCTTATTTTGAAGGGTGTTAAGAGTTTACAGGTAGGTGTGCAAAACCAAAATTTAACTAGAGAGAAAATAACTGATAACCACTGCTTTATTTTGGCAGAATGTCTTCAGGATTACATTTTTAGTGCAGACTGTGAGCTAGATGTTTGTGTCCAACATTAGTGTCTAACCTCACAAATCAACATAACTGCACTCCTACACTTTATAATATACTGTAATGTTTACTTTAAACTATAGGATTATGTACACATTTTTAAAAATCATATATAAACAAAATACATTTATGATGTGGTTCTAGTAAGGTATGTACAAGGGGCTGCAGGTGCTGCCAAAGATGTTACATTTATTCAAGTTTTTCATGTTAAAATCTAATGATTCAAATAAAAAAATGCCTTAATATGTCTGAATACAATAAGATGGAAGTGTACATGTTAGTGTTTGATGCAATCATTGGCTTGGTGTCTGTTGAGAGGACGGAGAAGCTAATTTCAGGATCCAAACACCTGAACAAAAGCCAACAAAGCCCGCTGCCTTGTATACACACAGAGACACAATAGCCCAGCTCATTAAGACCTGTCAGTATGCAGTGAGGTGGGAATGATTTGCAAAGGCTTTATCAGTCTGGATGTTAATAAGAAGAGCAGTGGGACATAGTAGCCAGATCTGATAGCAACCGTGGAGCTGCTGTGTGCCAGAAAGACAAAGTGCCAGGGGGGAAAAGGTTTCTAAAAGGTTCCTGTTCCAGCTTTAAAAGTATAAAAACCCATTAGACAGAGAATGCAGTTATTTATAAAGACAAACAGCTCAATGATGCTGCAGATCTCTAAAATTAGAGTAGCTACCTTCAACAAATTCTTAAAGACAGAACTTTATGAAAAATGTTTTAATTAATTCTGTTGCTTAAAGGGGAGGTATCAAGTTCACACGTTGCACATTTTTATACTTCCATTTGAGTTTCTACTTTTTTCTTAAAACAACCCAAGCTCTTTAAAAACCCCGCCCAGCCGTTTTTTGGCAATGAGTTTATGTTTTTTGGAGTCTCGAAAATGAGCTGTTTCAAAAACCTTCTGAATGTAACGTCACAAATGAGTAGGCACCCGTTGCCTAGCAACCCCAACAGAATTCCGCCAATCACCTAGCAACCCATCATCCTAGGGTGATTGGCCTAGGATTGCTAGGCCAATCACCTAGCAACCCTAGAAGCCAATCGAGCTAGACCAATCAAGGTCTAGCTCGATTGGTCAGTTGATTTTATGCACTGTACAATGGCTACTGGAAAAGACAAGTGTTCTGATGTTCACTCAGAAACATTCTTGCTTTGTATTCTTGCTGGTTGTGCAGGAGGCTCCACTTCTGCTTTTCAAAGATGTAAGTTTTAAATATTTGCTCATCTGTTCGCAGCCATTTCCATGTGTGAATGCCAACTTTGAACTGTAGGACGTGGCAGCAGTGACAAGAGGGACTAAAACAGCTCAACATAGGCGGAAAACTGTGAACAGGTTTTGAATATTCCATAATACAATGGCATATTACAGCCACTATAGTTAATAAAAAGAAAAAAGCAAGAGCAAATTTCTGCAAAAAACAAAAATTTTCTGATTAATCTCAGAAATTTTCTAGAAAAATAACATGTAAATTTCTAAGTTTCAAAAGTAAAAAATATTCAACTTTTCAAATAAGAAATTTTCTTGTTTTTTCTAGAAAATTTCTGAGATTAATCTCAAAATTTGAGTTTTGAATTTTTTTTGGTGGAAATTTAATACTTCTTTTTTTTTTCTTCTTTTCTGTCTACAACATCCCTAATACGCTGCTGTACCATCCAGACCAATCCCAGCCTGTTGAAGGAAGCCTAAAGGGCCACTTTTAAGGACTAAAGATTAAACTAAACATGTTTAGGAATTTCTTCACCCTGACTGCAGCCGTCTGGTCTCTCTTGTGAACGCTGTAAGGATTTCACCTCTGTCCATCTGGCTTTAGTGCTTCTAGATCTGCTCTAATGAGCCATGAGTCCCGGGGCAGATCAACTGGGACAAATCCAGTGGATCTTAGTAGCAATTTTCACTCCGCCAGCAGGAATCAATGAGTTCACGTACCGATGAAGGGAGGCGAGGAAGTCGGAGAGAAAAAGAAAGTAAAAGTCTGTTGGATGTGGGAACATGGGGCTGGCTTTATGACCCTTTATGACGTAACCTTGATTTATCGCTCCTCTCCAAGGGACCAACTAGAACTCGTTTTTGGTGAATCCAGCAGATAAATCAACTGGACACAGAGTTCAGATCTCTAATCTCTAAAAATAACTCCCTACCCTTATTTTTTTTTAAACTACTACAACTAATTTAGAGTCCTTTCATAAGATCCAACAGCTGGAACATTTCACAGCAACACAACTCAGGTCATAAAATCAGTTTCATCTCTGAATTAAATAAACTCAACTTTTAAAATCAGTAAATAATTTACATATAGAACTAAAAGTTTATTTTCTACGTTTCATGATGGCAGACATGACTTGAAAATGCTGCAGGGAACAATGTACAGTGGAGAAAAATATAAATACAAACTATTTTTTTAAAAAAGCTGGCAATTGCAAACTTTGGCAGAATTGTTTTATTTTAGCCATATTGGACCGTTTTCAAGCTCGAACGGCCTATTTAAAGTCATGACACATTATTACTACTAGTATATTACATGCACATTTTCTATTTTATTTAATAATCTGACTCAGATGCACATTTCTCTTAATCTTGGAGCTTTTTTTAATAACTATACGGTATGGTGTAAACTTGCCCTTACTTTTTATTGTTTTAATTAAATAAGATTTTTATCACTAACAGGTGAAATGACTACAACCACTAAATTCTGTTTCTGTTTACATTTTGTGAAGAAGGAATTTGCAGTTAGTGCCTTCTTCAGAGGGTTTTGTGTCGTTTCATTCAGTGACTTTTGCTGCAGCGCCCCCACAGGCGAGGAAGGGAACAGTTTTTTTAACTGGCTTGTTTGGTTTCACACAATGCAGAATGAAAGTGAACCACACCAGCTGAAAAATGTAACAAATGTTGCAATTTTGAACTGAATTTACGAGAATATAAGGTATGTAAACAAAAAAAAATGTAGTTAATTCCAGCTAAATAATGACTTGACAGCTAGGCTAGTTTGGCATCAGTGAAAGTTTCTTTCACCATAAAAACTTGAGAGTTTTCAAATGCAGGTCACTACTAATAGAACTTCCTCATGTTATCTGCTTCTAATAAACATGTTTTTTTGATGATTTCAAGACATTAAAGTGTGGTAAAAACAAAAATGGAGGAAATCTGTAAGGGGGGTGAATACTTTTTCCATGTCTCTGTATCTCAGGAAGAACAAAGTTCTTATTGCAGAGCTCGACTCTCACAGCACCAATAACAGAGGCAGAGTCCGCTCAGAGGTGAAACCTGTAATCAGCCGTCTGCAGAGAACATGTAAGATGACAATCACAGGGAATGTTTGATTTCTACGAACAACAAAGCCAAGCATTACAGCCGGTAAACACTGACTCCAGGAGTTAAAATAACAGATAAAGTTTGAGGTTTGACCTCTGAGAACTGGAGCTGCTGTTTGTCCTCTGCAGGACAGAAAGACAAACTTTACCGAAGGATGAAAAAAAACCCAAATCAGGTCAAGTAAAGGAGGAGAGAAAGGACAAAAGGACGAACCAGAAAGTGAGAAGAAACTAAAACTTGTGCAGGGAATAACTGAAGGTTACACACAAGGTGGTTCACCTTTAAACCATTAATTCAGAATTATTTTAGGTTTAAACTCTAAATATTCTCCAGCTTTATATCTCATTAAATCTCAAACTGCAGGGATCAATCTGTGAGTCAGTCTGAGATATGAATAAACATTTTAAATTAACAAAACAAACCATAATTATTTAAAAAGTCGTTTTGTCCAGTTTCTAGTGCAAATATCTTACTACACTCGAAATAAGACAAAACTAACTTTCAAGTATTTTTAAACAAGATACAAGAAATTATTTTGAGTAAATAATTCCTTAACATTGACAAAAAATGCTGGTTCCATTTTTCAGATTATTTCACTTATGACGAGGTCAAAAGGTCATGTTACAGGTGAAATAATCTGCCAATGAAACAAGTACTCAAGTAAAAGTAAAAAAGTATTTGGTAAAATGTACTGAGTAACTGATCAAATTATAATTTCATATTTAAAAATTACATAATTGGAAAATGTAAAATTAAGTGGAAATTTTTGTATTTTAAGCACAAAATGACAATAATTCATAAAAGTAACAAAAAAATAAAATCAGACAAAATAAACATTTTCTAAATCAGTTTCTTTCAATAAAAAACGGATGAAACTTCAACACAAACTGCAGGTGTGTGTCTGTGTCTGGTGAACTTTTGGTTAAAACATGTTTGTTCTTCATTCAGTGGGTAGAAAATACGGAAATTTACTGAAATAAGAGTAGAAATATTTCATAATAAAATTACTTAAGTAAAAGTAAAAAGTACAGAGTAGCAGAAGTACTCCTAAAAGTACATAAAAAGTTACTCAAGTAAATGTAATTGAGTAAATGTAACTAGTTACTACCAAACTCTGATGTTACTGTGACTGCTGCATGGGAGTGTGTGTGTGTGTGTGGGGTGCGCGTGTGTGTGTGCAAAATATCACAGCTCAAGTCATGCAGGTAAAGTCATCATCTACAACAATCTGCCTCAACCTCATGGGGGGGAATCACAGATCTGAGCTGAATCCCATGAACATTAAAACACACACACCTGCAGAAACACACTCACACCTTCACACACACACACACACACACACACACACCCCTTCAGAAAGAAACACACACATACCTTCAGAAAGAAACACACTCACCTTCAGAAAGACACACACACCTTCTCACACACACACACACACACCTTCAGAAAGAAACACACCTGCAGAAACACCCACACACACACACACACACCTTCAGAAAGAAACACACACACACCTGCAGAAACACACGTCTCTCCCCCCAGGGCGTTCCTCTCTCCAGGAAGGAGGACGTGGGGGACTTTGGGGTCCATTCACCCGTTCAGGCACAATGGAAATTAATTTATTACAGCACATTTATCGTCATGACAACCTGCCTTTTAATTAAAAGCCAACAAACAGCAGAGCGTTGCGTCTTTCTCGACAGAAAAGGAGAAGACCGGAGGAGTCGAGTCAGCAGGATGAAGGATGACTTCAGTCCAACATGAGAATTTAGTTTGTTTAAAACAAAGTCATGAAAATTAGATTTTAATTTGTTACTCCTGCTCACTGTTGTAAAATTATTCAGAGACTCAAGCAAATTTATCTTTTATATAGAATATTAACATGCTTTAAATCAGGAGTTTCTAACCCCACAGACAATCAACTTTTAGAATGTTTTTTATTCACTATTCAATAATTATTGCATTAATTTAGCATAAATGCTGCCTCATATTGTCTTATTTTAGATGGCAGAAAATTCTTCTTTTTCTTGTCGGAAACTTTTCCATTTCTTGCTTGCTAAGCTAGCTTCAGGAGCAACGTAGCTAAATGAATTTGACTGGCAGAAAATGAGCATCAGAAGTAACATATAAATAAATTATTTTAATTAAAATTGTATTTTTTAATGACTGAAAAGCAGAAAAAAATTATTAAAATTTTAGGATAAAAAAATTGTGGAATTACTTTTTTTGTGCACACTTTTTCCTCATCTCTCCAACGCCCCCTGGTGGCCACTTAGAAATATACTGATACAGATCATTTTTGAATCCTAAAACTAGTAATTTAATTAAAGTTTTGTTTTAGATGTTGCATCAAAGACGCTTTAATTTAACAAATGCCTATGTAAAGGTACTTCTGTTAAAAAATGACGGGATTTTCCACAATTATCAGAAACAGTTCAGTTTCATATTTTCTCCATGAAGCAATAAGATGCCAGAAAACAATTATTGATTTCAAGTCAATAGTACCTTAATATTCGTGAAAAAGTGCTATTTTCATTGGCAGATTATTTCACTAAAACATGGGAAAAATCTCTTGTCCTAAATTAAATAATCTGCTATTGGAACTAGAACTTTTTCATCAGCATTAAGGTATTATTTACTTAAAACAAACTCATTTCTTGCTGAAAAGTTACTTGTAAGTTAGTGCACTTAAAATAAGACAAAACTAAGATATTTTCACTATAAACTAGTTTGTGTTTTTGAAGTGTATTACATTTCCTGCTGCTTTATAAGCAAATTCATGTTTAATAAACAGTTTGTAGAGATTGAGGGAAGACTTCTTACGTTTAATCTATTATTTAAGCTCAGAAAAACATGGTGACACCAGTCAGATGGAAACATCTAAGTGATGGAAGACGACCAACAAAAAGATTCTCCATCTTTATTTGTGGTGTGTGAAACCGGGGGAAACTGTGTGTCAGCATTTCATGGCGTATTAATAAAACCTCCTTCAGGTTTGTAACCTTCAGAGAGCGCTCGGGGAAAACAACAACGCGTGTGTGGCGGGGCGGCGCCGTCACGTTAAACCAAAACATCTCGGTGAGTGAGAGCGGCGAGCCGCAGACCACACGGCGCTTTAAAGCAGCAGACCATCAAAACGGAGCGCCGCCGGAGTGGACCGCCGGGGCTGTGTGAGTGTTTTACCTCTTGAGGTTGAGCAGAGCCCAGGGGATGCCTGTGGGCGTTTTGAAGGCTGGCAGCAGCTTTTCACCCAGCTCCACCGCCTTCCTGCGGAACACCTGAGAAAAAACAAAAGCATTTGATTATCTAAGGGTTGCAGCAGGAGACAAATTTGTATTTTCTCCAGCACAGCTTTAAAAATAACTAAATACAAACAGTAAAGAGAAAAGAGACTCCACGGGTACAGGAGTTTAGTGAAGGGAAGCTCTATCTTGCTAGCCAGAGAAATAACTTTTGTGTTTTGTTGAGAAAAATCAAGATAAACTCTAGTGTGTTTGCCTAGAAAGTCCAGTTCGTTTGTGGAGGTGTGAATGCTAATCAAACCAAAAATGCAAACTCTGGTCCGCCTGAAAACCAGTTTAAGTAAATGCTGGCGTGGCTTGTGTGAACACCAAGTGGACTGGAGACCACTCCAAAAGCAGGAAGTGGACTACACCTCAGGGCATTCTGGGTAAATACAACCAAACAAACATGCTAGGCTAGCCCTAACGGAACAAAATGGCTTGAGGTTTTTACCGGTGAACAGAGAGAAATCCTACAAATGTTACTCCAATGTTGTTTTCATTTTATGAAGGACGTTGAGCTCAGTATCTTCTTAAAAGGTTTTCATGTTGTTTCCTTCAGTAGTTCTTGATGCAGCGCCCCCACAGGCAAGGAGGGGAACAAGTTTTTCAAAAGGTTTGGTTCTTTGACAGTGCAGTGTGAAAGTGAACCAGGTAACAATGTAGCAAATGTTGCATTTTTGGTATCAAATTGAACCGAGTTTACCGGACTACCAGGTGTGAAAACACCCTGAGGCTAAAGGTTGTTGATAAAAGAAAAAAATGTCCAAGGAGGAGAAAAGTTCTGCTAAAATCTCAGAAATTTTGAGTTCAACTTTCCCTTTTTTACAAGAAAAAAATGTGGATATTTTGTTGAAAAGTCAAAAGTTAAAACTTAGAGGACTTTTGTGTCAAAATTCTGAAGATTTCTTCTTACAAATTTCTGACTTGTCAGAAAATATCCCAGCTTCAACTGTAAAATTATAAATTTTTGAAAATGTAAAACAGAGAACATCCAAGTTTCTCTAAACTACAATATATTCTTTTAGGTAAAAGAAAAACTACAAATAAGAATTTCAGCACCTTCTTTTACTTTAAATCTCACCTGAAGGATTTTGACTCCTTTCTGTTATTTCTTTATCTTTTTGTAGTTTCTTTTTGAATGAGACATCCCATGTTGCAATTTTTTCTGCACTGATATCACTCTGCACAGTTTTGAAGCTATAAAGTAAAATTTTCATGCGGAGTAACCTTCGGCTCCGATTCAGAGCCGACTGCAGGGACGCTGCGCTGCTTTAAATAACTTCATGAATATTAAACAAATGAAAAGATGTTTATAATCAACTAGACTCTTTTCTGCACTATACATCGATTCTGATCTAGTTTTAAACGATGCCTTCCTTATAATGTACTTAGACGTTCACAATTCTGTAAATTCATAATACATTGAAGAATAAAACTCTGTTTCTCTCTTTTTAAAACATAAAATCCATACAATACAGCACCCGTCACATTTATTGGTAGCAGAGAAATTTTACTTTTATTTTCAGTACATTTACTTAATGGGGAAAAATAAATTATTGGGATTCCTAATTTTCATGACCAAATCAGTCTCCAAATCTAAATCTGATACAAAACCTTTTTTTTTCTGACTGACTTATCAATACAGTGTAGGGCTAATATGTCGATTATTATTTAGATTGATTAACAACTGGATAGCAAAAGGTGCTTAGGAGATTATTTCTAAGGAATTTGAACCGAGTGAAGCTAAAACTGCCACTTGAGGAGTTCTGGGTAGAAAATATCTACAGTCAAAGAAAGTTTTTTTTAATCTTAAAAGCAAAATATGTATATATTTGTGTAATTTTAACTTAAATACAGCTCTGAATATGTTGTACATTCAGAAAAAGGGTTTTTTCAGTATAATCCAGTTAACAATAAATTGATTACTAAAATAGTTGATTATTTTCATAATCGATTAATCACGATTTACGTGATTAATCGATTATGTATATAATTTCTTTGTGTTTATTCCACCTCTAAATGTATACTCTTGATTTTTCTCTACATTTTCAGTGAGATTGTGTGTTATTTTAAGGATTTTTGTCCAGAGGAAACTATAAGTGTTGAGGCCTCTGTAAATCTGTGCTGCAATCGATTAATCACAATTTATCCAATTAATCATTTATATATATTATTTTAACCTCTCAATGTATGCACTTGATTTTCCAAACATTTTTGGTGAGATTATAGTCTTATCTTCAGGCTTTTTTTCCAGGGTGTGGAAAAGTGTGGAGACTGCTGCATTTGATTAATCACAATTAATCCGATTAATCGTTTATATATATTATTTATTCATGTGTTTTTTCAACCTCTAAATGTATGGCCTTGATTTTCCAAACGTTTTCAGTGTGATTGTAGTGTTATCTTAAGGCTTTTTTCCAGGGGCAGCGATAAGAGATGAGGCCTCTGTACTGTCAGCTGCAATCAAGCCAGACTTCTCTGTCGGAGAAGAACCTGCTCTGCAGACTTCGGAGCAGTGTTAGGTGAGGGGTCTCGGTGTCTCTTTCTTAGAGAGACGTTTTATATTTAGCTCCAGGCACAGGTCCAGTAAAAATGTCAAGATATTGTGAGTTCTGCCCTAACATGCAGCCGACAGTTTGACACAGCTGCTGGCAATTCAGCAGCTTTATTTGAGCTGCTGTAGCTGACCACTGCCATGAGGTAAAATGACACTTTTTTTTATTAACTCCTGCTTTTGACTTTTTAAATCAATTTTAAATCAGCCAAGCTACTTATTTATAACTCCAGCCTGCAAAAGAAACTATCTGATCCCAGCTTTGAGATTGAATTTTTCAGATTGGAAGGAGAGAAAAAACAAACATGAAGCTCTGTGACCTGTGTCTCTCTGTTCTCCGTCTTTCACACAAATACACTCAGAGGTGTGAAGTAGCAGAGACTAAACTGGCAGCTATCCACCCCAGGGACGAACCACTCAGCAAAGTCTGAAAGACGGGGGCAGATTGGAGGACACGTTTTCTGCTTTTTAAAAAAAAAAAAAAGCTCTAGAGGGGCTGCACGTCAAAACAATGAGGCAAGTTTACAGCGTTTCTTTGAAACCGGATGGCAGGAAAAAAATACTCTGCACATAACTGCAATGTACAGAATCCACAAGCAAAGACGTACATTTACATTTTTGGTTCAAACACGTCTTTGAACAAATGCAGTTTTAAAGCGAACAGGCTTGTGGTTAATGAGAAAATGAAACAACCCTGACAATAATCACAGACTAAAAGCACCAAAAATGCCTAAAGTGGTTGAAGCAACATGATGGAAATGGGCTGTAGAAAAACATTCAGCCGAGATTTTTGGCTGTTTTCTGAACAGAAAGCAGCCAAAAAAAATCCTTGCAATAATCATAAATATTATATGTATTCAAGTACCGCAACTAACAATTGTTATAAGAATTTATTATTTAGACGATTAATCAATTAATTGATTCATCGGATTTTTAAAAAATGGCAGTTGTAAAAAATTTCAATTAAACTCTTAAGCTTTTTGCTTATACTAACTTAGCATGAGAAAATAAAACTGTCATTGCCAAAAATGGCCATTAATTCAATTATCAATTATTCAAGATTATCCAATTAATCGTCTCAGTACTAATATATTTATGAAGATGAACAGATTAGAGTTTTTGTCTTTTGTTACTTATTTTGGATGGCTTCAGGCTTTGCTTTGTGAACTTTCTCTGCATATAAAAAATTCTAAATGCTCTCCAGATATCTAGAACAAGATATGATGAAAGTAATTTTTTCTATATTCTGGACTCAGAGACTGAGAGGCACGTTAAATGTTTTTTCCTCTCAGTGGAGTATGAAAAACTGCCACTCTGGTGAAACATTACCCAACTGCACAACACTATTTCTGTGCAAAATTCACTAAAAACGTTTTCAGCTAACTGCACTCTGAAACATCCAATTCATTTTTTCATTTCTGAGTAAAACACACTCTAGTCGGTCATTTTGTGTGAAGAAATGTCCACTCTTTTGGTTCTAGGCTTTAGTAGCTTTTCTTTTAATCATTAACCTGACTTAAACTAGGTGGAAAACCTTATTGAGGGAACTCTTTGGGATCTGCATAATTAAAATGGATAACATCCTGAGGCAGGAAACACAAAACTGACAACCTGTAGGCTAATTTTACACCTTAGTTACAGATCAGTATTTATCAGCAGTTGTGATCCCTAGACCCAGTGAATACCGGGAGTCGAATGTAGAGGGATTTCTTTAGTGTTTCCTTAGGAGGCGCTGCGCCACAAACCACTGAAGGAAACAACATGAAAACCTCTGTAGAAAACACTGAGCTCCACTTCCTTCAACAAAACAACAAAAAAAAGAATCAGCATCAAATTCTAGTGGTTGTAGGATTTCTCTTTTGTCTTTGGCAAAAAACCACAAGTAATTTCTCCTGTTAGCGCTGGACTTGAATGTTTTCTTTGGTTATATTTACCCAGAATGCCCTGCACTATAGTCCACTTCCTGCTGTTGGAGCAGTCTCTGATCTGCTTGGCGTTCACATACGCATTCAAACCGCACCAAAACTCACTTTAACCAAGACCGAGGATTATAGACGGACCAGAGTTCACTTTTCTGGTTTGATTAGCATTCACATGGACTTTATAGACAAACGAACTAGAGTTTGATTAAAGTGGGCTAAACACTTTAATCAAATTTCAAGAACATACAATAAATACCCAAATGGCTTTCCATACTCAAGATATTATCTGTTCACTTGGCTTGCCAAATGGGTACAGCTATATTCCCTGTTCTTTATTGATGGAAATCAAAGCAGTTTCTTTAAATTTATAAATGGCATTATTCATTATTCTAGCATTACTTTGGTGTGGAGTGCTTTTCTGTCTTACATTACCTAAAAACATTGTATACAGAGACAGACTCAACCCAAAAAGTGACACCTGTACCGTAATTTGTAACAACAACATGTGCTATGACACCACTAGCAGGTTTTATGTCAGAACCAAACATTTGAATTTGAGTTTTGCCGTCACCAACAGAATGATGTGAACCAAAGGGTTAATTTCAGAGCAACGCTGTCAGGAACTACCATCTGCTAAAGCACTAGAGAGCAGACGGTGCTCTGCGGCAGAGACAGAAAATAAAAAAAACAAAGCTGGGTTTATTAGATGGATAAAACTTTCAGCCACCCAGAGTGATACTCTGAAATACATACAGCATAATCTGAAGGGAGAATGCCAATAACTGCTACAATATACCTGCAAGCAAGGAAACATGAAAGCAGTCAACAGATTGAAGAATTTAAAACTCTCAGATAAAAAAAAGCTGTTAAACTTTTCTTTCTTTAAAGAAATTGCATTAAGCACGCCTGCTAGACTTCAAGGATAGTCAGAGTGCATCTTCTCGAGTGTGTTTACCAGAAAAAAAGCCCACCGGCTCTCATTAAATACATTTGCAAACACGTCATCACATCCACAGCAGAACGACCGAGCCCAAAGGATGCTGCAATCAGATCAACAAACGCCAAACAATAAATGAAAATATTGAACATGGAGCCTAAATCCAATTTTCCTCCTTAATCTCCGGACTTCCAAGGCAGATTAAGTTCAGGATGATGTGCGAATACATTTCTGTTTTATGTTGCACAAAATGGGAGCCGCGCCGTGTCGTAACAAGACATCAGATGCCAGAGATTAATGTCTTTAATAATGCTGGAAGCACACAGAGGGAAAGGAAAATCCCAGCGACGCACAGACGAATGAATTACACACAGCCCGAGTCCGAGGCCATCAAGCAAGCTGACAACAAGCTTTAATAAGTGAGTGAATCATACAGAACCTGAGGAACACGCTCAAAAACCCGCGGCTGATGCCGTTAGGAAAGGCTAATGTTGATAATCACATTTCACACCTGAGCGCCTGTGACAAAATATCCATCAAGAAGATTTACTGCTGCACTACAGTGTGTTTGTTTCTCAGAGTTAATCCTGGTTAATAGATAAATTAGTTAACAGTATGTGACAATTCAGTCCCCGAAGACATCAGCTGGCTGCTTCAGATGCACGACAAACGTTTACGAGCAGGAAAAAGAGAGAGACGGGGAAAGCGTACAAACTGAAAGCAGAATGCAGTGATTTGGAAAACAGTAAAAAAAGAAAGAAGAGACATCAGATCTTAAAAGGGAGAATTTGCTGGAGGCAACATATTTCAAAGAGCTGGCCCAAAAGCAAGTTTTACACGGCATTGCATCACTCCTTTTAACATCTATTTTAAATTAGGAACATTAGACATTAACTGTAAAATGGATGTCAGAACAATATTAATATGTAACGGTATTCAGTTTACAAATGTAAGACATTCTGCTGCAGGGACAGAAGAAATATTGTTTTGCTTGGATGGTATTAAAATCATGCATCTATTCATCACCGCAGCGTCTGACAAATCAAGTATTCTATCTATTAATTGAACATTTTTCATTATATTTTTCATTTAATCACTTAAGTCTTTTTTCTACAATATTAGAAATACATTTAAATATGCAAACAGACAATTCAATTCTCTTTTTATATAAAAAAATGTTAACTACAATGGAATAGCAGCATTCCTTTGGTGGACGAATGATCATTTATAGCAAAGGATGCAAAAATACTTTTATATGTGAAAGGATCACTAAACATCAATACATTTTCACTTAACTGATTAATAATTTGATAGCAAAAGGTGCTTAGTATGAGATTTTTATTAACAGAATTTGAACCAGGTGAAGGTAAAAAAAAGCAAAATATATAATTTTTTATACAGTTGTGGCTTAATTCCTCCTCTGAATATGTTGTTCTTTCAGCAAATGGTCTTTTATTTGTGTCTCCAGTTAATTAATTGATTACCAAATTAGCTGACGATTGTATTAGTAATTGATTAATCACAACTGATTCGATTAATCGTCCGAATTCCTAAGCTATCCATATCAAAAACTGACTAAAGGCAATCACACAGTATATATTTGCTTTTACTGCTGGTGTAACAAGGTCATATGATAAGAGATCCATTTTCACATGATTCCACATGATTCAATGCCATGAGTTAATCTTGGGTTACGCAATAGAGATGCTTCACTCACATCGGCATGCTGGATGCTTGAAACTAAAAATAAAACTCACTGAATACTTTATTTCTTTTGGCCAATGACTGTCTGACCAACATCATTGAATTTTGCTCCCAGGCGGTAAGTTGATTCTTAAATATAAGTTACCTTGTCCTGACGAAGCAGAACACTGTGAATTACACACTCTTGATCCTAGCACACATGCACTATTCAGAACGTAGGCACATGTTTAGAACCATGTACCATGTGTTTTTCAGTACATCAGCGTACATGGCAAGATAGGAAAAGTGTGAAAGCTGCTTTAGGATCAAAAATATCATAAATGCAAAAATCTAAACCAGAACATGCACAACAGAAAATCCCAACCGTCATGGCAAAACAAGTATTCGGGACATTGCAATTGCATCAGATTTGTTTCGATGCGATTTTTGGTGGGAAATTTCAAACAGTGCAACCAAACTCTGCATGCTAATAATATCCTGTGAGGGACTTGAATTCGCTTTAATGCCTGAACCTTAATGATATTTTATGTAGGGCTGAGATGATTAATCAGATTAATTGTGCTGAATCAATTATTCAAATTATTGTCAGCTCATTTAGTAATCAATTAATTCATGGATACAGACAAGAAAACATAGTCAGAGCTGTATCATATGTTGATATAATCTTATAAAACTAAAATGCAAAATTAAGATCAGAATTTTATTAACACCTTTGCATGTTAATATGTTTGAAAAAAACTCCTCGAGTGTCATTGTTTCAGTTTTTTCCCAGTTCAAATTCAGTACAGGAATGCTATGCAACTGCAATTTAATCACTAAAATGTTTATTTTCTTATTTAATAAAAAAATGTAATTATTTGTTTTAATCTTTTAATGTATTGTGTAAGAAGGTTCAGGTGGCTAAATGACAATATGTAGAATGTGTCAAGTTTATTTTATCTGATTAATTGTCAGAATAATTGATTGCTAAAGTTATTGTTAGTTGCAGCCATATTTTCATGGCTAAGATTGTAAAAGGTCCCTGAAAATGTCAGTTTTTGTGAAAAATATAAAGCCAACAGTTGAATCAATAGATCGTATACGAGTAGATTAAGAAATATTTCTCTTTTATTTATTAGAGCCATAACCTTCCACTCGACATCGCTGACCTCCCCGTTTTCTTCTTTAAATCGAAGAACAAGCTTTGCAGTGATAAATAAATCTCAGATCTGGGTTAGGGTTACGTACAGCGAGCGGCTGGGATGTAATTCAGTGAGGAGGCATCAGAAACCTGTAAGGTTTGCGTGTTCATCAGGTTCTGTGTTGGTATGATTACGTGTTGCAGTCCACAGAGAGTGGAGCGGACAGCTTCCTAACTAAGATGAATCACTCTGCCTGGACGTTGTGTGACCAGCAGGCCCAGTGGGACATGTGGCCCAGATTACAGCAGCATCGGTCGCTGGGATGAAGTGGGGGCCCTCCGGCCTCTGTCATCTCCTTCCTCATCTTTCCTCTGATGTTCACCTATTACTCAAGATTTACTGTGTCAACTCTCCTTTTTCTTATTCTGTCTGTTGTGCTTCAGTTTCCACTTCTATTTGTTCAATTATTAAACTCGGGCCGGTTATTTTTTATTTTATGTCTTATTTAATGAGCTGTCTTCCCGTTCTCAGACACAAAATTTAAAATCTTATCTACCATTCGTGCTTAGATTTTAATCAATGATTTTTTCTTTTTTAACTGTTAATGTAGTATTCTAGAATGTTTTTCTGACTTTTTTTTTCACCAGGAAAATCCCAGAGATCAAAAATCTATTTTGCAAGAGAATCCAGGCCAAAAACAAATAAATTGGTTAAAAGATTTGCCATTTAAAGCATTTAGAGCCAGATGATTCCATCTCAAAATCAGTAAGAACAGAAACTTTAGATTTATGTGTTTCTGCAACTCGTTCCAAGAAAAAGGAGTAGAGAAAGAAAAAGATTTCTTTGCAAGTTCAGTTCGGACCTGAGGCACCGAAAGTAAAAATAAGTTCAGCAGTTTTCTTTAATTTTGAGAAAAACACTCTTATATTTGTGAAGCTATTTGAAATTAACCAATTTAGATTTTTTTCTCTATCTTACCAGTAAAATCCCATTGAGATAGTTATGTAACTATTGCTGAAATTAATTCTTTTCTTGTATTTTTCTCACTATATAATGCAGATCTTGCTCAGTATTTGTGTTTTTCAGTTAGTTTAGTTTAAAATATCCTGTTTTGAATGCATCTATTTAGCTTTCCTTGATTGTGAAAACATTAATAAATCAGAATAAAGAAAACTTTTTATTTGTAAAGCCATTTAAAATGAACCAATCATTCAGTTACGTAGCTATTTCTAAAATAAACTTTATTTTTTATTTTTCTTCCAATATAAAGTTAATCTTGCTCAGTATTTCTGTTTTTTAGTCAGTTTTATTTTTAAAATATCTTGAATAAATCTTAGCTTTCCTTGGTTGTGATAAAAATAATTAAATCAAAATGTTTTGCCTTTTTGTATATTTGAAAAGCGCTCAATAGTTTTCCAAATAGTTTTTACGCTGATTACAGTTTTATAAAATTCACATCTCGACTCAGACACTTAACAAATTTACAGTAAACAGCGAACAAATCACTTCTTGTTTTCTTGTAGCTGCATGTAAAGGCTTCAGGATTGTAAACTCAGTCCATGCAAAGCGACTGAGGATGAAGAAAACAGGCGGGGAAGACTTAGCGTCAGCTGAAGGAGGTCGTTCTGGAGGCTGCAGCTGCACTGGAGAGGCTTATCCAACACACACGCAGCACTCTGAGGAGGTGACAGCTTTCAGTAGTTAAGAAGCCTGCTGTTGTGTGAATGGTTGCTCTTGTCCTCCACTCCACTCTGCTCTCTGTCAAAGCCTGTCCTCAGCCTCTTTCTGGGTTTAATTCATTGCTTAAGAAGGGAAAAAAGCCCCACAAGGACAGGCAGAGGGGAATAGCAACACCGGGATCTGTAATCGATGAAGGAGCAGTAAAGGAACGGAAATGGGGGAAAATATCTAATTATTAACTTCAGTTAATTAATTAATCTGATATGCAAATTACAGAATAACAGTTAAGCAGAAGGTAGGGTTTCCTACTCTCACTATCCGATGTAAAACATTTCTCAGCAAGAGGTGAAATGTTCATATTTAAGGTATTTAAGGATTTTGCATAATTAAAGTATTTAATTATGCAAAATCCACATTTTGCACATTTATGTACTTCGATTTGGGTTTCTATTTCAAGAGCTTAAAAACATTTTTTGGTAATAATAATGTTTTTTGGTGTCTGGAAAACAAGCCATTTCAAAAACCTCCCGACTGTTAAGCCACTTGCCTTGTTACCTAGCAACAGTGAGCCCTGCTCGTCACCTTCCAACCCAAGTGGAGCTCCAGCACCTTTGGTCAGCTGGTTTTAGACAAGTGTTTCGTTGCCGTCTTTCCATCCAGAAATCACTTGCTGCATTCTTGCTGGTTGTGCAGGAGGCTCCACTTCTGCTTGTCAAAGATGAATGGTTGTATCATTGCATGCCTGTTTGCAGCCATTTTCATGTGCGAGTGTAAACGTTCAGCTGGGGGCATGGCCAGCAGCAGCTCATTTGGATTTAAAGTGACAAGACGCCCTAAAATGAGCAGACTATAAACTCATTATCTAAGAATAATTTTGAGCAAAAAATGTAATATACATGTTTTATATAGCTTATAGACCTATTCTACCCTGTTTAAGGAAACATAATAGGTGCCTATAAGCATCTGATGGGTTAACACTTGGGTTACTCTCTGCTGTACGTCTAAATGACCCGGAAGTGCCGGTAAAAGTCCAAAAGCATTTCACAGCGGCTTGAATCTCTGCTCCAACTGCACATTGTGATTAAAAAAACAAGCATATCACCTTTCATTGTATGCAAAAAAGTTAATTTCCCAAACTTCAAATTTAAAATTCCAAACTTTTAAAGACTCTTTTTAAAAGGGGCGGTGGAATATTTAGCAAAATTGACTTTTTTGAGTGTTTATATGATGTTATAATTTTACACCCACATCTAAAACAAACCTGGAGTGTTGCTTTGACTCTTTCATGCATTAAAGGATTTGAGAAATCCTTTAATCTCCCGTTGCAGTCATTCGAGGGTGCCTAAGCACTTACTCATACAAAGCGAAGCCAATTTACACAACACTCCTCTAGACTAGTGGCAGCAGCAATTAACGAACACCTTGTGGCACGGTGGAGCTTATTATAGGAACTATTTCACTGAACACTTCTCAGAAAGAGTAGGAGTTTCTTAAAGAGACAGAGGCCCAATTTCAAGGCATTAAATTGCAAATTTAACTCATTTCTGATATACAGTATTTTTAAAACAACTGAAGGTAACATATTTACTTTATTGTGCTATGAAATGATACTATGTGTCTGGAAAATGCATAACACTGCCCCTTTAAATAGAAAGAGGCCAATTCAAGGAGTCAGATATGGTTATGATGTGAAAAGAATTTTTTAAAAGTAGTTTATATATATATAACAATTTAGTTATTTGAATTGTGAATACTGCAGAAGGTAGGACAGTGTCAAATGCAAAAACACAGATATAAAAATAACTGGTTTAGTCACTTTTACATGAGAAAAAGCTTTAAATTTAGAGTTCCTGTTGGCCAAAACCAGTAAGTCAGACCTTCCGTCTTAAAATCTATCAAATTTATGCAGTTCGCTCAGAAATAGCTCTAACAAATTCCTCTCTCAGCAGAAAACTCTGCCTGACTGTTTAAAGTTATTTGGACCAAGTTGAATGCAGCTCTGTTTAGTTAGAGGGTAAAAAAGCAAATGTTACTGCAGAGTGCCAGATAATCTATTAGCTTAATTTAACACAACACAGGCCAGACATCAGCCCTCCAGGTCCAGTTCAGCAGCTGGGAGCGCTCTGCTCTTTACTTTATAATTAGCCTTTCAAGCTGCAGCGCGTCACAGTTTCAGTAGAATTAAACTCACTATAAATTTCATGAATTTATTTTCAAACATGAGCTGTAATTAGTCACGATAAAGTTTCCTGGACGATAAATTATCCCAGAAGTTATTGCGATAAATGATGATGATGTTGTTTTGAGACAATTTTAAAGTAATATAATTGTATAATAAAGCAAGAACTGATTCTCAAACAACAAATTTAAAATTCTCATGGAAATTTAACACTGGAACTGCAAGACGTCTGAAATATCCAAAATAAAACAAAACAACAAATAAAATTAATTATGAAGTATCTGTAAACAAAACTGTTCTTCAAAAAATGGATTAGTTGAGACTAAAACACCAAACTGAAAACTTTTATCATCCAGGTTTTGGAAGAAATAAAGAGAAAAAAGAAAAACAATGAAATCATACAAATGGAAATTATTAAGCTCGTTTTAAATTATCTTTCGATTATTGAATATTGCGACAGGCTTGTCTGTAATGAATTATCTCTGTGATTCAGTGAGCAGCTCTTAAGTCACTGATTTTGCCACAAGACCCAAAATCAGTCATTGAATGAACTTGGGAGGCCGCAAAAAATATTTTAACGCAAACATTTAGTGCCAATAATGAACTAAAGTAAAAATCAAAATTATTGTAGATGCAAAACATAAAGAAACACAAGACCAACCCTCAGTTTCTGACTTTTTGGGGTTCATTGTTTTCCTATTTTTGCTGAATGCGTTTGAGCAAAAGTAGTTTGTGGTTCCAGTTAATAAAAACTTAGATAAATTCAGAAAAGTTGTTAATAAATGGGAATTGAAGGTGTTAATCTGCAACAAAAAAACCTTCATTCTTCATAAAAATTAGGAAAGTGAAGGAAAACATTCACCATTCTATCCTTAAGCTCTTCCTGAGACTCTCTTCAGTCAGAGGCTTCTTCAAATGCGCTGTAATGCAGACTGCTACTGTAGATCTTTTCTGCCAACGGCCATCAATATCTACAACAACTCTGAAGAACTTGAATTTGGGATCAATAAACTGTTTTTAAATTTAAATTTGAACTGAATGAATGACTCCAGCCTTGAACAAATGTCACATGACTTGCAAAGAAACCATCTAAAACCAGCAGCGAAAGATGGGATCTGATGTTTTTGTTAGTGTCTCTCAACCCAAACCGTCAATATGCGTCCATATACGATATGCAAAGCAAATCAACCGCTAATAAAACTCTCCTTTGTGTCCTGTGGCACGATCTCTGCTGACTCTGCAAACCTTTGACAGTCACCTTTTTTGACAGCGCCGCTACGGAAATAAGAAAGAGCTGGGAAGGTGAATTTACATAGAAAATTGCCACCTATGTGAGAAAGTTGCAGAAATAGGAGAGAAGGAAAGATGGAAACTGCAACATGAGCAACCAGATGAAAATTTCAAGGTTTAAAGGTTTGCTGCTGCAGCTCGTATCATCTGTGTCAGAACAGACATAAACTGAGAGGCATTTTCATAATAAATCAGTGTTTATGACTAAAACACTGGGATTAGCAGTTTTAAATCTGATTAGTAAGAATAAAAATGATATTCCGATATTCGATGTTTGAAAAATGTTGCATTTCTATCTACTGAGAGAAAAGTGGAAGTGGGAGGAATTAGAGGCGCACCGATGAGACGTTAAGGTCTGTATCGGTGACCATAAGGTCAGATTACAATTATTAAATGCACTTTTTTAACCATTTTAAAGGCTTGAGGTTTAGTTTTTATGTGTTTGACCAAGGTAGCTAATCCATTATTTTTGTCAGTTTATTTTTTATTTTAAATTGACTGGTATAAATAAATTTGTAATTCAGTACATTTATGTCTGTGTTTAAAAAAGAAACGTTTTTCTGTATCGGATCGGTACCGGAAATGAAAAAAGTGGATCGGTGCTTCCTTACTAGAAATCTGAATAATGGATGAAACTGTTGGTACATTAGCGTAAATATCAATTAAACAGCTAAATCAATACTTCACCAATTTTAATTGTTTCACCCAACAGCATTTCTTTTAAGAAGTTTTAGCTTTTCCATATGTTTTTATGTCAAAATGTCAGATTTTTCCAGACTTTAGTTTCTCTTTCCCAGTACGTTTTAGCTACTATTGAGCTACTAATACAAAACTTTGAGTCTGTATGGATGGGTAAAAACATTTAGACATCAGGTCAAAACATTAAATCTGGAAAAACAACCTATTCCATATTTTATTTTTGTTTTTACACTTATTTAGAACAGAAAATGCTTAAATCAAATTCTACACTTTTCTCAGACTGTATAGGAGTTCTGACAATTATTTTGTACCTTGAACTACATTTAAATTTTATGACTGAAAACAAACATTTATTTGCTTTCGCAGAATAAAAACACACTACTAAACATCAGTGCTTTATGCTTAGCGATGAGTTTACTGGAAACCAACAGACCTCATTTACTGGAGGTCCATTCATTCACGTCAGCAGCCTCTATGGGAATTACCAGCTGGACAAATATAGGCCATAGTAAATGATCTGATGCTAATGATGATAAATATTTCACAACACTGTGCTTCCTAAAAACAAACTAAAAGCAGAGATGAAACTCCCAGAGAGTGCATGTGTGATAAGGAGCCAGTAAAGCGGCGTTTAGACCTCCCAGTGGAGGATTTGCCCCGTCGCTGAGCTGTAACCCTGACAGCTTTCATCTGAAGGAAAATGTCAACGATTCCTTCAAACAGTTCAAGAAGGCTAAAGACCATAAAGGCCCTGAAGTTCCCCCTCCTGGCAAAGCAAACAACTGTTTAAGCCAGCGACAGTGGGACCTCCACTGCTTCCTGGAGGTCAACCAACGCCAGCCAAAGAGGAAAGATTCGACTATTTATGGTTGATGCAGAAAAGTCAAACCCTTTTCTATCAGTGTTTCGGCTTGTTTCTATTTTTTCATTCACCATTTCATATTGTTGCAATTTTGGTTATTTCTTCCAGGTATGTAAAGAAGCCATCCGTCACTTTGGGGATGTTTTGTAGCTGATGATTTAGATTGGATTTCCTTCTTTATTTTGAACAAATGAATAAAAAAAAATAAAAACAAAACAAGAATGCATATACATACATTTAAACACATACACACACACAAGAAAACAATGCTTTGCAACTTAAGAATCGGTAATTTTAGCTTGTCTGAAAAGAACACTATTGTTTTTAATTTCCACACTTTTATATTATTCTTCAATATACATCTATAATTATTGAGATGTTGTTTATTTTTGGTCATTTGTAACCTTTTGATACATAAGTCAAAACAGAAAAAAGAAAACTTGTGCAGAAATAAACATCTATATAACAATACATGTCACAGAATATATAATGTATAATATTATATCAATACACAAAACATAATTTTAAACATATAAATATTAAATATGTCAATTTTTTAAAACTATGTTAAAGGTAATTTTCTGTAGCTTACTTAGAGTTGTTTTCATTTCCAAGCTGGAAATAAAAGGAAACTAATTTCATAGTTTGGTTGTTTTATAAACATAAACCAGTGAAAATGGGGATCAGATCCAAAATATAATGAAACATTATACAACATTAGATTAACAGTAAACAGTTTTGAGGACTTTTATTATTTTACTATCAAGACAAATTGATATTAGTACAAAATGGTTTATTTAGAGACATAAAATGAGTGTATATAAGTAAAAAAACAAAATTTTAATAAAACAAACAGACTAAAACTATAAATTATAACTCTTCTTGGGTGTAATTAAAACAACGTTAAAACTAAGATGAATACTTCCATGACTTTTTTTTAGTGCAATTTAACTCAATTGACAAACTTAACTGAGTTTAAAACAAGATTATAGATCATGGAAAGCACATGCTTGTGTAATGTTGGTTATTCCCAACATTCCAGTTTCCAACCAACTGGGCTTACTGGTTTTGTATAACTAGGCTTATTGGTTTTTGTATAATTATGCAAACAATGTTTCTTCTATGTTGGTTGTTGCTTTGCAAAAAAGAAAGGCAGCACAATGCAAAGGAATTTATAAATAATTTGGAGATAAACTTGAGATATTTTGTGCTGTGAACAAAAAAAAGAGCCAAGAGAGGCTTAAAATCTCTCATGGAGTTGAGAAAAATGTAATAATTCATCCACAGGTTCTACGGTAACGTTTAATTGCCGAGTTAAAAAAACATAACAGGTGGGGAAAAAAGGACAGTTTGGTAATTTTGGTTGAAAAAGCAGAAAAAACCCAACTTGGACATTAAGAAGAGAAGCTCAGCAGAGAAGAAAAGTATTTTAAATGTAATGTTGCTTGAATGGTAAACAAAGATACGTGTCAAAAAAACAAAACAAAACATCAAAGCTTCAGATCTTCACAGTTCAACAACATGAATACCAAAATCCACATATAGGTTCTTGAAAGCAGTAAATCATCAAAAAAACATCAGTAGTAAGTTTGGCTGCTGCTCATGCTCAGACGTAAAGATCCAGACAGCAGGAAACAAAGACAGGGAGACAGCTGATGTAATTGGACTGTAAGTCCCACAGAGGGGAGAGCTGCCTGGTGAAGAGTTCGGGTGTTTACCAACCGCACTTTCACTGACTCCAAATTTCATGTTTGAGGTTTATTAACATTTTGGATTAACCAGAGAACTAGAGTTGGTAATTTAATTAAGCTAATCCCAAAAAATAAGATGTCGAATTAAACCTGGCATGTAGGACTGAAACGATTAATCGTTACTAATCGATTAATCGCTAACTAGAGTATACAGACTTGGAAAAAGACCATTTGCTGAAACAACAACATACTCAGAGAGGTAATGGAGCATAGTTTTAGCTTGCTTTAGTTCAAATTCTGTAACATCTCCTATTAAGCATATTTACTCTCTAATTATTAATCAACACATCAGCTCTAAACTGTATTGATGTTAAATCAAGCAGAAAAGGCTGAACTTTTTACAATTTCACAATTTTTTAGCTCCGTTTTGCTACAAATGATAAAGTGTATGCTAAATGTTATTACATTTAATGCAATAAGATGTTTATTTTCTTCTTTAAAAAAGAAATGCAATTGTTTACTCGCATCTTTCCGATTAATCGTCAGAATAATCCATTGATGGTGCCTCACTGGCATGGTTCCTTCATGTTAAACTCATTCATATCAAAGTCATTCATGGTTCTGGTGAGCTGGCTGCTCCTCGATCCACTCAGAGATGCAGAAAGACCAGTGAGCTGCTGCCCTGCAGTCTAGCCCAGGGAAACTCTTGCTCTTTTCACACCACTGAGCAGCACAAGAGCCCGCTGCATCCTAATAGCACATTTAGGTACTCGAGACTCGCCTGAGCTGTAATTAAAAAAAATGAGCACACTATGCCGAGGTGGTATTTCGCAGTATGCGCCGGGTCAATAGCTTTTTAATCAGAGCATTCGCTGGAACTGTTTAGAAAATGGGTGCAAAGGCCTACAGGCCAGGCCTGAAATATTGTTCTGCAACAAGCTCGTCTGCACCCTGGGACTTAGTTTGTTAATGACATTGGTTTAAAATAGTCTTACAGCCAGGCAGAGGCTGCTAGGAGGCCATGCAGGGGGCTGCTCTGGAAACATGTTTCAGCAAATCCAATTCAAGACTTTTTAATGCCACCTTGAATTAAATTTAAGACAGAAAAAAACCACATGGGGTAATCCTGCTGTGTTATAATAAATAATAACTAAAATTATGACATTTATGAAGTCTATTTGTGTCTTTTCAGCAGCTTTGTGGATGCTGAAAAGCTTTAACTCTGCTTTTTTTCCACAGAAAGCACCTAGCTTGATTTGGGTTGGCAAAAATGAACGTCATACGGCCAACTGGCGATAAATTTGAGATCAACATGCGGGAAGTGACATCACTCTCTCTCCATTCATTTCCTATTAAAATAGAAATCTAGCAAAGCAACCGATGATCTTCATGCATGAGAAGTTTCGCGCTCAAACACGTAGAGGCACGTGTGCAATGTGACAGTAAAGTTGAAAAACGTCAACATTTGTCAGGTTTTACCCCCAATGGAGATGAGTTTTGCCTGTCGCTGTTTGGTTAGCTAGCTAGCTAGCAAGTGCATATTAGCTGCTAGTTAGCAGCAGCCTCAATTGTCTTGAATCCCAGAATACAGCAATGTATTTAGAGCCAATTTGCATTTTGTTTTATGAATTTAACACTAGGCTGAAGCGATTAATCTGATTAATTGTGAAGAATCTGTAATTGAAACAATCATATTTTTTTAGTTGCAGATGTTTCCTTCGCTACAAATGGCAAAGCGTGAACTAAAAGAATGCTGTGTTACTGCATTTTAGGCAATAAAATGTACATTTTCTTATTTTAAAAAGGAATTTAATTGTTTATTGGCTTTTCCATGTATTTTTAATAATATATAAAATAAGTTCAAATGGTTAATTTACAAATCTGCACAATGATTAATCGATTAATCATCAGCATAATCCAAATAATAACTAATAACTAAAATAATTGTTAGTTGCAGCTCAATTTAAGACATTTGAGGCCTTAAAAAGTCTTAAATTCATGTATCTGAGAATAATACTTTAAGGACACTATTGGAAAAGACCCTCATGCCTAAATCTTCACAGCTCAGGTGGGCAAAAATGACTGATTTGATACAAAATCTTCTCTCTAACATGCAGCTCACACTCACAAAAGAGAAAAAAATGAGGGAAAGTAAAAGAAAACAAAAAAGGCACCAGAATGAGTGACAGGCGAACAAGGTGGTGATACGAGTGGTGAGAAAAAAGCTGAACAATAGACATGTCAGAGTCAGCGGCTAATCTGTGATTAGATAGCGCCTCAGTTTGATAATACTCCAATGTGAGAGCAAAGAGGGAGACTCTCTCAGCTTCCTCTGTCACTCAAAGTGTATGTGTGTGTGTGTGTGTGTGTGTGTGTGTTAGTATATTAACTAGGCAAATGGCTCCCTTCCCTTATCTTCCTTGCAAGGGGACGAGATAAGGTCCAATGAGGGCAGGAGTGGAAAGCCGCTTGGCTCCCTTCAGGCCAGATGACAGGAATAAGAAACAAAGCAGCAGACATGAACTCTGGGGATATTTCAGGCTTTCTAACAATAACCGACTGCAGATCTGCCAGTCAGAAACACCGAGGATTAAAGTTACATCCTACATGTGCAAATATGGATGTTTAATTACATAACAGAAAGCATTGTTAGCTCTCTTTACTATTTGTGGTTCTAGCTCAGGCATTCTGGCATAATGATGTAGTTTGTAGGTTGACTGGAAGCTAGTGTTTCTTTGGAGTAACAATAACTATTTAGCATAAACACTCGGGGGATTTAGGACATAAAACGGAAAGCTGCCTTTGATGATGTTAATACGGAGGTCTCAAGACGCCAAGCAGGGAATTTTCCACCAAATAATTTCTCTTGGTAATCAGCCTTTCAATTAATACCCCCACATTAAGATAATTTCAGCAGAATGCTCCCAAATTTGACTCAGGAACAAAACAGATTTTACAAAAATTAAATCTTTAATTTCATGTTTAAGAACAAGGATTAAATGTTATTCTGATTATTTCATTTTTAACGTCTTATTGGTGTGATGCAAATGTCAAAAACTGGACCCACAACCACATCAAAAGATTTTAAGTAAGAACGCGAGCAACAGCGTTCTGGGTCAGCTGCAGCTTTTTAGTTAGAACTGTTGCAGTAATCAATGCAATTAGAGATAAACGCTTATTGTTCCAGATGTTGTTTGAACATTTGTTCAGGTGATGAAAGCCTGACTTTGTAACCGTCTTTATGTGTCTCTGAAGGTTCAGGTCTACATCACAACACCCAGCTTTCAGACCTGATCTCTAGTTTCTACCTGTACGTAGTAACTGAAGTTGTGTGTTGACTGAATCATTCCTCTTTAGATAAGAAGATCATAACTACAGTTTTGTTTCTGTTAAGGTGAAAAAAGTTATGGGATGTATTGATTATGTTCCATCCATCAGTGATTGAAAGGGTTAATCATCACCTGATGAAATTGTAATGTAGAGTTGTGTGTCATCTGCATAACGTCTGATAATGTTCTAATAACTAAGGGCTAGAGCAAAAGAAAATCCTTATTTCTAAGCATAATTTTAAGACTGCATATGAAAAATGTAAAAAGTCACAGATAATCATGAATGGTGATTTCACAGATGTCCAGCAGACAGTTGTTAACATCTTTGAGGAGGAAGGAAAGCCACAAAACATCATTGTCAAAGATGGCAGCCATTGACAGGGTTGGATCCATAGTGAGTTCAACAAATAATACATGGGTTTCAGTTAAATCATTCTGAAATAAAGGTTTACAGTGATGTTAATGCTCTGGTTTATCACCTGCAACAAACGTCTGCCTTCATTTTTAAGTCCAGCAGCATTATTGCTGAATAGCATTAAAGACGATGACTCCCTCTGCCAAAAATCCTTTACCGCACACTTTTTGATTTTATTGCAAAATAAATAAATAAATAAATTAATTAATTAATTAATTAATTAATTAATTAATTAATTCTCCTGCAGTTCGGATGACAGGAGTTCTGATAACATATCTGATTTTAAAATACACTTTCCTGACCTTTATTTGAATAAATAAAAAAATAAATGAAACCAGGAATGAAATGATTAATCAAATTAATCATGATGAATCAATTAATGAAATAATAGTCAACTAATTTAGTAATTGATTAATCATTAAAGTATAAATTTGCTCAAAGAACAACATATTCAGAGGGGTAATTACACCTTTACTGCAGTATATATTTATTTATTTTGCATTTAAGATGAAAAATACATTTTAGCCAAAACTCCTGAAGTTTTAACTTCACCTGGTTCAAATACACTAAAGGAATGCTATGTTACTGCATTTTAGGCAATAAATATTTATTTTCCAATTGTAAAAAAGGAAGTGAATTCTTTACTTTCATATTTTTAAGTATTTCTAATATTGGACAAAAAGTATTAAGTGGTTAGATGAAAAATATCTGTAAAATTTGTCCATTTTTGACTACATTATTTGATTATTCGTCACAATAATTGATTAATCGACTACTAAAATTGTCATTAGTTGCAGTCAATGAAACCCAATTTCTGTCAGTGTTTTTTATTTGAGTTGGGCTCATGACTCTTCTGACATTTTCCTTTGTGCCATCCCACTCTACCGCAGAATGTGTTTTATTGCTATTGTGATGCTGAGATGGGATTACAGAAAACATGGAGATTTATTCTGTATGTGTTGAATCATGCATAAGCAATAATATAAAAAGGAAATATACATGTACAGATGCACAGATTTAAATGCAATCTTGGCAAGAAAGTTTAACTACTTTTATGGCGACCAATAATTCTGTATTTTATGTGATTCTTAATGTCAACACATCAGTTTTATCATAAATATAACTATTTTGAACTGCTGTTCTCAGGATATTAAGATAAAGTGTCAATCTAATGATTTTTTTCTCTTTAGGATATAAACTGTATATATCCTAGGATATTTACAGTTCCACTAACATTTCCTAGGAAATGTTGGAGTGGAACGCTTTTAACATTTCCTTTTAGTAAGAGTTTAGTAAGAGTTTCAAACCTCAACTTTTGAAAAGTTATAATCGTCTGACCATCTTGGGCTGGAATTTAATTATTTTTACTTTTACAATACTTTATATGTCAAACAACTCCTAATTGTTATTTGAATTTTCGAGAACACAGGGTCAAGTCTACTGCCATTTCAGTCATCATACTGAAGTAAATTTCATCTGTGCAGACAGAGAGTCTGCATAGCTTAGCATGAGATTAAGTAAAGGCAAAAATGTGTATACATAGTACAGTTTGGGTTCACAGTGCCTGTATGGTCCAGTTAGCGATAAATCAATTACTAAATCAGTTGACAATTATTTAAATTATCGATTAATCAAGAGTTTTCCAATTAATCGTTTCAGCCTTAGATGCCAGGTTTAATTCTGTATGTTATTTTGGAGGATTAAGTTTATTAGTCCCAAACTACGGTGCTCTTGGCTAATCCAAGGGCTGAAACTATTAATCAATTAATCAGTAAAATGAAAACCTTTAACCGTTTCTAGTCATGCTAAACATGTCCTATTCTGAAAGCGCATTCCAAAAGCTTGGTTTAAATTTTTAAACTCTAAAATAAAGAGTGTTTTCCCTCACATGCAGAGATTAAATCGTTATTGGGGAGTTTTGAGATATACTGCTCAGAAAAATGTCATTTAGTTGACGTATCAAGTGCAGAAACTTCCCTTAGCATTTATTTCATAAAAAAGTTTCAGTTTCTTGCTGTGAATGACTTACAGACACCACTTCACCCTCCTGCTCAGTGTGTATATACCCATACAAGACAAAAAGGGGAGTGCAGTGGGAAAATGAAGCTGTGTGGTGGAGCAATTACTCGATGTGTCAAAGCATGGCGAGAGGAAAGGCTTGGATCCTTTTCTGACAGCGAACATGTGTGGAGCTGTTAGGATCCTACAGAGTCTCGCCTCACAGCTGTCTGAATTAGGGAGCGAGCTTTTAGGTGGACACACAGGGAGGGCTGATAAAGGTTTTGGTAAGCCACAGGAAGGAAGAGAAGATACCACCGATGTGTGACCCTGCAGACCAAACCAATTTTCTTGGTGTCGAGCAGCCCGCTGCTGTGTGGAGCTGTGTGGGTTTTTCCTGGCTAACGGACAAAAGAGTGTGAACTAATATTGTTCTGCAAGAGTCGGATCATAGGGGATAGAAAACAGGGTAATAAACCAAATTCGTCCTCTATTTAGAACGGACGGTATTCTAGTGTGTTGGCATGCGTAACAACTAACAGCAAATTAAAGCCTCAAGATGTCCAACCATTATCTCCGACTCTTCCATTAAATAAGAAATTAAATTAAAATCACACGTGAATAATATTGTCCACGCGATAAGCGTGATGTACACAGTTAAATGACATACATTCAAAATTCAGCCATCGAAGATGTTGACATCTTATTCAGGTGTTGGAGCGACAAGAGCGGCTAATTATGTGGCGTTTTGGGGGAAAATGTGGTCGGCCATTTTACAGAGGAGCTACAGATTCAAAACCTTAGAATGACACGCAATTCTTTATGACCTGTTCAATAAATATTTGTTGACACAGGTAATCTGGAGGAAATAAAAATGATCAATCACCCTTTCCTCTATGCTACACTGCAGCTAGCATAACCTGTTGTGAATGCTAACTATAGTTAGCATAGCCACTATTGATGGTGGACAAACAGTTTTCCTGTAATAAGTGGTTTTGCCAACATTAGCATATTTAGCAGTGAGTAGATGAGGCTGATTGACAGCATGAAGCCCCTCCCCCTGGCTCTGTCTGGAGATGGCAATAGTAGCTCAGTGAGGAAGAGGAGGAAGAGGAGAAGGATGTTGATCTTTTTCACAGATTATCTGTCTCATACTGTCACAACATGGTGTCAGTTTTAACAAATATGTAAGAAACTTTTTTAATGAAAGTTGCATACTGCAGCTTTAAAAGAAATCTTCCAATTGTGATTGGAAAACTGGTCAAATATGGAGGTAAGATGCTTGTTGATGGCTGCAAGAGGGGTGTTGCTTAAGGATATTTAATCAAATATTGTTTGTAACTTTATGAGTAGTTTATTTCTTAATGTTACACTGTCAGACCATAGCAAAAACAAAGATTTAAATGAACCATAGAAGCCAGCATGTGCATAAAAGAGATTTCTAATTATTCATAAGTGTCTTGAAAGTCTGATATTTTTTGCGGATAGTGTTTAAATTTGAGTAAGAAACCTTTCATATTGTAGGAGGTTCTGAAACTACTTTGATGATAAATTCTAGACGATACATTTACTGGTGATAAGCCAACAACCAAACCCATCTTCCAGGTTCCTCAACAAGAGAGAGATAAAAACATGAATAAAGACCCAATCTGCGGATTTGAACAGCTTATAAAACGGATACCAAGCAGTGCATTACATTTGTCCGACACTTCTTACTTTTTCTGTGTCCTCAAACAGCTTTTTTCCATCTGTAGGCCCGCTCGATTTCCTCAAAACAGATTAGACCAGTCTAAAAAGGGATTAAGATAGATATCCAGAAAAATTCATTCTCCACGGTTGGTAAATAACCTTTTCTTGAGTGTGTGCGTGTGAATCTAAGCGGATTCGTAAGGGGCTTTGCTTGAACACAGTGGGAGGGAACAGCAGAGAAGGCCAGGAGGGGAATGGGTTGGCGTGGCTGTTTTTCTCCCTCCGTCCCTCAAGCAAAGCCAATTTTCACACACAGCGAAATGGATTTCCTGAGGACAGCAGGTAGAAGCTGTCCGCTGGCTCCGGCAAACACAATGCATCACTCTGTGTGTGTGCGTCTCATATGTCACTGATCAATAGTGCAGGTTGTCAAGATGACCTGTACAGCATGAGGTCAGTGATGGGATTACACCGTGGGTGGCTCTGTGAAACAGAACCGGTCCCTTCCTGTGAGAGACCGACTCAAGGTCTTAACTTTTACAAAGCTCAGTGTTTCGGTTTATATAGACGTCAAAAAAAGGTAGAGTTGTGTAGAAGTTAACTGATAATTATAGCTGTACAATAAACTGCAAATATATTTTCTAGGGGTGAAACGATTATTCGAAATTAAAGTGTTTAATTGATTAACTGATTATTGAAATAATCAACTAATTTACTAATTGATTAATTAACAGACTCTAAAAATTCAATTTGCTGAATGAACAACATACTTAGAGAGGTAATTAAGCCTAAACTGTACCAAAAATAAATATATTTTGTATTTAAGATGAAAAACATTTTTTGTCTGTAATTATTTTTACCCAAAACTACTAAAGTGGCATTTTTAGCTTCACTTGTGGTCAAATGCTGCAAAACCCCCCACCCAAAATTTACTACCTCTTGCTATTCATTTATTTATTGGAAAAAACTGGTTAGAAGACAATATTTTATTGCTGCAGATGTACCAGAAAAAACAAACAAATTTTATTTAGGTAATACAATTTATGTGCTTTAATAATTTGCATATTTCAGTATATTTCAAATATTATTTTAAAAACGTTTAAGTGGTTGATGAAAAATTTGCCATTTTTTTAAAAGGTACAATTAGTCGATTAATCATCAAAATAATCAACAGAATAATTGATTACTGAAAGCCCTACTTCAGGGATCAGTTCAGGGGCCATTTTTGTACCTTGTACTGACTTTTGCGGCCCCTGAAAGTCAAAATGAGTTTAATTGACAAGATGGTAGAATTAGGGCATTATTTCATATCGCCAGCTAATGCAGTGACAAAGAATGAATAACAAACCAGTTAATGTCCATAAATCCTGAAAGGTTATGTTTAATAGCAGCATAATTCAGCATTTAAGAAACTTGTTTGTGGTAGAACAAAATTAAATGAGCCACTACATTTTATGTGGAAGCAAAAGACACTTTTTGTCCTGGAAACATGTTAATTTTAGCACAAAAACATACAAACAAGCCTATGAGATTGGAATAAATACAAGGAAATATTGTGCCAGATCAACAGGTGGGACAATTGTTAACTTTTATTTATAGGTTTAAAGTCATTCTTTTAACTCATTAAACTTCTTTAGTTGCTAATGCAGTGTAAAACGTGTGAATAAAGAGAAAGTTGAAGCTGATATAAATCTTTTTGGGAAAAGTGGTACCTTAAATTCAATCATAACACCATGTTAACATTCTTTTCCTCCATCTTACAAAACATTTCACTGAATAATTGTGATTTTTCATTGAAAGAATAACTTCAGTTATTTTTTTCTCTGGAGGAAAATTTACACCCATGTGAGAAATGTTATTTTACAGAACTGAAACCTTTTATATTTTTGCTACTTCTCAGCTGCTGAGATGAGATCTGTCCAGCTGTGCTGTAGATTGAATAATCACACATTTCACTAGCTGTGACATTGTCGACGTAAACAATGCAGACCACCTGAGAATAAGTTTGAATACAGGATAAAGATGCAGATACCTCAAGTTTTCATTAAGCAGACTGAATAAAAAAGGTTTGCTAAGAAATAAAATAGTAAAATCCATTTTTTCTCATTTTATTTTAAAGGTGGAGGAGTACATGTTCAATCATTTCTAATACCTGCAACTCTTCATGTCTCTCATGTTTAATCTCGGCTTTCTGATGAGAACAATAAGTGAAAAAGTGAAGTAAAACCAGAATAGAGAAAGGCAGTATGTCTCCATCCTGCTGCTTCCAATCTCCAGCGGTTCTTTTCTCATTATCGTCATTTTTCACTCATCAATATAAAGCCGTTTTTCATGCCAGAAACACTCTTTTTGGCACATTATCCAGTGTTTTCCATTATCTGAACAGCTGGACAACATTCCTCAGTCCTGATATTATTCTCAGTGCTGTAATTTAACTTTTCCGTCCCTCTGAGACGTGTGTTTGGTTTTGTTTTAGGCATATTTTAATTAAAACTTGATGTGGTTTTTTTTATTGAGCTGTGACACGTGTTAAATTAAACAGACTACAGGTCTGAACACGATTTCCCTGTAGTGCTACTGGGATAATATTGGTAACAATAGATAAAGTTTCGCTGGAGTTGAGGTGCAGCAAGACTTTCGCTTTTGTTTAGACGCAAAAAAACAACTATGACTTTATGTAGACCCTGAATTACACAAAAAAGACAATAAACCAAAGACGGTCTGGTAGGGAAGATGTAACTTTTTGTGTATGTCTAGGGGTGGAAAATAAATAAATAATAATGTATATTGTGATAGACACGTAATTAGTATCAATTGATAACACATCTGATAGATTATTCAATATATATATGTATAATATCCCCTGAACTCAGATGAAGAACTGCACAACTTTTTGGGGGATGTAGACAGAGAAAAAGGACTTTAGCTGCTTAATCTCTCACTGCAAGCTAAGCTAGGTTAGTGGAATCAACTAACTCACTCTCTGGTTACCTAGCAACTCACTTATTCTTTGGTTACCTAGCAACAACCTGTAGAGTGACTTGCACGGCAGCAGTTTAAGTTTTCAAGTTTTGTTTATCGCAATAATTACAGGGACAATTTATCAAAGTTTATTATTGTGAGAGGAGCAAATGAAGCAAAGTAAGAGAAAAAAACTTTCACCATATGATCTTTTAAGAGTCACTAAATTATGAGTCCAGAATTGGTTCTGAAAGCTTCATACAGTCAACACTGCAACAACACAAAATATCTCCAAGTATTTTTGGTCTAGTTTCTAGTGCAAATATCTTTAGTACACTTTAAATAAGACAAAAGCACATATAGGAGCGTATTTTAAGCAAATAATTATTTAATATCAATGAAAAGGTACTTGTTCCACTGACAGAAAATTTCACTTATAAAATGAGAAAAATGTCATGTTATTGAACAAGTGGAACAAGTACTTTTTAATCGATATTAGGGAATTATTGAATTAAACGAAGCTCCTATATCTGCTGAAAAGCTATGTGTAAGTTAGTTTTATCTTATTTCAATGCAATAAGATATTTGCACTATAAATTAGACTCTTTGCTTGGTAAGATTTTGTGCTTTTGCAGTGAAAGCGGTCCACTCAGCCTATTAGGACCAGTATTGGTAATCAGTAATCCTGTGATCGGCTCACAAAGGCCTAGTATGAAGAGCGAACACACATCTCTGACTGCAGAGTGTTGCTGAGATTTGTGAGCGTACTCTGGAAAAGTTATCTTAATGGATTCTAATAAAGTAGTGGAGGGATTGGCAGCGGCATGCGGCGGTATCCTGGGCCAGACCGCCCGGCTTGTTGAGCAATCGGATCAATCGCAAATAATAGAAGCTTTCAGGAAATGACTAAAAGCCTGGTAAGAACCACCATCATTCAGCTAATTTCTGAAGCTACCAGCACAGAAGCAAGAAAAATCAGATAACTGGGTCCTCGCTATCAGAGGGTTTATTCATGTTGATTTTAAGAAAAGAAGGAGAAGATTGCTCAGCTTAAATTGCCATGGAAAGGAAAGTTGAGTCAATTTAACAGGTAGGATCATTTAATGGTTATCTTAGGGAATTACAGCTCTAACTGGATGGATAGAGTCCAGAAGTTATTTTTAACCTTCAAAGTCACTGATTATTGATTGGAGTTAAGACTAGACTTTGACTAGACCATTCTAACACTCGTATGCTTTGATCTAAACCATTTTTTTCATCTCTAGCTGCCTGTTATGGCTTTCAGACAATTATTCCCTCTGGTTTTAGAAGCTTTTCAGCTGGAAAGATCTTTGCTCTCAGTTTCTTGATTTTGGAACATCATCGCAACAACATGGTTTTTTTTCACAATTGGTAGAAGTTGATTAGCGTAAGCATGCTCAAATAACACCTGAAGTACAATCCTAAATCCCAGAGGACCTGAAACTGAGGCTTCAGGATGCAGAGGGAGGGAAAGAGGAAGTTCAAACCATGTTTTCCATCCATAATAATGGGCAAGGATCATATCCCCTACTTCAACATCTCTCTAACCATATGGCTAAATGCATATTTTAACAAGAATTACTCCTACCATAGATCATTCCATCCCGCAGAGTCACCATGCAAAATGACTCTTTGAGGATACTTAGATAATTTGAATTTACATTTATTTTCTCTCTGTAAGGATGATATCCTCTACTCCAACATCTTTCTAACCATATGGCTAAACAGAGATTTGAAGAAGACCAGAAAAAACCAAATGAGGTGGATTGTAGTGCTGAATCCTGAACATATTACTGTTACACTGTCTCTGCTGCCCTCACATTTAGCTATTAGCATGTAATGACAGCTACAGTCTTCAGTCAGAGGCATCTTCACATTCGCTGCAATACTGACCGTTACTGTAAATTATTCCATCCCACAGCTTCACCATCCAAAATGTTTCTTTGAAGATGCTTGAAGTTACAACAAAGTGTAATTTCTCTTTGGTATAAATGAAGTATTTTTAAATTGAGTGCGACAGTACAGCTATATTTATGCTGAGATGAGATTATGTGAATCCCTCAGCATGCAGCTGTAGATATGCAGCCTGTTTATGGGGAATGTTTAGGTGATGCTCCTGCATGAGCCACTAGACTCTTTTCAATGCATTTTTCTGCCTATAAATGAGGTCATGTGGGAATCAACGGTTTGTTTGGCTTTAACTGTGATGATGGGTTTTGATTTAATCAGGTTGGATGTAAGGGTTTGAGAAAAACATTCAACAGATTACAACAGCAGATATGACTAAGACGTGGATTAGCTGTCATCACAGCTAAGCATAATCATCTCTACATTTTAATCATTGTGGAGGAAAGGGCTTGGAAGGAATACAGATCTCTTATATTGAATATTGTTTAGCTTTAAAGCTGATTTTTCAACTCAAATAATAAACACGGGATATTTTCTACACGATTTTCATGGAGACATTCTGTTGTTTAGGCTCCTTTTTATGTAAAATATAAACATTTATTGTGAATTTATTGTATTTGAAATGTTTAGGTTTTAAATATGGAAGCTGGAAAAACTTAGGAAGGAAGGAAAGAAAGAAGAGACAGAAGGAAAGATGAAAGTGTACAGGGAAGGAGAATAAGAACAGAATAAACAAAACAAGGTACCAAGGTAAAAAGAAAGAAAGGAAGGAAAGAGACGAACAATGATTTGAGTAACTAAGGAAAGGAGGTATGATGGACTCAATGAAAGAAGGATAAAAAAATGGAAGAACAAGGAATGTAGGATGGAAGGGAAGCATGGCAAATGAGGGAAGGAAACATGAAAGTTCACAGGGAAGAAAGGGAAAGAAACATGAAAGAAGGAAAGGAGGAACAAGAATGGTAAGAAGGAAGAAAATAAAGACAGAAGGAAGGAACAAAGGACGGAAGACAGAAGGAAGCATGACAGTGTGCAGAAGAGGAAGGAAGGAGACAAGTGAATTAAGGATGGAAGGATTAAGGAAGTAAGGACAGAAGGAAGAAATGTCTAAAAAAGGAAGGAAAGAAAGAAGGATAGAAACAATGGAATTAAGGATGGAAGGAAAGGGGGAAGGATGGATTGAAGGCAGGAAGATAAAAAGAAAGGAAGGACAAAAGACAAAAGGTAACTTGAAAGTCCATAGGGGAGAAAGGAAAGGAAGGAAGACAAAAAGAAAAAAAGAAAGAAGGAAGGAAGTAAAGAACTGGCTAAGAAGCAAAGGATAGACAAAAGAAAAGAAGACAAACAGAGAAAGGTGTATGGTATAAACAGAAGTTAATAAGGAATTGTGTAAGTAAAGAAGAAAGAATAAATGAAAGGTCAGAATTACAAGGACACAAGGAAAGGAAGAGCAAACAGAAGGAAGGTAGAACCACAGCAAGGCAGCAAGGAAGGAAGGAAGGAGAAAGAATAAAGTGTGGAAATAAGAATGTTTCTCTAAAATCTATTTTCTTTCTGCGTGTTCATCTAATCCTGGAAAATGATTCCAGACTTTTCCAGACCTTTCTGCTGGTGAATCCTCTGAGTCTGATTTCTACTCTTCCCTCCTTCTGCACCTTTTTCCCTCACCGATTCCTCCCATCAATTTAGTGCCTCCATCCATCACCACTTCTTTCAGGTGTCTCCCCTCATTTTCCCGTACAATCTCTTCCTTCATGCTCCGCTTCCTTTCCTTTCGCGCTCCCTAGCTTTCATCCTCTCTGTCCTTTCTCCGTCCTTGCCGCCTTCCAGCACTTAGCTTTGATTAGCAGAATGACTGGAAGCCTTTCAGTTAGTTCATCATCCCGTACATGCTTTACCTGCTCCCTACCGTTCTTCATTTCTGTGCAGGAAGAGGACGCACGCTGGGATCTGGACGGACGCTAAAAGCCTGCCAGTAGGGCGCAAGCAGCCGCTACCAGCTCTGCTCTTGCTGATCAAATTTTCATCAAAGCGAACAGGTTTTGTTCTCTCTCTCTCTTTTTGAGTCTGGAACAAACTGCAACAAATGACTGACTGAGTGGCTCGTCTTCCAACAAAAATAATACAAAAACAACCCGACTTGGTTTGAAGTTTTAAATGGAGGAAATTACAGCCAAACACTACTGAAGACAACGCATGATTTAAATGGTAGTGTTGGGCAAAAATACCTTCAATGAGTCACAAAACATGTTTATTTAAAGTGCAAATCAACTTGTTTTTTTGCTTACAAACCGTCTAAGTAGATTATCAAGGGTTGTATCTTTATGTTTCTGCAAATTTTGACATTTTTGTGTAAATTTGCTTAGTTCTGCATTATTTTGCCTAAAACCTTCTCAGTGGTTGAACCAGTGCCTAAGCAGTTGAATTTTTCTATTTTTTAAAAACGCTTCAGACACAAAAAGCTGCTACATTTATTACTTGTTGATTTTTTTATTTGAAAAAGTTGATAAATATAGCAACAAACTGTGTAAGTTAAAAATTGTGCATATTTTGTCCAAAGCCTTTGACTGAAGACAACCTGTTTTTTTATGACAGTTTCCTAAAGAGCATGCTAAGGGTTGTTTGCAATGTTCTTGATTTTATGAAGAACCCTTCTTTGCATCATCATCTCCACTGGTTCCAGTCATACCCAGAAAAGAATCGGCCATCTTTGTCAGGTCTTTCTGATTAGATCAAGATCCTACAAAAAGCTGATTGGTCTTCATGGCAAATGTCATTTCCTTAAATATACAAGATCAAAAACACTCTCATTCTTCATTAAAATGGGAAAACAGACCTTACAATGAAATGAAATCACAAATCTGGTTTAGAGTTTTTTAATAAGCTCTAAAACCAACAGAAGACAGTCTAACAGTTTTCAGCTTTGATGATGAAACTGAACAGGGATTTAAGTCAAAAATAAAAGCACATTTTCAGCAGCAAACCTTTTAAAATCCACTAAAACAAACGTCCACAGCGCCACACCCGTCCTTTTAACCCACTCATAATTAAATTACTCAACTCTCCACTCAAAGCGCAGACCTCCTGCTTCGTTTATGTTTGATTTGTATAATATACGGGATGTAATAAAACCGAATATGAATGTCGATACTTTCTATTTCTCCCCGTCATTATCGAGCCTGTTGAGTGGCTCTAATGTTGACGAAGTCTCCCCATCTCTAATGAATATGATTGAAATTCTGAACAACATGCAGACAAAGTCAAGAGGCTGAATATTCACTAAGGTCACAGACTGATTCTCCACATTCAGGCTGTTTGTCTCCTTTCTCTCTGGATGTTTTGGTTTAAATAGCTTCTCAGTCAGGTGGTCTCATAGCAAAGAAACAAATCGTTAACTGTTAATAAAATCCAGTTCTGTTGAGGCCCATTGATTCCTCAGGTGGTAGTTTTATCAAAATAAATAAATACATAAATAAAAACTTGTTGATGAGTAAGAAGAACAGGAGAGTCCAAATAAGACAGTAAAGACCTAAAAATGATAAGTTTATATTTAAACACAAAAGTTTATCAGAACCATTTCTGAACAAAGATTAGCTTAACGTAGTTATAAGTTTCCACTGCTTATCCAGGGCTGAAACGATTAATCGGATTATTCGTGATTAATCGATTACTGGAATAATCGCCAGCTATTATAGGAATTGATTAATCGCTAGCTAGAATCAAAATATGGGTATTTGCTGCAACAACAAAAACTCAGAGAAGTAATTAAGCCAAAACTGTACAAAAATATAAACTTTTTGCATTTACGACAAAATGCCATACATTTTGGGGGGTAGAAAAAAACCCTTTTTCTATCTAATTATTAATCAGTTAATCCAAAAAATAAACAGAAATAAGGTTTCAAATGTTGTTGGTTTGTAGAGATTTTTAGTTGTAAACCTAAATGATCAAATGTTCATTAAAGGAATTCAATTTTATAAAATTTCAAGTAACACAATGTATATTTTCTCAGCAAACAATGACTATTTTGTTTATTTGCATCTTTTAATGTATTTATAATATTGCATAAAAAAGGTTTAAATGAAAAGCGTGCCAATTTTTTTATGTGATTAATCGGTTAATCGTCAGAACAATCTACAGATTAATCGATAACTAAAATAATTGTTACTTGCAGCTCTAAACTGATCAATCTTCCCCGACTTGTGACTGTAATAATCTTCAGTATTGGCTTTAAATTTCTTTTTCAGTTCTTACCAGCGTGAGCTAATTTCGTTCCTTTAACATCTCCAACCAATCTTTTACCGAAATCAACTGACACTGATGTCTTTTTACCCCCTGCAGCAGAACCCAGCGTTTCTTCAGAACCGTGTCGACTTTCATTCAGTGCCAGAAAATCCTGCAGCAGTCCATCATCTTCTCAATCAAAACCCCCCTCAGCTCTCCAAGGCTGCCCATCAGCCATTTATATACCTTCACCAACCTTCAGGGAACCCCAACCTGCAGCCGGAGGAAGGGGCATGAAAAGTACAACTGACCTGAAATGAACGAATCTCATTCAGGGAACAAAAAAAAAACAACAAACTGCTGCGAAATATTAAGAGTCGTCTGTTTTTAAATCAAGTACGTCAAACATTAACATCTTGATAAGTTTCCAGCTAATCAACAGCAACCAATATTTTCCAGGGGATTTTCAAGGTAATGAAAGCAATTTAAATTCACAATAATTCAAATATTCTTCTAGCTTGCCATTTGTCTTAAAACCAGCTTGTTTCAACTACATATCAAAAACTTTATTGATGATATTTAAATCATGTAGCTGATGATTTGTAGTTGTTTTCCATTATCTACTCAGTCTAATCTAAAGCAACGTGCTTCTCAACTACAAGGTCGTAAATCGTTTTTTAAGCCCAAAACAGGGATCATAACAATAGATAATTGAAACAAAACAAGATAGTATAAGATATAAGACAAAATATTCAAAAATAACAGCTAACATAAATAATACATCACGTTTAATTATACAGAGCTCATCAAAATCCTTAGGAGACACTCAATTATTTAGTAGAAAATGGTTTGTGTGCAGTGGTGGATGGGCAAATTTATCTGCAGTCAGATTAGAGACAGTTTCCAAGAGAAATGAAAACATGGAGCACAGTTTTAGATCCAACACGATACAATTATATTTCATTTAGGCTTTGACCTTCAGAAGTCGGTGGATGGACAGACAGATGTACAAATGTTCGGGTGAATGGACGAATAGACGTTGGTTAGAAAAAGAAATAGGACAGAAAAGTCTGAAAATTTAACTGTTTTCTATGGTTTAATTTTTAACCTTCAAAGGTTTTCCAAACTTCCACAGTTTTTCAGACCCTCTCTGAATCTTAATGAGAAAATCAAAGGAAAACTCCATCAAATGGCCTCATTTTAAAGTGAAATTTGGAGACTTTTTTCCTCCAGACGTTTTCAGGCAGTTACAGAGTCTGTTGAATCAGATGAGAAAAAATTCCCACCCAATTCCCACACTGACTCAGCACTGCAGGTAAAAATCTCATAGTAACACCTCCAAGTCTTTCCCATTAAATTCACTGAAAGAATCTCTCTCTAGACTCAAAACCTGAATTAGTTTGGATATAAAGCGACTCGGGTGACATATTCCATTAGCAAACTTACATTTCAGGAAATGTTTTACCTCAAAAGACCAAAGGAAGATCCCAACTTCCAAACATACCAAGCATTTGTGATCTAACTTCTACTACAAATATCTTACAACACTTAAAATAAGACAAAATAACTCACAAGTAACTATTCAGCCAGATAGGAGCTTGTTTTAAGTAAGTAATTCTTTAAAATTGATGAAAAAGTATTACATCGCTGGCACCGTTACCTAGCAACCCAGTTCGAGTTCCACTGCAGATTATTTCACTTATAACATGAGTGAAATAATCTGTCAATGCAACAGTACCTTTTAAAATCAATATTAAATAAATGTTTTTACTTAAAACAAGCTCCTATATCTTGGTGAAACATTTTTTGTAAGTTAGTACATTTGAAATAAGATAACACTGAGATATTTGCGCTAGAAACTAGACCAAAAATACTTGGTAAGATTTAGTGTTTTTGCAGCGCAGAAGCAGCATGAAAAACAGCGAATGAAACTCCTTACCTCTTTCCCAGACAGGTAGTAGGCAGACAGCAGACCTCCAACAAACCTGATGTTCACCTCAAACACAGAAACTTCTGCATTCTGCACCAAAAAAAAGGAACAACAAACGCATATGAGTCAGAAAACTTATATAAACGTCATAATATATCCCCCAACTTTGTTTCATCATCTGAACCCAAACCAAAAGGGAACTCCAGCTCTGTCAGGGAGAGGTTTGGTTTATATTGTTGCACTGATTGACTTTACAGAGCTGCTGGCATGGCTGCTGCTTCTGAAACGGCTTAAATGCAACAATAAATCACAGGTCTCCTGTTTTTTAAAAGGAGGAGACAAATTAAACAAGACAGCTGATTTCTTGCTGCTACAACCAACACTGCTACCCTGGACTGTTAGTTTCCGAATATCGCTCCCAGGGGCGTCCCAGAAAACGAATCAAATTACTTCTAACTCTCTGATCAACATGGAATTCTGGGAAATTTATTATTTCTGGCTGGAAGGATTTAGCCTATTCAGTTCCTTGTTTAAATAAAAATAAAACTCTTATTGCCTAAAATGTAATAGCAGCATTTCTTTAGTGTAAAGGATGCATCTGCAGCTAAAGAAATACTGTCTACAAATTTGTTGACTATTTTTCGGATTAATAACTGGACAGGAAAAAGTGCTTACTAGTATTGTTTTTATATATAATTTGAAGCAGGTAAAACTAAAAATGCCACCTGAGGAGCTCTGGATAGAACATATTTACAGATAAAGATGATTTTTCATCTTAAATGAAAAATATATATACTTTTGAACAGTTTTGGCTTTATTACTGCTCTGAGCATGCTGTTCTTGCAGCAAATGGCCTTTTTTGACTCCAGTTAACGATTAATTGATTACTAAATTACTTTGTAAATCAATCACGATTAATCTGATTAATCGTTTTAGAGCAGCACTAAAATGTGATATAAAAACACATTTAATGGCAAGAGCCTGGACTTGTATAGCACTTCATCAAGTTCAGAGGACTCCAAAGCACTTTCCTCTACAATCAGTCAGAGTGGTAGGCTACTTGATAACATAAGAGGCTAAAGATAGTTTAAAATGCCAACTCCATTATTTCTATCTGTTTCAAGTGAGTAAAAACTCAATTTTAACGTCTTTTCTTAATAAGCATAAACAATAATCCTCTGTTTCCTATTATAATCTGCAGATTATTTTTTAAGAAAAAAGAGTTTGTACCATGGTAAATTTATTGCCATGTGTTAAACAGCACTAATACATCCTCCAACTCTTCAGCAATGTGACAGAGATTAAGTGAACAATATCTACAAAATAACAATGCCCATCTTTCTAGACAACAATAATAGCGCATCTCAAAATAACAGTTGTCATAGTATTTGTCACTGGGGCAGAAAATTGGGTTTTTCTGAACAGATTGAAGAGTCAGATGAAGAGTTTGAGCTTGACTGACAGCTCTCATAAGCCGCTGCTGCCAAACTGAGATATGACAATAGGTTGTCCTGTGGAAAAACAAATAGAAAATATCTCCAGTCATTTTACTGAAAGCCGGAACCGCTGACTGACGAGGCTGACAGTTTGGTTCATTTCTGCTGATTTAAACTCAGAGCTGGAACCAGAAGTTTGCATACACAGAATAAATGCATCTTTTTTTCTCACTACCTGAAGTTAAAAACAAAACATCTCTTGTTTTTTTTAGCACATTTACAATTACCAAAATTATTTATATTTACTAAATTCTGCAATAATTAGAGCAAGAATATGTCAGAGATTTATCTGTAGCTGTTTTCATTGACCATATAATTTAATTGCGTTTCTTATTTATATGGAAACACTGCAATTACAAAATTTAATTTTTTCGACAAGTATAGACATAATGGGAATGTCCAGTCATTGTAATGTTGGGATTCTGGTGAAAAACCTTCAAACTGACCTCAAAATAAAAGCTAAAGACTTTGTGAAGTTGCTGCCGACGCTGGTAAGACTGAAAGAAACGTGTCCTATACAGACTTGGGCTGGAAGGCCGCTCGGTTCGGAAGAAGCCATTACTCCAAAAGAAACCTAAAAAGCCAGATTTCAGTTTGCAGATGCACACGATGACAAATACCTTCATTTTTGGAGACATGTCATGTGGTTGGACAAACTAAAGTGTAACTGTTTGGACATAATGACTGTCATTGCATCTGGAGGACAAACTGGGATGCTTGTACCATCCTAACTAAATGATGGCGGTGGCAGCATCATGTTTTGGGTTTTTCTTTTTGCTTCAGGAGGAACTGGTGCACTTTATAAACTAGATGGCATCACAAAGAAAGAACATTATGAAGAAACATTGAAGCAACATCTAAAGACATCAGCCGAGAAGTTAAAACTTGGGCTCAGACTGGTTTTACCCCAAACCTGTCAGCTAAAGTGGTTATAAAATGGCTTAAGGGCAACAAATTAAATTTTTGAGCATGATATCAATCATGTAGAGAATTTGTACACCTGTCAAGAGGAATGGACCAGAACTCCAGCAAACTATAAGATGGCAAACACTGAGGAAATGTATGTAAACTTCTGATTTTGACCACATTATCAAATATATGTTTTCTCTTATTATTGTTGTTTAACAAACAGAAATAATTCTGGTAATTCTAACTGATCAAAAACAAGAGAAGTTTTGTCTGATTTAACTCCAGATAGTGAGAAAAAAGAAAAATGTATTCAAACTTTCTCATAATCATTCTACTTCTTCCTCTTTAATTTATTCAAAATTAAAACTGAATAACTACTTTTGGATTCTTTAATTTTGCCAACTCAGGATGATTGTTTCTTCCCATGTACAGCAGTAATTTATTAATGTGCTGGACTTCAGCAGCTATTACAGCTTTAAACTGTTGGTCAATGACCCTGTGAGTCAGCATTTGTATGACACTATCTCCCTCCTGAAAAAAAGGTTGGCAAGCTCAGAGTCAAGTCTCCTGATGTTGCAACATTCAGGCCATTACGGAGCATGCAGGAAACTGACTAAGCGTGGCCATTTCCAAGTTGAGAACGATTTGAGGGACTTCAGCAAAAGCCAACGACTTAATGATCCACCTAAAAATCTTTGGATCAGAAGAGATGCCTATCATCACCAAGCATCTGCTCTCTTAAAACGCCAAAAAGTGAAACTTGAGAGCATTTTGAGAGGCTACCACTGGAGAAATAATCAAAATATGCCTGTTGGTGGTTTAAAGTAGAGCAGCAAAAACAAATGAAGTGGATTAGCAGAGCTTGCCAACAAGTGATGGTGTCATCCATGTAGTGTGATATTTTTAAGTTAACATGTCACAAAGACTCTTTGATGATACTTTAAAGTTAAACTATTTCTGAATTGAATTAATATTGTATATAAATACAAGCGGGGATAAAACAGTCAGATTAAACATGATGAATTGATTATTTGAAATAATCGTCAACTAATTAAATAATCGATTAATCGTCAACCAGAGTATAAAGACTCACAAAAAGCCAAAACTATTCAAAAATATATACACATTTTGCACTTAAGATAAAAAAAGCAACTTCTTTGTCTGCAAATATGTTCAGCTTAACCGGTTTCAAATTCTGTAAATACATACAAATAGGGCAGAAGAAATTAATCAAATTAATTGTGATTAATCGATTATTAGTCAACTAAATTAGTAAACAATTAATTGTTAACTGCAGTGTACAGGTAAAAAAAGATACTTATTTTTTTGTTTAAAAATAAATGGTTTATTTGTATTTTTAATGAATTTCTAATATTAAACTAAACTTGGGCAGAATTTGCTAATGTTTTATTTGATTAGTATTGTAGACATGGCATAACTAAGTCATTAGCAATATTGTCATATCTCAGTTCTCATATTCATAATCCTTTCTGTCCTCCAGGAACTAGTAGCATGCTGGAGCCTTCCCGGTTCAAATCCTCTAAATTGTCTCTACAAACTGTGTCGTGAGCCGTACTTCTCTGGGTTTTTCCACTCCTGCAGGAAATAAGAAGTTTACTCCAGGAAACAATTGGCTCTCTGCTGATATAATCCAGTTTGACTGACAGGGCAACAACTGCCACACACTGGAATCAGGAAGGATTATGCAAAAAAGCAGCAACAGCAAAAAAAATAATAAAAGAAGAGATGTGGCTTCATTTTACAAGCACATGAAGAAAAACATCTCATATTCAGAGCATGAACCATTTTTCTTTAGATAGAAGTCTAAACAAAGACACTGATTTCCTGTCAGTTGTGCCTGTTGCAGCTGATTTTTCAGTTATATTTGGTTGGTTTAGATGAATCTGGTTACGACACCGATCCGCAGACACAGTCATGACTACGCTAAAGCAAAGCTAGAATGGTTTTCTGCCTCCTCTTAATAAGAGGCTCTTAATCATAATGAGGATGGCTCGAGAATAAAGGGAAACATCAAAGGAGAAGAGGGCAAATTGTCTGCGCTGTACCGACGTTCATATCTTTAGGAACACAAGCCGCTGAGCTCATTAGTCAACGCAGAGTAAAAAATACACAGTCCTATTTCACCTAAAGAAACTTTAACTAACTCCATTTTCAGTAGCATAAAGAAAACTCAGATTTATTGTTGGAGGTTTAACTTTTAAAGCTCCTCTTATGATTATTTGATTAGGATTTTATTGACGACAATAAGGAGAAATGAAGGAGAACTAAATTTAGGTTTTGGTTTTTTAATCCGTACAAGAAGCTTTCATAGCTTTAGTCTTTATCCATTAGCAACTAAAGTCCTTCAGTAAATAAAACTGCATTTTATTAACTCAAGGCAAAAGTATTTAGCTCTGTGTTCATCATATTTATGAACATAAATCAGATCTTTTTATATAATTTCTAAATTACTTTGATAAAAACAGGAATATATTTACTTATCCATCTTTTTGCATTAAAAAATATCAGCATTGTAATGCTGTACATTGAGGAGGTTTTAATAAAAAATCTTAAATCTGCATCTTTTATAAATTCACTTCTTGATATGGGTGATATGGCTCAGGGAGGCATAACCAAGGGGGCGTCGCAAGAGATCAACTTTCAAGCTAACAGCTTTTATTTTAATCTGAACATAAATAAATCTTTGCCCATTAACACGTTTATTTTCAAATTTATTTAACTACTTTTTCATTTATTTTTGCAACTTATTTGCAATCACACTTATATAATTTTTTTATATTAGCACACAGGGGAGCAGTATGCACAGGTGTTTCTCTGGAACGTAATTTCAAATTATTCACATAACATTTTTTTATTAAATTATTTTTTGCAGATTTTTTTGCTCGTCTTTCTTGTTTTCTTCACAATATTTTTTTTATTATTATTTGTAAGTCTTGCCAGAGCACATATGACACCTTTAAGCCTAAGAGTCTCATCAGAAACATGATAACTCTTGATCAGAATGTTTAATTTAATTAACCGAAGCAGATATCTCTTTATAAACAATAAAAAAAGCTTCAAAATTCAAAAGTTTTTTTAACACTTGAATGATTTAATGTACTGCTAAACCACAGCACTTTTTTATATTTTTGAAAGTAAATAAACTCTTTGATTATTGATTAGTTGATGTATGTTATTTTATTAACTTACCACATTGAAGTCCAGGTTTTTCTCCACCCAATCTGTGGCAGCTTCAAACTCCTCAAACATTTCCATGATGTAGAGCGTATCTAGAGCGTCCACTATTGTTGCACCTTTTATACTCCCTGGAAGAAACAGGAAAAAAAAAACATATTTCAATTAGAAATGAAACGATTAATCAGAAAAATCGCAATTAATCGATTGTTGAAATAATAGTCAACTAATTTAGCTATCGATTAATCATTAACTGGAATAAACAGACTCAAAAAAGGGATATTTACTGAAAGAACAACACAGTCAGAGAACTAACCAACATAAAATTGTACAAAAATACAAACATTTCATATTTATGGTAAAAAACAAAATTTGCATAATTGTACAAATGATAAAGTGTAAACTCAAGGAATGCTATGTTGATGCATTTTAGGAAATAAAATGTTAAAGAAATTAAATTATTTGCATCTTTTGATGTATTTGTAATATTGTATAAAAAGATTTAAATAAAAAATCTGTAAAATGTGCCATTGTTGATCTGATTAATCAAATAATCACCAGAATATTTGATTAATCGATAACAAAAATAATCCTTAGTTGCAGCCCTCATTTAAATGAAAAGTTTTTGCAGGTTTTTGTGTCATAAATATATATTTAATTTGCCATCAGAAATAGATTTAACGAAGGCATAAAAAGATTTCAGAGCTGTTGAAAGCTTTATCCGAGTCCAGATGTTGGCCTCAAATTTACAGCAAAGTTCTGAAAAAGCCGTTAAAGTTATAGAGGTAAAGTAAATCATTAAGCAGGCAGATGGTGAGCGGTACAGACGAGCCGATGAAACGTAAAAACTTCTGTTCATCTGCAGTGATTAATATAGCAGGAGGCAGGACGTATAGATCATCATTTCAATGCACTCATTACTCCAAAACCAGAAACAAATGTGGGTCTGGGTCGGCACCAAGCAGCTCAATAAGTCATGAAACATGCAGAGCTTTTAGTTCTGAACATAAAATCCAACACGGAGAAACCATCTGACCAATTAAAGGAAGAAAATGGAAGCAACGCAAAGAAAGACGTACAACAGGAAGTAGAGCTACAGAAAACAAAGGAAGAAGAAAAACTCTGATATTTAGATAAATAAGTTTAAGAAGTAATTCAATAAAGGATGCTTTATTGGACACAACGCTGATTCATAAGAACTACTATCCTTTATAAACAGCGATGCTCCACTCTGATTATTAAAGTAAAAACAGGATTTCAACAGATTTTTAGAGAGAAACAAATTCTGCTACGATCCAAGAGTTCCTGTTAATCCATGTTTGGTTCGCTTTTTAGAAATTAACGTTCACTGGGAGGGTACAGCAGACAAGGAAGGAAGGGAGGAAGGGAGAAAAGAAGGAAAGAAAGACCAAAGGAAGGAAGGAAGAGAGAAAATAAGGAAGGAATGATGGAAGAAAGGAAAGATGGAACAAGGGAAAACAAGTATAAAAAATGACATGAATAACATGAAAGGAAAGAAGGAGGGAAAGAAAAAATAATCAAAGGAAGAAAGGGAAAAGAACATGGAAGGATGGAAAGAAGAAGGAAAGGAAGGAAGGACAGAAGGAGACAAGAAAAGAAGGAAGAACAAGGAAGGAAGGAGGAAAGGGAAGAAGGTAGAAAGACAAAAGGTACAAGGAAGGAAGAACATTTTTTTGCCCCTTCTAAAAAGAAAGGGGCAAAGGAAGGAAGGAAGGAAGGAATGAAAAAAAGAAAGAAGGAAGGAAGAAGGGAAAGAAAAAGAAGAAAATGAAGTGAGGGAAAAGAACGGTATACAAGGAAGGGTGGAAGAAGGGAAGGAGATTGGCTAGCATTTTGAAAACAGCCAATCCAGGAGCACCAATCATTTTCTTTCTCTTTGGGTTGCAGCCAATCAACAACGAGATGATAGGCTGCAGATGTTAGCTGTCCAGTTTCCACTGAGCGTATTAATAAATATTAATTAATATTTGGTGTCTGAACCATTAAAATAAGCAGTTATTTTATTTTAACTGAGATCTCAAAAATTCATAGATTTAAGCTTTTCACACCAACATTTGTTGCTTCTTAAAACCTGCAAATAACAGAGGTACACTGTTTGCTTAATGGAACAATTAACTAAATTAAAGTGTGTAAACATGAAATTAAACATTTTCTATCATCTAAGATAAGATATTTGCGGCATAAAAGTGATACAGAAATGAAGAAATGCTGCTTAAAGATAAAAATAAATCTAAATGTCTGAATATGCATTACTGTTGTCCTACAGATTTTTCTGTAACACTGAAGGAGCTTTCATCTTAATGGCCTGTCTGCAGGAAAAAGCAATGGAGCTGCCACTCAAATCTGCATTAAATAACCGCTTGAATGTATAAACGCTCCAAGTATTTCAGTGTTTTATTAAAGCAAAAGCTTTTCTTATAGACTTTAAAAAGGGAAAAATGATCCAAACACCAATTAAAACATAGAAAAGGTAAAACTGTGGCGTCAATCATGTTTTCTGCTTTGATTCGTCTTCTTTTACTAAACTGTCAGGTTCGTTTGACAGTTTCAATTGTTTCACAGTGGGAGTAGTTATCTTTCAGGTTTTTGTTTTTAATACACTAAATTAAAGAATATTTTGGGGAAAAACCACAATATTTTCAGAAGGGTCAAAGGTTAGGAAAAACAGTTCGTACAGTTTTTCTATTGTAAAATTCCTATAGTAAAAATGCTTTTTAAGCATTTTTAAGGTAAGTTTTCAATCACTTTGGAGGTAAAAACAATACAAATTAACTACGAAAAAGACCGTTTTAATTCTCTGTTAAATATTACTTATTAATGTTTAAATAATGTTTTGTGGGAGTATTTGACATGAATAAAGTAAACTAAAACAACAAAATCTGAAGTTTTGAAAAGTCTCTGTCACGAAAACTAAAACACTAATTTAAATAAAGTCTTTATTGCAATTACACAGTTTAATAAATCACTGAACCATTAGGAACAACAAATAAAGCAAAGTGAAACAATCCAAAGAAATTGTGTTAAGGTGAGGAACCTTCCTGCTCAAATTAAATAAACACAATATACAAATAAAAAATATTTTAAAATTGTTCTCGCTAAGTTTTCTTACATTTAATAAATAGAAGTAATTTCAGTATTTCTAACTGACCTAAAACAAGAAAAGTTTGTCTGATTTATTTTCAAACTGAGGGGAAAAAAACAAAAACCTTGTATGAAAATATCTAGTTTCAACTGTAAATGTTGTTCTTCATATTTGGATTGCACTTTATTACATAACAGAGTAGTTTGAATATCAAGCCCTTTCAAGGAGTTTCCAAACCTTGAAAACGCCAAGTTGAAATTCAAAACTTTCAAGGATTTCAAGCTCCCTGAAACAGCTTCTAAAATCAGATCAAGGATCTGTGTGTTGGTCCAGATGGAAAGATCTGAGGTTGTGTGAAGGCTGGGTTTTGTCTGAGGTGTGTGTGTGTGTGTGTGTGGGTGTGCGTGGGTGTGTGTGGGGGTGTGTGTGTGTGTGTGCGTGGTGAGGCGGCAGATGGTTCAGCAGAGGGAGGAATCAGTGTGGCCTCTCCATAAACATGAGTAGCAGAGGAAGAGACGACTCTACAAGCACCGAGCGAGAGGAAAGGATTTGTGACGCTCGCTCTGAGCGCTTAGCTTGTTCGCGTGCGAGAATTTAGCTTCATATTTGAGTTTTTGCAGAAATTAATAAACAGAAGTGCTTCTGCCAACAGCAACAAATGGTATATTTAGCACATTAACAATTTTTTCTACAGATTTCCTGTTTAAAAAATTATTTTTATGGTTTTAGCTCAACTTAAAATGCAACTCCAATGTTGGTCCATCTGCAACTTTCAATTTCAACTTTCTACAGCGCCAATCGTATTCTTCCAAGATTTTCCACATTTTGTCGCGTTACAGTCCCAATCTGGTGGATTTCATGTGATCAAACAATAATAGCTAAAATTCACTGATTGTGTGATTGCGTAATTTTACATTTTGAAAATAAATTTGCTTAATGGAAACAAAACTGCAATTGAAATTTTTTTTTTGGCATGACAGGAGTCACATGATCAACAACAGGATGTTGCTACTGGCGGAAACGACAAAGAAGACGACAACAGGAAATAGTCAGAGAATCATGTTTTTATGACTTATAGTGTGAATATACGTATTTATTTATGATTTTAATTGTGTTTCTTATTTTCAGGAAATACCGCAATCGCCAAATTAGAAGAATACTGACAAAGTTCTGCGCACATTTGTAACAGAAACACAGATAATGTAGCACATATCCAAACTGGAAGTAGGATTTGGTTCTAAGGCTTAAAAATAAAATCTGATTTTTTCTTACCAGATCTGATTTAGCATTTATTGGTCTTTGAGAATGTGTTATTATGCCATTACTATTAATGAAAGTACTCAAAATTACAGAATTATCGTTATAGAGTTAACTTGAATTCAAAGTTCAAATAAATAGAAGTTTGCCAAACAAGATGGCGGCTTTGGCCATGCTGACATCACCAAAAAAAAAATCCAAAAAGAATCTTCAAAAACCAAATCAAGTTTTCGCCCTGCCCTATATTAAAGCATATCCATTTGTTAAAATGGTCTAGTCAATGTCCTGACTTGAATCCAATTGGCAAAACAGATTTATGCTTTTTGATGTTCTTTTTCCAACCTGGCTGAGCTTGTTTTACCCCGACTGAAGCCACAGAAGCTGAAGGAGGGAAGAAATTGACAGATAGATGAAAAATGGGAAAGCCAGTCCCCAGAAGACAAGAATCATTTTGGCTCTGTTCTGAGGTAGGACACAAGGATAGATTGCAGCAAACGGAGGCAGAAAAATGAGAGGAAAGGGGTCCAAAAGTCATTAACCAACATCATTCTTTTTTTCCTGTGAAACACACTCCATCCACTCCTTCCTCTTCCAACACTCACTTCTCTTCTAACGACAGAGATATCAATATTTTATCCAACTTCTCGTCCTTTCATGGAAAAATCACCAACATTAACCGTAATAATTAAATTCATCATTAAGACACGACGTCACACAAAGTCCTGATACATGTCTAACATTTAAAAATCAGCAGAACAAATGGGGGAAAGTGACATGAATCGAGTCATAATGCACAAATTGGAGGCAAAGTGAAAGCTTTCTGTTTGTGTGGGAAACTGACTATGACACTTTTATTTTGAAAAGCACGTCTTTTGTTTCCCACACAACATCCTTTCAGGTATCCTTGGCCTGGATGAAAACCGGAAATCAAAACAAACATGCAATCTGTGAACAAACTTTAACTTTGAGAAAAATAAAACAGCTGTAACTTGCATTGGACCTTGTTGCTTAACTTAGCTACAAAAGTTAAGCTGAGTGTTAAGTTTGTAAAAAAACAACAAAAAACTGACTCTTTCATCAGGAGTTTGAATTTAAAACAGATTAAAATTACTGCAAAATGTGAGACCTTGCTAATTTATGGCACTGGTTTTTGTGGACAGTATTTCGACATATCTTTTGCTTTAGTTAGGCATAAAAAAGCTTTTCTTTAAAATGTTTCAAGTGATTCTTATAATTACTGATGCTGTTTATGTCTTTTCAACTAAAAGAGGAATCTGACTCCAATTCAAAATGCATTTTTTCATTATATCAGTGATATTCTGTTGCCTATTTTTGACAAACCCAAGATTTATAAAAATTAAAAAAAGTTATGGTGACAAACCATTCTACGTGGTCACGTGCGCGGCCGTCTCACAAACACACTTAGCTTCCCGTTAGCTAAGTACAGCATAATGCCAGTACTGATACAACTTCTACACCTTGAAGCCGGCCTGCTACACAGTCTTACGTTAGCTAAACAGATCAATATGCAATGTGTCTGTATCTGACATCCAGTACAGACCAAAAGTTTGGACATGCCTTTCAAGTCAATGAGTTTCCTTTATTTTCATGATTATTGACATTGTAGATTCACACTGAAGGCATCAAAACTGTGAATAACATGTGGAAATATGCACTAAACAAAAAAGTGTAAAACAACTGAAAATAGCCCTTATATTCTAGTTTCTTCAAAGTAGCGACCTTTTGCTGTGATTACTGCTTTGCACACACTCTGCATTTTCTTGATGAGCTTCAAGAGGTAGTCACCTGAAATGGTTTTCACTTCATAGGTGTGCCCTGTCAGGTTAATAAGTGGGATTTCTTGCCTTATAAATAGTCATGAAAATAAAGAAAACCCATTGAATTAGAAGGTGTGTCCAAACCTTTGGTCTGTACTGTACACTAAAGATTTTATTTTAGCAGAAAAGGCTTTGGACTAAACTGTTACCCGTGTTAGCCACGTTAGCACCAAGTACAGCTAGTCAATCAACCATCGCTGTGTTCAGGGAAGCGCTGATTAGTAATCGAGAAATAAATATCAAGCCTGGAAACTTGATATCGTAACGGACAGAATGTTATGTTTTTTTTTTTGTTTGTTTTTTTTTCTCCGAAGAGTTTTTGAGGCGCTAGTGGCTCGTATGTTTTTCTACAGTAGGCAGACAGGAAGGAGGGCGAGGAGAGGGGGGGGAGTCGAACCCGCGACGTCCGCGTCGAGGACTAAGGCCTCCAAACGTGGGGCGTGCTAACCCCCTGCGCCACCACAGCACGCCCCTGAATGTTATGTTTTTAACGTAATCTTTGCTCGTCTTACGGGGCGCAGGCGGTTGCCACGGTAACAGGTGTGCTTAAACTACAAAGAGAGAGAGAGAGTAAAAAGGTAGGAGTGGTTTTGAGTTGATCACCTGTTCAGGTTATTTTACCTTTGTTTACCTTTGCTGTGGCTCATTACAGCCGCTGTAGTTTCTAAACGTTGGACTAATTACCTCGTTCGTTTGTGAGTTTACGTCATTCACAACAAACATCAAATAGAACAAATATATTTCATAAAATTTTAACAAACAAATGGCTTCTACCGCGATAATTATGTGAAATTAAATTAATTATGTCCCAACTTCAGAAGATTTGCCTTTACCTTTACAGAGCTCTTTGGTTCCTCCCATCAGTCTGTAGCTTCTCATATTGAGGTCAAAGTTCAGATCTACCATAACTGACTGACACCTGCTGGCCTCAGGTTTGCAACCAGCTTGTGACTGAGAAACCAGTAACTTCCTCCCAGATGATGACATGAACTTGTTAGTTCCTCTGTCCATGTAGAAGCTGATATATTGTGAAAGTCCGGTAGAAATGATGCACTAATCATGTTTACATAGAAACAGCTGGGAGGCTTTGCTTGTGAGACTTGCGGTCACGTAGGTCGGTTGTGGGCGGAGCTTGGTAAGGTCCATAATCTTTGGGTGATTCAGCAGTTCTGCTGGTTTTCATTGATTGTTTGAGGTTAAAATATAAACTTTGTTTTCTTTTAAATTCTGAAGATCTTTGATCAACTATTCATGTCTGCCTTGACTCTCTATACCGCTTCTTTTATCCATTTGGATATACAGACATTTGGCTGCAGCCATACCGAATATAAATGAGACCCTGCAGAGGGCAAAGTTGATTAAAAACGGAGGGAAACACAAATAGATGTGCAGAAGCCGAACCAGCAAACATCGTAGATCTTTTTTGACATTTTGCTACATATCATTTTGTTTTCCCTCTTCTCAGTAAAGAGAAATTGCCCGGTGCCTCTCCACCTTGGACTCACCAATAAAAATATCTAGTGAAAACATTGTTCCCTGTCAAAAACCAAACACAAGGTGAGCTGACAGCGGCTGGAAAATTCCCTTGACTTTATGAAATACGCTGTCACCCAGCCAGGCGACGGAAAACAGACAAGGCTGCAAACTCAACCTCTCGCCAGCTTTCCAAGGGAAGTCAAATGGATTAATGAAAGATGTGCTGACTCTGCAAAAAATAGAAACGGCAGCCTCAGCCTTCATAAGTCTGGAAGAAGCCAAAGAGTGACTGGTATTAAAAAGCACAACGCTGAAAGCTCTTTTAAATAAAAATCCTGTCTTCAGCTCACTGTCTTTCTAACCAAATGGTCTAAAATTGTTCCAACCCTAACTAGACGTTTAATCCCTAATCCCACAATATCATCCAGATCTCAACACATTCACCTTCCAGTGATTCAAACACTTGCCTCATTTTAGTTTTATTTTTTATTTCAGGAGGTCAAAAAGGGTTGGGGAGGAAAAGTGATGGCTAAGGCTTTGGGTAATCGTGTTACTGTGAGCAGGAAGCAAGCACACACACACACACACACACACCCACGCACACACACACACACACACCCACACCCACACACACACACACCCCCACACACACACACACACACACACACACACATCCCAGAGCGTGTTAACCTCTTGGCTTTGGCTGCCACATATTCAAGCGTCAACTGTTTTTTGTCAAGGTTACAGCGAAAGGCATTAGCCAGACTCCTTTCTTTTTTTACTCTGTGCTGAAGCAAGACGGGCAAATTTAAAGCATCCATATCATCTTTTAGGATATTCTTAGGATTTTATACAATAGGCCAAGACAAAAGTGATAAAAGATTTTCTAAATGTTATTACTTTTACATCAAGCCTCTTGATGTGGTTACCATCAAGGTTGAAACGATTAATCACGATTAATCTGTTATTGAGATAATTGTCAACTCATTTAATAATCGATTAATTGTTAACTTGAGTACACAAACTGTGTGTACAAAACTGTACAAAAAATATATTGGGGCTGAAACGATTAATCGGATTAATCACAATTAATCAATTATTGAAAGAATCGTCAACTAATTTAGTAATGGATTAATCGATGGAGTACATAGACTCAAAATGGACAATTGTTCAAAGATTTTCATATTCAGAGGATTAATTACGCCAAAACTCTTCAAAAAATTTATTAAGTTTGAAACTATTAATCAGATTAATAGATTATTAAAATAATTGTCAGCTAATTTAGAAATTGATTAATTGTTGACAGGCTATTTAGTTAAAGAACACAGTGAAAGAAGTAAGCCAAAACTTTACTATTATTATATAAATATAAAAATCAAACAGAAAGGGTGAACTTGCGCATGTTTTTGAACCCTTTTGATTGGTCTAAGCACCAGAGCTGTTATTTGACTTTATTTTTTAGATGTTTTCAAAAGTTTCATGATAATTTCTGATAAATTTATGATAATCGTTAACAATTCCAGATTGCTTTTGATAAATTCTGATGGTTTGATATTTTTCTGATGAACATATGTAGTATTAATGCAGCAGTTCCTGCTAGTATTAAAAAATCCAAATAAAATGGGCATTTTCAACATTTCAAAGGGCTGAAACCGGGCAAAGGGATGGTATAAGAGTAATCAGTAGTTTGAGTGAAAGCTTGTGTCTTTAATAGAGCTAATGAGAGGATGAGTGGTGCTGCAGTGTTTTTCAAACCCTGGGAGGTGGGACTTCTTGTTGTTTAAGGTGCATTAAGCGTGATTAATTGAGGCAGTCGACAGTTTAAAGTTTCACAACAAAAACCCAGGAGAAAAGTTTTAGCATCTCAGAGATTTCATGTCACGACGGCAACATTTCAGCTCCCCTCTTGTCTGAGTCCCATCCACAGCCGTGCTGCGGGAGATTTACATCACTCCAGACTCAACCAAATTCAACTCCCTCCGCCTCATCATGCTGACAAACACACAGCAGAAAAACCTGAGGGAAGGCCACAGCAGAATTACTCCATCCATTTCAATTACAAAGATTGAATATCTGATACACAGGCACACTGAATGCTGCGTGGGAGCCGAGGCTGCAGCCCGGGACTCAATGTCAAATTACATAACCAACTAAATGACTTGTCGGAATAGAAAGACACCAGAAACATCAGTCCTCTTGACTGGTGGATAATATTATTTTTAGCTTTGCTCACAACAGCGGCGGGGCTCAGAGGCCGCAGGAAGCAGCAGAATCAAATGTGGGATGACATAATGAAAGGAATGTGGCCAAGAAGCACATGCAGCCAACAAGTTTACACACCTCAACCCTGCAAGCCCCCGATGCCTCCACATCATCAACTCTGCCATCTAACTGAAGGTGAGCTGCAGACCGGCGTGTCTGCTTCTCGTCCTTTAAGTCTTTTTTGCTGCTTAGCATTTGGAATTACATTCATTCAGCTGGAAATGTCCAAGTTACACACATCTCCATACTCAAATCTCCTTAATCTTTAAAATTATAGACAAACGTTTTCTGTGAATTTATGGCAGGTATATTTACAGAGTTCTGACTTTGGAAACTTTGAAAACCAAAGATTGACTGGACAGCAAAAACTTTGTGGATGGATGGACAGATGGATGAAAACACAGATGGATTAAAGTGCAGACCAATGGCAGGTTGGGTGCACAGATGGATAAATTAAAGATTGGACAAACGGTTGATGATTGATAAAAAGACAACTTAATGACTGGACAACTGCCTGTGATTGACGGATGGATTAAATGACAATTCAATGGTTGGACAACTGTCTAAATTGTTGAAGGATGGATTACTGAAGATTCAATGGTTGGACAATGATCTTTGGACAATGTGGTTGACAAATGGATGAATGGATAAAAGTCTTCAAACTCTAAAAGTCTGGATCGATGCATTTAGAAGAAAATAGATGTAGACAAGTTAAAGGATGTTGGAAAAATCCACAAAAACTGCTGGGTTGGACATTAATTCAAACAGCAAAACAAATGCTTAACAATATAAAAGTCAATTTTTTCCAAACATCTCCTGGTGAAACCCACTAATTAAACCTCCAAAACTCATGTGAGGTATTTAAATATTACACTGTTAATTAATTATAAATATCGCTTTAACACACATAACTAAAACTGAGCAAAATTCAAATAGATTTTGAACTATTAAAAGAGATCAGTTATTCTAAATATATATATATATATATATATATATATATATATATATATATATATATATATATATATATATATTGTTTGGTCAAAAAGTGCCCTGCAATAAATTTCAGAGATTAGTGGTAAGATGCTCTCAACCATTAATCTGAAATAGAACCTCTTCCTGTCCAAAGATCACACTTTCCACTTCGAGTTTTATCTCCTATCTTTTTATTTCTGATGGTATTGATTGATAAACCCAAGTTTGAAGGACAAAGTACAAATAGGACAGCTAATAGACAGCGGGGCAGTCTAGCTGTCTATTAGCTAGACTGTCTATTAGCTAGACTATTAGCTAGTCTAGCTAATAGACAGTCTATTAGCTGTCTATTAGCTAGACTACTAGCTAGTCTAGCTAATAGACAGTCTATTAGCTGTCTATTAGCTAGACTGCCCAGTGAAATAAACATCTGCGCTAGATTTAGACCAACAACCTGAATCAGTTTTTGGCAAAAAAAACAAACAAAACAAAACTCAGATCATCTAAAAGCTGAAACAGAAGATGATTATTTTCACTGCTTCCGTTTATTTCCTTTGCAAGTACAGAGATCTACAAACTTGACCTGTAGATGCAGATGGAGACTTTATTTGTAATGAAAATAAAATTTTCTTACACAGAAAATTTTAAAAGTATTTGTGTTTTTAAAAAATATAAATTCAATCAAGGCAAAAAAAACCCTGAAAACTAAATGTCTTTCTTTAACTATAGCAAAAGTGCAAAGTAGCACATTTATGTAAAAAAAACTCTGATGTTTTGAGTAATCTCAGAAATTTTCTAGAAAAAAGGAAATTTCTTAGCTACAAAAATCAAATATTTGCAAGAAATAGAAAAACATTGAAATTTTGACATTAATGTCAGAAATTTTCAACAAAAAAGTTGGACATTTCAGAATTTCAAATATTTAGAGAAAAATTAGAAGATTTCTGAATTTGCTCCTTTATTCCCCATCTACTAAGGCCCTAATGAAATGTTGTAAAAATTCCTTTCAAGTTTTAGTTCTACAATAGATATTGGACTAATATATTTGCTTGATTTAATCAAAACTGAACACAGATCAATGAAGAAAATAATACCAAATGAAAATGCAAGACAAAAAGACATCCTCAGGTGATTATTAAACCTGAAAATTTGTCCCAACTCTGCATTAGCTGCAGTATCGCTTCAACTAAAGGCGATAATAAATAAAAGTCATAGTGCTCTGACACGGGCATGGAGGAAAGACCGCAGGGAGAAAAACAAAGTGACAAAGAAAAGCAAGTCTCACAAAAGCCTTGCAGCATCTGTGGCAAAGCCTGCCCTTCATCCTGGGGCCTTTTTAAAGCACTGCACATGGGGCCAGAAAGAAAACCTGCACTGCAAAGCCACTGTGTCTCAGGAGGAGCTGAAGGTCTTCACTTCTTCACATCGCCTGCAGCTACAGCTCCATCCGACTGTCCGGGAAAATAACCACACTTTCAGGTCAATGTCAAACCTAAGCAAGCCGCACCCGATTAATAAAAAATGGAAACTATTATGTTGAATGCATTGTGTGTTAACAGGTGGGGAAAATGTGAAGTATTACCATTGGTAGCTCAGTATTTAAAGAACTTTTGCAAACAAAACGGTTTCTGCAGGTTTCACCGACTAAAATCTAAGGCTTTTTAAGACCATAATGAATGAAATTTAATACCTATATTGCAACAGAAAATTATATATAGTAGTAGTCCCTTGCATGGGCTAGCAAGAGAAGTGAGCCAGTTGTGGAGATAAATTCACAGGAGCTAGCAAAGGTATATTGGCAGCTAGTTAGCGGTAGCCTCAACCACTTCAAGTTACAGAATGTAAAAGAGGAAGTCTATGTTAGGGTGGCCATTTATTGTATTGTTCATCTTGATAAATTTCTCTTCTTGACACAATCATTTCCCCCAAAAACTTAGTTTTACTATTTTCTGTTTGTTCAAAGAGACTATCAATAAAACTATGATTAAATACAATTACTATGAGCAGTTTAGTGATATAAATCACATTTCTTTATGCGACTGAGGAAGTGTGTTAAAAATGTTTTCCAAGCACATTATCTGTGTTTAAGTGGCTATTATTATTATGTCATACATTTACAGTCTTACAATTAAGACATAGTTCTTAATGTCACTTTTATTGGTATTTTAGGTGTCACAAAATATTGTGATAAAACTTTAAGTCCACATCGTCCAGCCTACATAGAATACGACAGTAAATATTCCTGCCACAATATTTAAGATCTGTGATTGACGTATTTATAAATAAATGTAAAACACTTTAAGGTCTTAATTTTAGACACATGAATTTAAGACTTTTTCAGACTTTTTTAATGATGATTAACAGTTGAGTCCAAATGTCCAACAAAAATAACAACAAAAAAAGACCTTAAGAATGCAGGAAAAACTATTGATTTAAAAGTTACAAACCTTGAAAAGTTACAAGCCAGCAATTGAAAAACAGAGATATACCTGCTCTGTATCAGAAGTATTTCAGTCAGGTAGAGAAGAAGCCGAGGCGACAGGCGGAGAGATGGATGCCATCCACGCCTCTAGCTGGATTTAATTTTAGCAGAGCCAATGAATCTACAGAGTCCTAAGGCACAGGATCTGAAACAGACTAGTCATCTTTTCATGATATTTGTTTAAAAATACAAATTCAGCAAAACCTTTTAAGACAGCGAATAAAAGGCAAGAAGAGAAACAGATAGTCTGCACTGGGACAAGAAGAAGAACTACTCATATTGAAGTATTTGTTTATTAGCATCAAGTTTATTTGCAGAGCACATTTCAAAGTGCTTTACCTCACAAAAACATCATATAATCTTCTATTATGAAACAAACATTATATTTGGTCAAATGTCATTTTCAAAATTACCAAGAAAATATGCTCCACATATGTTGACCAATCTTCCAGTTGCTGTGAATAAAAATCTGCACAGACGGGTCTAAGCCTTGATTTAAAGGAAATCAGTTTTCTGGAAGTTCGTTGCAAATTTGTGATCCATCTGATGTATTCAAGGACTACTGATTTATACACTGCAGCAAGTGTCTTATTGGCCTACTGTTTAGGTAAAGCCAACAGACGATACATTTTAGGCATAAAAAGCTAGCTAGCAATGCTTATTAGTGGCTAGTTATCAATTTGAGTCACAGAACACAATGAAGGTGTCTGAGTGCTACTCAAACTTTTGCCTGACAAACAAGTCCTGCGGGGAAAAAACTGCAGAATATGAGATTAAATAGTCTTGTCACAACGACATTTAAGACCAATAATAAAGGTATTTAAGGCCAACTTTAAAGAATTTAAGACCTTCTGAAACTTAAGTATGAAGGATAAGCCACCTTGTCCTTTAATATCATTATTTTTTACCTGTAAACAAACTAGATAATTCCCCTAACTTTAAGTTAATGCATCCAAGTTTTAAAATTTTTTGTCGAACCGTAGACTCCAAGTATTCGCGGGGTTTAGGAACTACAGCCTCTAAATAGCTGAAATCTGCAAATACTTGAGAAGATTAATCTAAAAACGCTTCCAACTGCCTATTTTAATGGTTCAAACACCAAATATACATTAATGGAAGCGGTGTTAGCATTGTCACAGAAGCTAACATCTACGGTCTTACTCCTTACTGTTGTTTTGGGGAATTCAATCAATCAGCACCAAGGAAAATGAATATTTGTTTTATCCAGACAAATAATATTTTCCCATTTCTGGACTCCACCTTAAAGCATTTTAACTCTCAGAAAGTCGACAACAAATGTAGTTATTTTTACTTTAATCTTTTTGTTTTGTAAGTATCAAAACTTGAATACTTAAAAGCTCCTGGTTTTGTCGCTGAGATATCCAGAAAGCAGAACATATGTTCGATGCAAGATAAAGACGTCCCTGAAATGAGCCAAAATCCAGCTAAACGCACTTAAAGTGGAAACAGCTGATGGAACAGCTGGCGTTTCTCCACAGAGGAGACACAGCCACCCGTCAGTCTATCCCATTCCTGCTGGAAACACACCAATCCGCCACTACATTGAAAACATTTGAATAACTTATCATCTCAACAACTTCCAATGTTTTGCTGGAGAAGTCATGAGGATTTTCCCAACCCATTTCTTTGAATGCATCCTGTTGGCAGGAAAATTCATGAACTCATGCCAGAAAGTAGCCAGCTTGAGGCGCTGAGTAGGTCTCCAGGCCCACCAGACGGCCATCTGACGAGGATACTCGAGAAAAACGGCGATCCAAGATGGCAGCAAGCCAAAACTCACAAAGGAAACCTTCACAAATAAGCCAACATCTAGATAAAATACAATATTTAATCCTCTTTTGAAGCATCAATGCCATATTTTCCAGCTTTTCATTCTCTATATTTCCACCAGCGAATGCCTGAATCGGAAAATTCAACAGCAGATGAACCAAAAGACCAAAAACCTAAATAACAATCATGATTATATACAATCATGCAAGAAAGTTTATCTTATCATATGAAGTTGCAGTGTAGCATATCTATCTTTATCTAGATAAATATGTGAACAAATATGTCTCACTATTTGGCAAGGAACAGGTAGATTTTGTCTCCTTCTTACCCTTAATGCATAATAAACAGTAATAATGATTTATTAAGTTTTAGAGATGGATAAATAACATGGCTATGAACCATTTATTAGCCACATTTTAAAAAGTTCCATACTGCATCTTTAAGCACGTTAATCCTAAATAGACACAATAACTGTCTGTTACTTCTGAGTTTGATAAATGAAGTTTTGAGTTTATTTTGATTGTCGTGTTTAATATTAAAGTATATGCTGATGATGGTGTTGTATGTTGTGTTGTGCAGGAGCCAGAGAAGGTTGTGACGAGGCCCTGAGGGCGAGGCGTCCTGTTTACTGATGGGATTGGGTCTGGAAGAACAGGAGAAGAGCCTATTTACTCCTCAGAACACCAGGAGGGGAATGTAAAGAGAAAGGCAAACACAGGATTGAACAGGCTAATCTAATAATTAGTATTCATAGACCTGGATTGTTCTCTCTCTTCCTACATTTACATGCGGCTAGGAACACGGGGGGAAGGAATTTATACAAAGCTGATTGAATTTCCTCATTAAATGTAAGAGGTGCAGCACTAAAACAGTGTTCAGTATGAAAAAACTGGAGCAGCAGATTATATACAACCAGAATCTGCACTGTGAGCAAGTCTGCAATGCTGAAATCACAAAGGATTATAAGATATGGGCTGCATTCACACCGGTGTTGTTTAGTCTGCTTTAATTGAACTCTTGTTTGTTTGGGGAGGTGTGAATTCTCGCTTTCTTTTCTTAAAAAGGAATTATAAATGACAGAATAAATTTTTTAAAAGTGGCTTTTATTTCAATAATTCCTTCTGAGAGTTGTACAATGGCATATTAGAGCTAAGTTACACACATTTTTATTTAATTATGAGGTAATAGTCATAATATTAGTAGAATAAAGATGCAATTTGACCAGAAAATGTCTAAAAATTACAAGAAAAAAGTTCATTCAGTTATAAATATCTGGTGGAACAGATCAGGTCGTGTAGCTCTTTCTTTGAAATAGACTCAGTCGTTTCAAAGTCCTGCTCTGGATAATAATTTGATGCTGAGGTGTTAAAAGACTAAATATTTTCTTACCTGTAAAACCAATACCTAAGTATAACTTCACAAAATTCTCAACATTCTTCATTTAATTTTTTATTTTTCATGGATTTCTCATAAAATTACTCCTTCTTTTCCCTAATATTACGACTTTATTCTGGTAATATTAACGCTTTATTCTCATTATTTTGACTTTATTGTCATATGACTTTATTCTCGTACTACTATGATTGTATTACTGTAAATTATGACTTTATTTTAGTAATTAAACACATAAAAATCTTAGCCTGGCCCTAATATTCCATCATAGAGTTAACCTATATGTTCAAATAAATGGAAGGTGTGAAACACGCTTGTTTAACAAAATGGTCAAAATTGGTCATACCCAATAAGTGCATTGGTTTAAAAAAAAAAAAAAGATTTTCCATTTTCCAAACATTAAATCTTCAAAAACCAAAAATTTTACTAATTGATAAAACCAAAAAACAAATAAACATATATTTTGCCTTTTTTAAATTTATTTATATTGGCTATTGAAAGTAAAGGAGAAGCAAAGTCCATGTTTATGTTCATAAAGTTGGTAAATGATCGTTTCTGTCGCAGTGGGATCATCATGGTTGAGTGAATAAAATGTGTTTTTTATAACAGTCCACTTGTTTTCCAGAGTATTCAGCCTTAGAAAGGATTTCGGGATGTTTATGTTTAGCAGGTGATAAAATGATAAAAGATGTTTTTGCAGGTGAGCGTCTCTTCAATGGGACGGAGAAGAACGAGGCCACGTGCCGGAGGATTTACCTTCAGGCTGGGCTGAGCCAAGTTGTGGTTTAACACTTTTACATAACACCCAGACAAGAAAAGCAAATGCTTAAAGACATGTTCATTCAACAACTACAATACAACACCAGAAATGTAAAGATTTCAGGTTAAAACAAAGGGTTAATCGCTGTGTTCAGCCAGCGAGGAGTTGGATTTTCCACCAGTAAAACTAAGCTGTGATCTGAATGTAAACTGTTGCTGAAAGGTTTACTTTATGTCCATATCTGTGTTTAGAGGTTTCACAGCTGCTGTGAGGTCAAAACCCACCAATATCTTCAACATTCAACACAGATTCCCCTCCATTTTCTTAAAATTACAACCAAAAAAATACAAATCTAACTGCTACAACTGCTAGCAGGACAAACTGAGACCAAACTTGTGGGAGTGTTTTGTTGTTTCCTTATCAGCAGTTGAGGCCACGCTGCCTTCTTCACACACGAATGGCATCTTATCATCAGAATGCAATGGCACTAGACTAACTGACACCTCTGATGCACAGATCCCCAAGCTGCAAGCAACTCTAGCAATATTTTCAGCAAAGATCTGCTGCAAGATGTCTGTTTGTTGGGATGCAACTACTATGACGATTAATCGGCTTGATTTTAAAAATGGCACGTTCTGCAGATTATTTATTCAACCACTTTTTTTTAATACAGTATTAGAAATGCATTAAAAGATACAATAATCTTTTTAAAATTACAAACATTTTATTGCCTAAAATGCAAAAACAGCGTTCCTTTAGTGAACGTTTGATCATTTGTAGTAAAGGAGCCAAAAATTTAATCTTTTTCTTCTTGGATTAACTGATTAATAATTGGATAACAAAAAGGCTTTTTGGGTTGTTTTCTTTTTTACTGAATTTGAACTAGTTGAAGCTAATACTTTGCCATTTGATGCCTTTTTTGAGTCTGTTTACTCCAGTTAATGATTGATCGACTACTAAATTATTTGACAATTACTTCAATAATCATTCTTCATAATGAATCATAACAATTCAGTCAGCTGCACATTTAGCTTTCCTAACTCCTCGTATGCCATTGAGGAGTTCTGGGTAGAACATATTTACATACACATTTGATTTTTAAATCCTAAATGTAAAAATGTATATGTTTTTTGTACAGTTTTGTGTTAATTACTGCTGTGAGTATGTTGTTCTTTCAGCAAATAGCCTTTTTGAGTCTGTATACTCCAGTTAAAGATTAATCAATTACTAAGTTAGTTGACGATTATTTCTATAATTGATTAATCGTGATTAATCGTTTCAGCCTTAGCTGTTTCACCATGTAAAAGCTGACAGCTACAAACCCTGCTGCACTCATTAGCACCATAGCTGCTGACAATTGGTTAGATGCATAAACAGAATATAAATATATGATAAAGTTGACATTTAGAGGCATGCGTAGTCGGGTGGGTCTAAGTAGCGGCCAATTTGGCTGCTAATCTAAAGGGCAAGGCTGCTGGCGGCGGGGAAACGAGATCAATCCTGAGTGTGTCTGTGCTGTGTGTGTGTCTGGGTTTCGCTTCTCACCAAATAGATTGCTGGAGTGGCCCTGCTTGGAGACCGGCCGGAGCTCATTGGAACCCCAGGCGTAGCGCTGGTAGCTGTCCCAGGCGTGCTTCATCATCTGACAGGTGGGAAAGAAAAGGAGGAGGAGGTGGAGAGAGAGGGGAAAAAGAGAAACGTTAACCTGGAGAGGAAATACTGAGCTGCAACAACTGATTCATTTTAATATAAAGTGTTAACACATCCACAAATCCATGATTCACATCTCTATTAAGAACAGATCAAATGTTTAAAAATGCAAACATAACCCAGCTGCACTGATGCTCTTTCAGTTTAGATCATCCCCACAATATACTGACTTTAAATCAAGCAGAAAAGTCTGAGCTTTTCACTTGTTGATGTTTGAATTTATTTAGCTGCAGACGCTTCTTTTGCAACTGACCTAATGGAATGCTTTGTTATTGCATTTTAGGCAATAAATGTTTATTTTCTTGCATCTTTTAACATATTCCCAATATTGTACAAAAAAAGACAAAGAAATCTTCAGAATATGCTAGTTGTTTACCTGATTAATCGATTGATTGTCAGAATAATCAATTAATCATCTGAATAATCAATCAATTAATTGATTTGCAATGTGAACACAACTTTCCAACAGAGAATCTCGACACTCGTTTCAGGTGAAGCCATCTACGGATGCGTCCACCGTGGAAATCTAGGTTAGCCAACATCGACCCAAAGAACAGATCCTCTAGAACAGGGGTGTCAAACTCCAGTCCTCGTGGGCCGCAGACCTACAGTTTTTAGATGTGCCACAGGTACAAACCACTGGAATGAAATGGCTTAATTACTTCCTCCTTGTGTAGATCAGTTCTCCCAGTCTTGCTAATGACCTAATTATTCTATTCAGGTGGTGCAGCAGAGGCACATCTAAAAGTTGCAGGACTGCGGCCCTCGAGGACTGGAGTTTGACACCCCTGCTCTAGAACCTGCATCCAGATTAGACTCCAAATCCTTTTATCCTCCACCTTCTGACAGATCCGTTCACTCACAGTTCACCGCTCGGCTGCTGCTTTAATAAACACACGTTACTGGAAGAGGAAACTTCTGCCTCCAATGTTATCTTGAGAAACCAGACGGCGGTTCTATAGATGTACAGAAACAAGCTGCACTCGCTTCCTGTTGCTACAGTCCGTCCAGGTGTGAGAGCATGATGTGCGTTCAGCTGCAGTTCTTCCCGTTACAGCTGCTGACTCAGTATTAAGTTCCTGTTTGAAGCATCGACACATGCTGAGAACAACAACAATTAGAGGTACAAATAGTCGCAGCAGGCAGTAAACCAGTAGGTCAACGAGTCTGCTAGTTGGCGTAACTTGTTGCCTGGGAAACCAAAGTTATAATAGTGAGTCAGTAAAGCTGTCAAACAACAGCATAGCCATTTAGCAAGTCACTCAAGCATGAAAATATGCTCTGCGAACCGTTATGCCACCAACTCTGAATGCACACAGAGAAGCTTAAAGTCGACAGGAAATCAAATTAAAGCCCTTATTTGACCTTTCATGATATTTTTTAGAGCTGCAGAGAGCAAACCATCAATCATCAGGAAGCCTACGCATTTAAGCTAAGGTCCAGGCAAACTTATATATTTTGATCACTGCAGCTGTGAATGTCAAAACTGAAGTTAAAATCCTCAAAGGCATTTATGTTATCACAGCATCTGCTTTAAAATGACACTTTAATCATGGAGAGATGAGTAATGAGGAGAAATTCGTGGAAATCACGAATAACGCCATCATTGTCAAATAAATACACAGATTTTTTGTGCCCTCATTGTGTTTGCAGCTGGGCACTCAGGTTTATTAAAAGCAAACACTTTGGTGAAGCAACAGCTCTGGCGACCATGAGAGAGGAGGACGAGCCACAGCTGCTTCGTCTCGTTTCACTGCAGCATGGAGGGGAAACACTCATTTATTCAGATATTTAGATAACTACTCACTTCAAACATACTTTCAGTTTGATTATTTCTTTAGTTTAGTATTTTTTCATTGAAAATAGAGATAGAAAATCATAAAAATACTCAATCTCATAAAATATTAAACAAAATTTAATAAATGATATTCTAGTAAACTAAAAATGACAAAATAAAATAACTAATTTCAAATATACTTTCAGTTTTGCTATTTTAGTTTAGTATATTTCATTGAAAAAAGAAATAAAAAAATGTAAAACACAGATTTCACCTAAAATATTAAATAACTACACAAAACACTTTAATAATTTTTAAAATCTTTTTTTTATTAATAAAAAATAAGAGTTGGTTACATCAAAAATCCTGAATGTTGACCTTAAATAAAAAGATTCACATTTATGCAAAGTATTTTTTTATATTTTTATATTTGTTTTCACCTCTAACAAACCTGTATGTTTTCTAAAATGCATATCAGATTAAAAGGTGGAAAACGTTTAAAAATTATGGTTTATTTTTCAAAACTTAAACACCTGTAATCCTAACTAAGAAAATCTTGTGAATATATGCATCTGTAATTAACTATTCACTTTAAAACTACTAACACTTAATAAGGAATTTCAGTGTATTTGGCTCCAGATAGAAGAAAAAACAAACTGTGTTTACATTGTTGTGCTGCAGCGGCTTACGCCGTCGCTGCCCAAGGATAAATGCACTACAGAGTTGCATCATGAGGGGATTCCCTCAAGTGAACTGACACGGGTTAATCCTGCTATATACACTTCATCTCAGCTATTTTAAACATTAACTATTTTAAAGCAGGTAGCTTTAAAGAATCCCTCAACCAGAATACAATTCTTCATAATAAACATGGTAATCTGATAAGACACAGATACGAAAGTTTTCACAGTCTCTTTTTTCGTGCTAACCTGTGCTAGATTTATTGCAGAGGGCAGCTACGTGTTGACTCTAATTGGATTAACTGTTCAGGATTTTCTGGGATTATTAGTCTGGTGGCAGAGATTTCAAACTAGGAATCGCTCAGAGCACATCGGTGCAACAGTCAGATCTACGGAAGATTATGTCATCTAGATCCAGACCCGTTTCCACCACAAAACAGGAGTGATTAATCACCACCGCTTGGAAACAGTGAGAGCCAGGAAGAAGGAAAATATCCTGCTGATGCCACCATGTTCTTACAACATGCATGATAACGTTCCGTTTTCAGACGAGCTCGATGTTAGCCAAGGGGATTGTTTTCCATCCGTGTCTGTGTTTATGTTTCCAGAATTTAATAAACCTCTCTCACTCCCCCAATCTCTTCATGTGGAGACGGAAAAGAAAAACAGACCATCTGTAAAATTTTACTGCATCTTGATTTCATCCAAATCTCAAAGAGCCAGTGCTGCAACTTTAAATAGGCCGTGTGCAGCGGCGGACACACACACGGCCTTTTATGGGAAGGAACTGGAAAGTTGAGACTGGGAAGGAATAAAAAGGTTGTGGTTCAGAAACGAAGAGGTAAATCTGAAATGTTTTAGGCGAATCGGGAGACGAGAACTGGCAGCTCTGAGATCAAAACGCACTTCACATGTTTTAGAGAAAGATGCCTCTCTGCAACCCAACACCATCATCCTCAATAAAATAAATAAGTTCAACACAAAATCAAAAAACGACTTCTAGTTTAGGAGTTAACCCCGGACTCTGATCCGCAGAAACTGATGGCAGCTAAAGAAAACAATGTTGATCAATCTTGATGTGCTGTGGCGTTTCTGGAGCCATGGATAAAAAATACATGACATGTTTTTATTTGGATTGACAGAAAAAAGTCAGAACCCAGATTTTATGCATTTCATGTCCATTGATCCTTTTCACTTTAGATTTATCAAAAAAACAAACAAAAAAATCTTTTTATTGCTTTGGGCCTAGATTGGAGAGCATCTGAACATTTCAGTCCAGTTAAATAAAATTCATTTAGAGTCGCAAATGTTTTTGTAAAAAGACAACTTATGATTTTTCTAAAGAAATATCTGTAATAGGAGACGTGTTATTTTTAAAGAACTACTATATTATTAGGAGAAACATAAAACCTTCTTCTATGAGATGTTAACCAAACCACAAAGTTTCCAACCATATTAGTGATATTTTCTAGTGGAAATTCAGTGTTTGCACGATGAAAAAACAGAACAACTGCTCAAACTTAAATTTGTTATTATATCTATATTTAAATAAACATTATTAGGTTATTTGTGGAAGGTTTAAAGAGTTATCACTTTGGAGTCACATGTTGTACATTTTTCTAACATCTTTCTTTCCAGAATTTTCCTGCATTTAGCCCCATTCATTAAGTATTTTCCCTCAGCATAATCCTGCCACCACCATGTGTCATTTTCCGCCAAACAACATTTTGCATGTAATCCCAATGATTCTGATTTATTACAATCTAACAAGACTATTCAGATTTTACTTAGGAGTATCAGAGCACAAATGCATAGATTTAATATCAACTTTCAAATTCTGATTGCAACAAATTTGTGTGAAACCTGCTTGGCCACTTACACAAGACGCCATATAAGGATGAGGGAAAAAGTGGACATAAATCATGGAATAAATGACTATAAAATGAAATTTTGTCTCAATCTGACTCCAGATGTGCATAAAAGTTGTTTGAAGGAAAGAATTAAATATTCCTGACGGACGGCTTAATAATTAAATACCTATGTGGTTCATCTCAACCAATCTGACACTAAATGTTAGTTTGTCCTGGTGGTAGACAAACTTCTCTGTTTAATATTTCTAATCAATAATGGCTCAACTTTAATGTGGCCAGTTCAGTGATAAATTATAGTCATTAGCTTGCATACAAAAGCTGCTATTGCAAGTATGAATACTTTAATGTCAGCATTAATCATTCAATGAATGAGTTGATAAATGAGCCATAATTGGAGACTTCGGACACATCAGGACATTCTTGATGTCAGTCGTCCAAAATATGTCGTGGTTGAGCGGATAAATGATCAGCAGCTTAAATTCATTGCTGTTTTACAATAAAGACACTAACTTTGGTCTTATTAATTCAGCGTGCCGGTTTAGTGGTAATGGTCAATATGGATCCCTATGAAACTAGCCCAAATGACAAGTGTGCTGTGACAGTGACCCAGATAAAACCGTCACTACAGGAATAATTCCTCTGAAGGCCGACAGCTGTTCAGTTCTGTAGGAAACGGATTTTATCACAGCAACTCATCTCCTACTAGAAGAAAACCTCAAACTGAACAAAAACTCAAAATAAAACTCACAAAATAAAATGTTTTCTATCTCACATGTTCTTTATGGTAAGAGGAGGATGGCAATTTCTACCAATTAAATGTCGACTTCAGATTTAAGACTTTTTAAGACCATTATGAATTAAATATAAGACCCGTATTACGACAGAAATATACAAAAGAAAATGACAAATTATATATAGTAGTGCCAAGCACCTTATGGGTTGGAAACAGAAGTGAGCCAATGGCAAAGAGGAACAACCAACTGGTGACAGATGCAAAAAAAGCTAGCTATATAGCTAGCTGGGGTATATTAGCAGCTAGTTAATGGTAGCAACAACCTCTAATCACAGAACACAATGAAAATGTCTGCGTGTGATTCAAACTTTTGCCTTACACGAGAAAAATAAACTACATAGAATATACTGTACATGACTAAGTTTAAGACCTGTGATTAATGTATTTAAGGCCAACTTAAATATGTTTAATGAATTTTAAGGCCTGAATTTTAGGCCTTAAAAGAATGTGGATCCATGATTTTAAGACTTTTTAAGGATGCACGAACAGTCTTATGTCATAACTCGTATCATTCAAGTATCGCCTAAGAGTCGTTGTGGATGGTAGCAGTCAGGGTTGCAATGAATCTGAAGAAGCCTCTGACTGAAGATGACTGTCATGACATGCTAACAGCTCAATATCTGGGCAGCAGAAACAATATTCCACACTAATACATCCTGAATGGTCAACATAAGTTACCTCATCTCTGCCTGGCTGTTTGGCAGAGATGAGGTTCAAAAATCAGGCAGAGAGATGTTGGAGTAGGGGATAAGATGATGCTCTTTCTCTGCTCTGCATCCATCAAACTCTTCTTGGATTTGATATGCTAATCAGCGACTCCCAGATGTAAAAGAACAAGAAAAATAACATTGTTGCTTTAGTTGTGCATTCTAACAACTGCCTAAATTTTAGGCAGTTGTTAGAATGCACAACTAAAGCAACAATGTTATCGTTGCTTTATCAACCACTGGCCTAAAGAAAAAGTATGAGAAAAGATCCTTCGAGCTGCACAGCATCCAAAACCAGCGGGAATAATTGTCCAAACATGCAGCAACTCCACAAGAAATATGAACCGAATTCAACAAAAAAGAACAAATCAGAACAGAGCTGCTCCAACATGCTGCCACCAGGAGCGCCGCATATTTTACATTCCCCAAGTCGTTCATATTTGCTACAATTGTATTGAGCATTGTGATAAATGTGGATGGATGTGGCCTCACCCTGTTGTGTGCAGACAAAAGAGTCGTTTCCGACTGACTTTTGTAGGCAGTTCTGCTGCAGCTGTGAGACAGTGCAGCAACAAAAATATTACCTATTGGAAAGCATTTTGTCGTAATAAACAGCACAGCTGTGTCTGCTGAGTGGATGAAGTTCAGAAATTTCCGTCTGAGTTTGAAAAGAATATTTCACGTTTTGATGACTCGCAGTCTAATCACCCAATATAATAAGACACAAACTATATGTAGGAAATCTCCCAACGCCAGACTCCATATGTAAAACACAGCAGCAACAACCAGACAAAAAGATACAAAAGAAGCTGAGATTAAATATTCTTCAGAATATAAATGTTCTGCTGCGTTTGCATCTCTACTCCGGTTTTTGGTCACAAAATAAACTAGTTTTTTTTAAAGGGCTTGTTCATATCTTGCAGAAGATACAGAGCAACCAGAACAAGAACCAACCGTCTCAGAGACAGTTTTTACCCGATAGCAATAACAAAACTAAATGCAATCAAAAACAACCATTAATCATCATAAATGATGTATGTGAGAATGTGGCTGTTCTGATTTTTTTCTTTTTTTTTTTTTTTTTTGCCGGTTGTTTGTTGATTCTTGCGTTGTGTGTGAATTGTGAGACAGTTATTTTTTGTTTTTGGGCATGTGCACCGACTGATGGCACCCTTTGAATTTCGTTGTCCTTGTGACAATGACAATAAAGATTTATCTTATCTTATCTTATCTATCTTATCTATCTATATCTGCTATTGCTTTATAAGCTAGTAATCTAGGGTTGTGTCCACCTACCCAAGATTTATTTACAGTTGACTTCTGTAATTGTTACATGACCTTTAGAAAAAGAGAATTTAAAGCTTAAAAAATATTTGCTTTGGAGAATTTGGTATAATTTCTAAAGGTCCACCTTTTAAACTTTATTTTTAGGCTTTAAAATGAAGAAAAACATAAAAATAAATCCTTGCAAACAGGGGATGGATATTTTTTCTTCTATGGGATGTTGGTTTTGTGGAAAAATGTTTAAAAAAAACAGCTTTCAGCCAAATAAATATTATAAATATATTATGGTACTTTTCATGCCATCTGTTGTGGAAATTCCATTAAATTTGATTTGTTTTGATTAGTACTAAGTGTAACATTGATCAACATATTGGATGTGTATTTGCTTGATAATTTTGAATCTGGCATTTAACAAAATGTAATGTTTATAGCTTGTTTCATAATTGATGACTGCATGATGTTTTCATGACGTAAATCAGTTTGAACTTCCTTGTTGATGAAAGGTGCTATAAAATAAGCTTGACATTATTCCATTAAAAACTGGAGAAACCACCAAAAACCTAGATTTCAAAACATTAGCAGATTGTTTATTTTTTACTAAAAAGCACGGCGGAAGGTTAAAAGAGGTACTAAACTGAACTGGACGAAAGAACTGGATTTGTTACTTTTCTGGTCAGAAATTAAACTACAACACAAGCCAGTTTATAAAAATACACATTTAGTATTTTAGCAACAGCTGTAAAGATTTGCCCTTAATGAAACCAATCTGCTGGCAACACTTTGTAAAAATAAACCTTACAAGCTAGGTGCTAATGTATGCGAGTCGTCGGCCGGTGCCTGGGATAATGCATTCACGACGCAGCGAGCGCAGGGATTTCTCCTGCTGCATCAAATGAAAGAGACATTTAATAAAGATTTTCTTTCACCCTCTGATTCAGACCACGAGCTTTGATTCATAAAGACCTGACAATATTTATTTCCGCAGTGGGTAAACCATTATTACTCCATTTGTGCTGTTCACCACAACAGGCACATCATCATGCAGGCAGCGCAAAGGACACGACCGGCTAATAAGAGGTGTGAACATGAACCAGCATGATGGAAAATGATCAACAATGCTTTAAAAAAGTCATTTTCGATGTAAATGTTGTGCTTTAATGAAATTTTATTGAATAATTGAATCAATACACTTTTTGAGTTTGCATGATTTTGCTGACTGGTTGACAAATGTAGTAAAAAAGTTTATCAAGCTTGTTAGGAACAGAGTTTGTCCACTTTTCCCACAGTAATATTTAAGGATTTTTTCAAGGATTTTAAGCACCATGTAGGAATCCATGAAAGGCTAAGTGAGTGGATCCATTTCAAATCCATATTACTTTTTCTACTACATCATAAACTGACAGCAAGACTTCTGCAGAGCAAACAGTAATTCAGAGGCTGACGTTTTTAGATCCATATGAGGTTTTTCAGAGTGTCCTTTTCATTTCATTGTGGCTTTAATGTCATAAAATGAAGTCCAAAACTCTGTTTTTCAAACCTCCCAGCTGTGTGGTTGGCTTTCTCTGGCTGTATCAAAATTCATACGCATGCATTTATTGACTCGACCTTTCACGTGGTTGTAAGGAGCAGACAAACTTGGTTTGACCTCGCCGCTTCACAAAAGGCAAACTAATGAAGACTTTGTGAAAGGCAAATTGATTTTTCTCTACCTCCCTCCATGTGATCCATCGCCCGCTACGATGCGGCGGGCAGGCAGGCGGCGGAGCCTGAGCTCATCACTCATTTGTTTAACAGGTTGACAGGGATGAGGACTGAACAGCAGACAATGCCAGAAAATACACACCATGCTCCATTTAAATGATTCGAGCCAAGAAAACAAATAACGATCGGATGGAAATCAGGAAATTGCACATGACGGTGATGAAATTAAGATTTATCTCCACTTATTGACATAAAAAAACCCTTTAAAACACAACTTTTAGTGATAAAACAAAGTAGTTTGATTTACGTGTGAAACGATTATTCATGATTAATCGATTGTTGAAATAATCGTCAACTAATTCAGTAATCAATTAATCGTTAACTGGAGCATACAGATTAAAAACAAAAAACAAATTCAGTATAGTAATTCAGCCAAAATGAAACAGCAGATAATGCCAAAAGAATACACACCGTGCTCAATTTAAATGATTCGGGCCAAGAAAACAGGTAACGATGGGTGGAAATCTCAGTCATCGGATACTGAGAAAACTTTGATTTATCTCAACATAAGAAAAACTTTAAAAACACAACTTTCAGATATAAACCAAAGTGGCTTTTGTGACTAATTGTGATTAATCGCTTACAGAAACAATCATTATTAACAGTTAACTGGAGCATACAGACTCAAAAAATGCCATTTGCTAAAAACTTTTTTCTTTATTTTTTTTAAAATCTGCCAAAAATAGATTTGCAAAAATAGATATCTATTGTACTTAAGATAAAAAACTATTTCGTCTGTAAATATGTTTTACCCAAAACTCCTCAAGTGGCAGTTTGAGCTTCATCTGGTTCATTTTCACTAAAGGAATGCTATGTTATTGCATTTTAGCCAATAAGTTCTTTATTTTCTTATTTCAGAAAATAATTTGTTTGCATCTTTTAATGCCTTTTTAATATTGTATAAAAAAAAAGACATATGCAGTTAAATAAAGAATGTGTACAACGTGCCATTTCTATACCCGATAAATTCATTAATTGTCAGAATAATCAATTCATCGCTAACTGCAGCCACAGTTTGAGTTACTGCACATTTATGTTAACAAATTCACTGAATACATGTGAAGCAGCAAAGAGGAAGAAACAAACAGGTGATGAATGAACTCAGTCTTAGATGTTCGCCCACCACATGTCGTCAGAACAACTTAATGTGCCTTTGAAGTTCCTACAGCCTCTGGAACGCCACAGCAGAAAGACGAACGAAATATTTTCTCTTATTTTGCCTAAAGTCTCTTTTTTATTACTGGAGAGTTGCTAAAGATCAGATAGAGCCCATGAATGAAAAACAAGCAAACTAATTTAACAGCGATTTGCTCTTGTGGTCGCCACTTTCATCCACAACCTGCAGATATTTTATCAGGATTTGATGAAACAGTCTAAAACAAAACAGTGAATAGTAAATACACATCCTACAACATTCTTTGCTAATCAAAATCTGAAAAGTGTGGTGTATATACCACATCCAGAGATGTAGGGTGTTTCCACCAGACTCGGTTCAACAGGGGACCAAAACTATAACATTTGTAACATTTTCAGCTTTCACAGTGCACTGTGTGAAGCCAAACTAATTGAAAAAACTGTTCTCCTCCTCGCCTGTGGGGGCGCTGCAACAAGAACCACATGAAAACCTTTGAAGAAGACAGGATGCAAATTTCTTTTCATGAAGTGTAAACAAAAAGGGAGAAGCAGCAAATTTTAATATAAAAACTGCAATCCATTTCTCCAACTAGTTCTAGACTCTTGTGTTTGTTTCGGTTGAATTTACCCAAAATGCCCTGTGCTTTAGTCCACTTCCTGCTTTTGGTTTACATAGGCATTCGAACTGAACCAGAGTTCACTTTAGCGGAACTGAAACTTGGTTTTTAGCCAATCATTTTCAAGTCTCAATTTAGGTCTGAACTTTGACTAGGCCATTAACACACTTATACTGTAGAAATGAATTTATATTTTGGGTTATAGCTTCACTGAAAGATTCAACTTCTAACAGATTCTCCTCCTAAATTTATCTTGACAAAGTTCTCTGTCCCGGTTGAAGAAAAGCATGATGCTGCCACCACCATGTTTCACCAAGAGGGAGTCTTTTTATTAACCAAGAAGACTTGTTTATGTTTGAAAAAAGCCAAATGTGTGGAGCTATGCTTTTTCCATTCTTAAAGTAAAGTTTACAACATGCTCACTATTATAAACAAACATTCTTCTATGGACTCAGGCTATATAAGCTGCACTTCCATAAGATATATTCAACACATCCTGAGTAGAAGTTAATTATCAGCATGTATTATACCACAGACAATCTGCACTCTCCTTCCTGCCATGTGAAAGGGTTGCTGCAGCGCGGTGGCTGAATTATTTAGCCGATGTTCGTGGTTTCTTCCTCTACATAGCAAATTGAAGCAGGCTGCAGAGAACCACTGCAAACATGGAAACAAACCACAACTCACTGGAGCTGAAGCCAATGGGGAAGAAACATGGGGCGAATAATAACAGGGAGGACCCAAGAACAACAACAGATAAGGACGCACTTCATCATTTGGATAAAAACAAGAGCCGTCACATTAAAACATGAAGGAAGGGGGTCGATGTTTGAGATGTGGAGGAGGGAAGAAGACAAAGAGAGACAGGGGGAAAAAGAAAAGGAAGGAAGGAATCACCCAAGGTAGCAAGAATAGACGCAACATAGGAAGGAAAGAAGGATGGAAGGAAAGAAAAAAGGAAAGAAGAATGAAATAAAGAAAAGAAGAAATCACCTGAGATAACGAAGACATAAGAAAGAAAAGAAGGAAGAAGTCGCCCGAGGGAGAAATGGAGTCCGTGGTTTTCTTTGCACTGTGCAGGATGCTATGCTAACCTTTGCAGGATGCTATGCTAACCTTTGCAGGATGCTATGCTAACCTTTGCAGGATGGTATGCTAACCTTTGCAGGATGCTACGCTACTCTTTGCAGGATGCTACGCTAGCCTTTGCAGGATGCTACGCTAGCCTTTGCAGGACACACACCAACATTTTCAGGATGCCACACTAACCTTACCAGGATGCCCCGCTAAGAACTGCAGGATGCTATGCTAGTCATTGTGGTGGAGATTTCCTGTTGCACAAGAAGTGTGTGGTTCAGTTGGTGAAACAAATATACAGATGGAAACAGCACAAGGGCATTTCTGAGATGCTTTGCCAACTTTCAGATGGTCAGGAAGAGAAAAGCTGCTGCAAGACCAACATTTTCTCTTTTACTGTGATCATAAATATTTCAGCCTTTCTATTTCAACATGAATGCATTTTTTGAACAATACTTCTGAGCTTGTTTGTCTCAGACTCAAACCCAGTGCAGCAACATTTCAGCTCCTAATCACTTGCAGTGCATGCCCACAGGGCAATCCGATTTACTTAATGTGTAATTACCAACAACTTAAGTAAATCAGAAGCTAATTAAACAAAATTACAAACACAATTAAAAAAATGTTTTTTTCCTTCTTCCAAGTATGTAAATCTCTCGTGATGCTTCATCTGCAGCTCAGTTCGTCTCTTCAAGAATGAGACTTTACATCTTACTTATGTGTCTAAATATTTACCTGTGAACCGATTTGGCATTGTAACATTCTTCCAGACTTCACTTTAATCCTTCATGCTCTTTTATAGATCTGAAAAACTGAAGTTTATTATTTATTTATGCCAGATATTTCTACACTGGAGAGGCTGGATGGGCAAAGAATAAAACAAGAAGGAAGGAAAAAAGAAGAGATGGAAGGAAGGAATCACACAAGGAAGCAACGAAAGAGGGAAGGAAGGAAGGAGTGAAAAATGAAAGGAAGGAAGGAAGGAGGGAAAGAAAGTAGGAAGGAAGGAAGGAATCACACAAGGGAGTAATGACAGAATGAAAGGTGGGAGGAAGGACGTAAGACTGAAAAGAAAGAAAGAAATCACACAAGGTAGCAATGTCAGAAGGAATGGAAGAATAAAGGATGAAGGAAGGAATCACACAAAGTAGTGAGGAAGGAAGGAATAATTAAATCAGATTTTTCCTGTAAACATTTTCCCATCTTCAGCTGCTTCTGACTACCAACCATCTACTTTAAATAAGAACTTCTGCTTTTCTGACACGACTCTAGCAGTTAGACAGTCACTTCTCTGATTCCTGATGCAGTTTCCATGTAAAATGAAACCATCACACCTCGTTATTTGAATTATGTAAACCAGGAACTAATAAAACAACCACAACTACACGACATCAGCAGCTGCTTCAGCAACCACACCTCTGTTCTTCACAGAAACTAGAAACTGTTCAGGCTCCTGCACACCTGTGGAAACGTCCGAGCCCATTGTTCCCGTTCAGATAGAAACAGAAAAGTTGATCAAACATTCAGCATGGCAGAGATTTCCGTTTTAACATTCCAGCCCTCACATGGAAAAGGGGCAAGAAGAAAGCATGGGGAGATTGAAAAATAAATGGAGTATGTGAGTGACAGCTTGTGATTCTGGGTATTTGACTGAATTGGATTAGAGAGAAAATCAGCCAACCGTTACCCCTGTAGTACTTGAGACGCGCCAGTATTGAATATCCAAGAGGATTCCACTTCAAAAGGCGACAACACTGGATGTAAATATGCCAGCATAAAGAAAACCAGCTCAACTTCTGCAAGGTTTCACTCTGAAGAGGCGCCAGACAATAAATCAATAACGTATCACGACAGACACATGATCAGTATCAATAGATAACACATCTGACAGAATATGCAATAATGTCACTGAACCGCACAGCATTCTGGGAGATGTAGGGAGAGGAAAGGCTTTAGCTGCTCAACCTCTGAAGGCCAGCTAAAGTAGGTTGGTGGAATCAACTAACTCACTCATTCTTTGGTTACCTAGCAACAACCTGTTGAGTAACTTGCACAGCAGCAGTTTCATGTTTTGCTCCATGCCTCATAACTGCTTTAAAATAAACTATGGCGTGGAATGAAAACAGGAAGGGTCATGCCACCAGTCTGCCAGTATTTCAGATATCTGAAATAAAAAAATAATCAATAATTATTGATACACAATTAGCGATTTCAACTGATATGAAACAATCATATTGTGGTAAGTTTTTTACCATCTACTCTGAAGACGTTCTAAATATCAATAATGCTTAGATTTGCTTTTGAATCATAATAATTGGAACTCTGACCAATATATTTGATGTATATTGATCATTTTTATGACGGCATTCAACAAAGTTTTATGTTGTTACTGGTTTCTCACTTCCTTATTGCTGAAATGTGCTATACAAATAAATTTTATTAATTGATAAATTCAGAAATGGGTCAGTGTCGAAGCAAACGGTAGAAATAAAACAAGATAAGCCTAACAGTACTGTAACCAACCCTGGAGGAATGTGACCGGCTGGGAGCTGGTATCAAATAACCCAAAAGGTCCAAACGGAGTTTTACGGCTTAATAAAGGACGCTCATCATATTTCCTAGATCATCCATGTACCGCACCCTTAATATTATCCGCTAGTAATGCGACACTGCTGCGGTCTTCAGTAAACAACCTCAAAATAACGAACATTTTGAATACAGCTGAAAACACACTGATAAGTCACGTTTATTTGTAAAGCAAATTTAAGCAACAAGGCATTTCAAAATGTTTTACACCATAAAAACATAATACAGAAATGAATGAAACATGTAACAAACATTACATTTTGTTAAATGCCATCATCAAGAAAATAAACATCAAAAATAATTATCAATGTTCCAGTTATTATTAATCAAAAGCAACTCTTAACAGTTGGGGTTTTTTGTTTTGATTTAAGGGAATTCAGAGTTTCAGCAGTTTTGCAGTTTTCTGCAAGTTTGTTCCAGATTTGTGAACTGAATCTAACCGAGACTGAGATCATTTTTAAAAGAGTTCCTGAAGCTAAAATACTAGTGCTGATTTTATTACCAGTTATTGGTTGAATCCTGATTATGATGGACTTACTGTTGAGTGATTTTAACCTCTGACCCCTACAGAGGTCAAGATGGAAAATAAAACCAACCTGGTGATCTGCTCAGTTAAATTTGTGTAATTATTAGTAATACCTATAAAGACTTGCTTTAAATACACAAAAATGAGAATCACACCTTGTAAAACCAGTTTGTACTGCAGTAGAGAGGCCAGTTGAAACCATTTCTGACTTGTTTTTAAATACAACGAATAGCATTTAAAATATAAAATTTTCTACTTTTTCAATTAAATGAAAACTCCCTTCTCTTAGTAAGAAGACAATTGTAAAAAAATATCTATGCAGCACCAGTTGGCTAAGTAGTAGAGATCCAAATCCTTCCTCTTTTCTGTCATTCTGCTACCTGTCCAGTTAATTATGAAAAACGGTCACAAAGCCTTTAAGAAAATAATTATTGGGCGTGCCGTGGTGGCGGAGGGCGCGACCCACATTCAGGCAAAACGTAGCCTCGACGCAGCCGTCGCGGGTTCGACTCCCGGACCCCACGACGTTTACCGCATGTCTTCCCCCCTCTCCTTCCCCCTTTCCTGTCAGTCTACTTTGAAAAAAGGGACACTAGAGCCCACAAAAAGACCCTTTGCAGGGCGATAAAAAAAAAAGAAAATAATTATTTTCACTAAAACACCCTAAATTTAAAGCTATATATTCTACTTCATCTCTTGAAATGAAAATCCTCCAAGTTGCAGATCTACAAAACAAGACATCATCATGTCACAAGTGAATAATCTCTGCAACGTTTCCAAATATGAAACTAACCATCAACTGTCTGTGTTTCTTTAAGTGTTGCCATTATTTCATGCATCAATCCACATTTACAATATGGCTGTTATTCTACTAATACACTAATTGCTTTTTAACAGGGTCATGCATATGTAGTGCCGGTAGTGTTGAAGCTTTATCAAACAGCAGACAAACTGCACACTGGCCACTCTAAAACCAAGAGCTACAACAATTTTACACGGCCATTAATGCCATTGCTGGTTTGTTGATTTGTGCATTCCCCCAGAACCACTGGTGGTTGCGCTGCCCAGTGTTTATATCACTGTTTTCAGCAGGGAGAGCGCAAATAATCCTGCTGCAAAAGTACAAAATGCAAAACGTGTGCAACTCTCCTTCTTTTCATTCTCCATAAAGCTCACATTCAGCAGTAACATTTATAAAGAGAAGCAAAAAATTGAATACAAGACGCTTCTAACTTCCGTATTTTTACTTAATTTTAAGAAGTAGTGCACTAATCTACATTATTAGGATCATAACTGATAACAATGACAATATAATCTAAAATCAGCAACTTCTCTATTTAGAGATGTAAAAAGGAACAGAAAAGCAAATCAAAGAAGATTTTTTAAGACTTGAGGGAGCTGTTTTACCTTCTTTCATGTACCAAATATAAAAATATAACCACAGGGGAAGCAGATCCTTTTGTACAGGAGGTCAAAGCCTGTAGTGTATTGATAAAAACTTAACAGCTTATTTTTGCTGAAAAAAGGTCAGGCTATACATAAAGGTGGTGTGAGATAGTGAGAAGAAATTGAAACTCTACAACACTTATTTTGCGACCTTTAAGTCCACTTCAGATTTTTTTTTTTCCATTCAATGAGGCCAACGGTGAACAATGGACTCCTCTGGAGTTTTTCCCTTCGTCACATTAAATGCATTTCGGCCTGTTTATGTCTGGCTGTGACGGTTGGGCAACGAGCTCCACAGAAACTTAAAAGCGAGTTTTAAGTGCAGGAGAGTGAAGCCGACTGAGGCGTCCAACAAAGTAATTTGCTGAAGGAGCGAGAAAGGTTACCGACGACTTGTTATTGACATTTCATTTAGCCAACCTTTCCCAGACACCACTTCTTTTAGTGTCTGGGAAAATTGAAGAACTAATTTAAAGATACTGATCAGATATGTTTGTAAAGATGTATAAAATTCTTGTTTGCCATAGTTTTTAATCTATACAACATGTCATGTTTTGGGTTTTTTTTGTAAATCGTTATTTAAATCAACAGTCCCAAAAAAAAGCCAATTAACTCTGATGACATCACACAAGGTATGAGGCAGCTCAACAGAGCTCTAGTGTTTTTGCGTTTTATTCTTTCTTTTCCTTTCCTTGTACAGAAATTGCTAGATTGTAAACTAGGGGTTGAACGACTACATATTTTTTAAGGTCGACTACATCATGATAATAGTCGAGTCGATGTCGACTAGTCGCGGTGACGTCATAGTGACGTAAGCGCAAAAACCCTTCACAACTACTTGGAGGCTTTATTAGCTATTTTCACGGCAAATATTGACCCCCCTCCACACACACACACTCTCCCCTTCTCCTGCTTTTACTAAGTCTATTATGGAGATTCTTCGTGAGCAGCGGGGAAAAGTTTGTTGCACAAAGTCGGGTCTGACTTTTTTTTTCTAAACACCGGCTGATGCTGATGATCTCTGGATAGTTACTATAGGAGTCAAATTATCACACTGACTACTTGGTGCTTTTGGAACATCACAAGCCAAACTTCTTATGAACGGATCCCGTTTGGTTACAGCTGAATTCAACGAAACCACCTGCTTCTCCTCCGCCCGATGCGCGGCAGGAAGCTCTGCTGACTCAGCAGATTGAACGATTTAAGATATTTTCTAGTCAACGTCAACATGATAAAAGTCGAGTCGATGTCAAGTTGACTAGTCGTTGTGACGTCATAGCAATGCAAGACGCAAAGCTTTGGAGTAACGTACAGGCTTTATTACCCGTTTTCACGGAAAAATAAGGCATTTACACAGAACAGCAACAAGTGAAACAACAAAACATCGGGATAGTTTATGATGAATAATAAGTTGCTGGGAAACCAACATTCAAAAGGAAACGCACATCTTTTAGATGGCATGTAAAAACAATAAAAAGAGGTGGCGCGGGGAGGGGGGGTAAATAAAGTTCACTCGCTGTCAATATTCTCTTCGCTAAGAGTTGTTGGGTTTTTTCTTGGTTGACATGTAGGAAAACAAGGGCATCAACATGAGCCGGATGAAGGCTTGCCCGCTTTCTCGTAATGGTATTCCCAGCGAGAGAGAAAATCCTCTCGCTGGGAGTGCTGGTTGCCGGAACAGCTAAATATTTTCTGCTGAGGTTTGCCAGACGGGGAAATCTGCCCTGGTTGCTGGCCCACCACTGCAGCGGGTTCGCCATGGTGGGGATCTGCGGTAGCGAAAAAAAATCAAGGATTTCTTCGGCAGCAGTGGTGCTGTGTGCTGCTGATCCCCTGTAACTCTGATAATGTGGCCCAAAAAGTTGCAAAAAATCTTCTTCACGTCTGACTTTTTTCCCGGTCACCGGCTCGCTCTGATCGGGCGAGTTTTAGACGGCTCGTGTTTTGTAGTGGACTGCAGCTGCAACTCCATCTCCTTTTAAAAACACTGTAAAACCACAAATATGCATCCATCTACATATCATTTAAACTAATGTATTAACTTATTTTTCTTGTGTCTTGTGACGTATACTGTGCTGTCAGATCAGCACAGGCTGTCACCACCGGCAATCACATGACTGCGACTAGTCGACATGAAATGTAAAAACTCGCGAGACGTCCTAGAGTCGACTAGTCGACTAGTTGGTTCAACCCCTATTGTAAACGTAAACTTCCATGGTAGTGCTAACACTGTTCTCACTGTGTTTATTCGCAATTTCGCCCTCTTAAAACCCAATAAACTTTAATTTTGTAAGAACATGTAAAATATTTTAAAAATAGCAGCCAAAATCAATACAATTTCAAAATAGCAACAAGTGAAAGGTCATGTGAGTCAGAAGAGGCCAACGCAAAGCTAACGCAAAAATATTAGCTTGTTTTATGAGTCCTAATGAAATATATAAACTATTTCTGCTTTTTCATGCATAAACACTAAGCTTAGAAGTTAAAGGTTTAAAAAGTTAGTTAAACTTTTCCAATAATATGACTTCTTTTCATGAATTTCAGAGAAAGTGATGGAGAAACTGGAGGATATATCAGTGCTGCACACTACTGCTCAGATAAAGAGAAAGCCTGTTCCTTTCTCACACAAAAAAACATGTTCTCAGTTTAGTAGGTGCCTTTAGCTACATTTTTCTGTAATAATCATGTTTAGGAATGAAGTATTGCTATTCTGTTTAAGCAAAACTAGTTAAAGTAGTTATCTTTAAGTTTTTTTTTTAAATCAAAGATACACCATAAAATGTAAACATTTATTTACTTCAAACATTAAATACAACTGCAGTTCTGAGTTCATTTCACTCGGTAGAGTACACTAGAGTGCTGCCTTATCAATTTATCTCCCCTCAGGCTGCCTCATGGTTTCAACTTTATTGCAAAAACTAGATGATAGTATTAGTGATCCATCGTATTTGTGTTCCCTAAAGCTTTCCAAATCAATGCTCAATGATGTGAGAGCAGTAATGAAGCTGGGAGAGTAAATCCAGCGACAGCAGTGAGGAGTTAAATGTGCCTCTGAGATGGTTAGTCCAAGTAGATAAAGCTTAATATACCATCTAGGTTTGTGGTGTGAGAGATTGTGGGGCTCGCCTGGGGCTCTGGTTGGACATTACAAAGGCTGAAACACACGCACACACACTGAAAGACGCACACAGTTGGAGTGTGTATGGAATAGGAATCAGTCAGTCACACCTAAAAAGATCTCACACAGTGAGCAGGCGACATAAAAACCAGGAGAAGAAGGATTTTAGTCATCCTATCTGCAGCGTGAACTCGAAGATTGCCTGAAAGCCAGACAATGAATTAATCAATCTGCAGAGGCCTGCAGCAGAAATCCATACTAATGTATGGATTTAAATTATCCACAGCTAGAGGGCTGTCCATTAGGACTGCATTTTAAATGAAGATGCACCAATCAAAATGTTCCCACCCAAATCCAACTTTTAAAAGAATACAGCCCAACTTCAGTTTAAATTAGATTTATTCTTCTCACAAATTTTGGTTGAAATAAATGCGTATTCATTAAAAACTGTCATGTTAGAAGACCTCTAGCAACTTCAAATAAGTCTAACATGTTTACATTTTATCAGGACACTCAAACGGATCCAACACCTTTTTTAGTAACGGTAATAATCAGGGCCGGATTTAGAAGACTGAGGGGCCCTGGGCTGGAGCCAGGTTTGTTTTGGTGCCCTGTCCCAGAAAAAATAAACATAAAAAGATATTTTATTCATACAAATTATAGATATTTAATAGATAGATACACATATTTGCAGGTATGACATGATTGATGTGGGTCCAAAAAAGATAAATATTTACTTCCAAATATTTGAGTATCATTTAATAAAAAGTCAACAATGTAAAAAAAACAAAAAAACATGAAAAATTAGCTCATGACTTCAATATGAAGTGTAATGTTTGTAAAACTCACAGAATAAACAAATAAATTAACTGTTTTTCCTGATGAACAAATGCAGCATGCCTACACGCTGTGGCATCATGGCAGCACTCTTCAGTGTCAAAGTTGTTACTGAAAGAAGACTGTTTTTATTAACAGAAATAAGCCATAAAGTTGTAGGAAAAAAATTGAAAGGAAACTTATTTAGCATTTTGAGCAAAGCCTGTGGTTCATTCGTGCTGTGAGAAAGCGAGCGATAGCAAGACATTCAGCAGATAATGGGAAGACTCAGTGTAGCATAGCAACATTACTATGCATGCTTCCTGTTGTGACCAGTACATTGTCACAACACTTTAAATTTCTACTTTTTAAAAAATAAGGAAGAGTAAACAAGGCAAGTATGGTTTGTTATGCAGTTCAGCATTTGAGGTGCATATTTGTGTCAGATTCAGTCTCCATGTAGAACAAAACAAGTAAAGCAGATGTTAGTTTGATTTTTCTCTGGAGGCAGGAAACAAAATCTCACGCTACAAGCAAAGCAGATGTATTATTTAACTCTGGGCACAAATGCCAAGAGAGACTAATATAAAAGGCCATAAAAAGTAGGAAAAAATATTTTAGAGAACAGTTTGGTTACAGATTACTAATTTCCATTTCCGTTTGTTATTGTTAAGGTTTTTGAGTATTTTTGACTGGGTTTCTACTTATCTGGAGTCAAAAGATCCAAGTTAAATACAGCTATTATTAGTTTGTGTTTTCAATAAAACAAAAAGGGTTACAGGCTACCTTTGACCCTACAAAGACATCCTGCATATAAAGCTTTACCTCTGCAAGGATAAGTGGTGGTGCTTGTGAGCCAGAGCCATTATACCTTTTAGGCAATTAAAGAGAGCACCTAGCGAGGGCTGGCAGTAACTCTAGCTGACAAACAAAAAGCATGTGTATTGTTTCCACTCTAAAGGAAAGGAGCAGGACCAGGGAAACCGAGACAATTAGTTCAAAAGGCAAAACAGAAATAAGACTTGGAGGCTACCAAGTCTGATGGAGTTAGAAATCAAGCTCTAAAATTTACAAAAGCACATAAAAAAAATTTAACAGAAAAGAATTCAGAATTTAGCTAAAAAGAAAAGAGATCGATGAAAAAATCTGAAGTCAACAACCTGAAAAGAAACAAACACACCTGAAGGAAAGAGCAGAAATGAGTAAAGAAAACACAGAGTAGGCCGAAGTGTTTCATCTTTCATCAGCTGTCATCTCTGGGAAGCATTCAGTCACTTTTACCAACATCTGAAGCATCTTGCCTCCAAACCATAAGATGGATGTTTACAAGAAACCATGCACGTTTTCTCTATGTGCATTCTAAACAAGCGCCACAGGAGTTTACCGGCTGACAGCCTTCAAAATACATAACGCCACTTACACTTCGCCTACGGCAAGCCGAGCGCTCATTTGCATCTGTTTTGCAAAGCGACAATCTCCACCTCATCAAACTTCATCTTTCATCAAAGGCCCAACACTGAGCAGGACAATGAGTCACAGACACGACGGCTGCCCTGTGGTCCAACGAAAATGTCACAACAGTGGACAGTTTTATTAATTCAGAATTTTACAACTCAGCTAACTTTTAATAGAGCCAAGAAATGAAGATGAATGGACGATGAACACACATAATCTTAGAAATGTTATAATGTAAAAAAAAAAACACCAAAAAACAACCTTGGTAATTTCCATTTGCATAATTTATTGTTTTTCTCTTTTTCTACCAAAAACTGGATGATAAAAGTTTTCAGTCTGGTGCTTCAGTCTCAACTGGCCCTTTTTTGAAGGACAATTTTGTTTACAGAGATTTCATAATTGATTTTATTTGTTGTTTTGTTTATTTATTTTGGATGTTTAAAATGTCTTCCAGTGTTAAATACTCACTAGTATTTAAAGTTGATTGATTTTTGAGTATATTTTCTTGCATTATTATTTCATTACCATTATTTTACTTGAAAAATCATAATAAAGTTTGGGACAAATTTGTCACCTACATGGTCATACTCAAAAATTACAAAAGTTCCCACTAGATGGCCAAATTTGTACCACTGGAGCCAGGGGCCACACAAAATTGTTCAAAGGACCACAAATGGCCCCGGAGACACATTTTGGACATCCCTGCTGTAAGAGGTCTGAGTGCAATAGAGTTATTAAATAATTATTAGCTGGATTTATCCAAAAATTGGTCAGACTGAAACTCTGATCAACCAAAGAATGTGTCTACGTGAGTTAATGCTAATCAGTGCAGACAGAGAGTCTGCACAGCGTAGCATGAGATTAGCTCACTTTATTACTGGGTCATGGTGAGTCCATTGGACAAAATATGTATAAAAGGATCAAATGTTCAGAATGTATAAGATATCTTTAAATTGCAACTATTGTGTTTGTAAACATCCAAACAAAATGTGGGGAAGTTTGACTTAACTTGCCTACTTCATTCTGTCAGACAATAGTTAATATTTCTTTATTCCAGAGTTCAATCAGTAATCAGGCCTGCTTGAATTCAGCACTCTAAAAACTGTGGTTAGCTGCAGTTAATTTATAATTTAACAATAAGGAAGCAATTATATTTTCACATCTAGCCATGTTGGTTTGGATTTCTGCTTTCCAGTAAAAAGTTAAATAATTTGAAAACTGTTCGACAAAAACAGCAGTTTTCAAAAAGCACTGAATAAATATGTAAGAGGGGCCGATGCTTTTTCACAGCACTAGACTTAAACCAAGGAAATAAAATGCAAATCCACAGCAATGTGACAAAAACTTTTTCAACCAGTATCCTTTTTATCTCTTGCTGTGCTATTTTTGAAACTCAGCACTCTTTTCTTCCCCTGATCTAAATCTATAAGCACTGTGAGTTTTCTTGCAGCTGGGGAAGAGGCAACATGAATGTTTACTGTTTATTTTAAACAGTATGTGAATATTCTGTGTATGGAAGTAATTTTTGCGAAGATATGCCTGACAGACTTAATATTCTATGCAATTTTGTCAGTTTATCCAGAAAATCCAGAGACACCGACCATGAATGGATCATCTTTTCAACCTAATTATGTTTAATGTATGTGGTTTGGACCAGTTTTCCCATGTAACATTAAAAATTAATTGAAGTTTCCTTAAGGGTGAATCACACCAGCCCTTTTTAATCCGCTTTAATCCAATTCCAGTTCATTTGCCAAGAAAGTCCAGTTCTTTGAATGTGCAATCAAACTCCGATACAGCCAATTAGGTCAATGTTCAGTTGAACTGAACTCTGCCGTGGTTCGAATGCATATGTCTCAGATTAGAGACCATTCTAAAAGCAGGAAGTTGACTAAAGCGTAGGGAATTCTGGGTAAATACAAACAAAACAAACGTGAGAATCTAGCGCCAGCAGGAGAAATGTCTTGTGGGTTTTTTAAACTGAAGACTAAAGAGAAATCCTACAACCACCAAAATCTGACGCTTCTCCGTTTTTGTTTACATTTGCTGAAGGAAGTTGCGTTCATGTCTTCTTTGGAGGGTTTTGTGTTGTTTCCTTCAGTGGTTCTTGGTGCAGCGCCCCCACAGGCGAGGAAAAGAACAGGTTTTTTCAATTAGTATGAATCACTTGACACAAATGTTGCCATTTTGGTCCCTAACTGAACCAAGCCTACCAGACTATCAGGTGTGACAACACCCTAAATCTCATCTAGTCTCAAAATGTTACAGCCAGGCAGAAAAGCATGTTAGTTCACATAACGCAGGTGTTCCAACAATAATGCATTGGCCTAATCCAACTCCATTTTCCTTCTGTTTATCAGCCAAGGTTTTCATTATTACCCCCAACTGCTGCTGCCTCCAGAGAGAGAGAGTCCAAACATGGGCCACGCTGTGAGGAGGCAGGATCCTCCAGGGAGCCTTTGATTTTTCAGGGTACAAACATGTTTAGCAGATTTTAGGACTGTGGTGGTCCCTCACAATCAGCTGTTTTTCCCTTACACGGCGCCTCATGTCCTCCGCTGGTAAACACAATGATGACAAAGCCAGAGTGCCGAACAGCACTGAGCAGATCCCCTTGGGAACCGGGTCAGATGGTGATGGTGTGGTGTAATAAGAACCTGGCTGTATCAACAAATATTTCTAAAATAAAATAAATAAAAATCTATCTCTAAATGACAGCAGGGCAGCAAAGATCAAGGAGAGCATGTAAGAGTGGGTTTGTGTAGCCGTGTTTGGTCAACACGGTTATTGGTTTGCCAAACAGAAAGGGCAGAGAAATCAAGAGGTGGAAAGGTTTGAGTCTTAGCCTGAACACTTCAATTTAACAGAGATGTGTACTTAAAAATATCCCAAATAAAGGTTAGAAATATTATTCTAAGTTTGTGATGGCAGATTATCAATCAAATATCAATGTACAGGACAAACCAAAGCACAGATGCCTACAACATCTTTAAAACTTAATTAATATTGTATAACTTTTTGATAAAGGTTTCTACGTATAACTTTCAGTATATAGAAAAGGATCAAACACTTAAAGTATCAATTCCAATTAAATACATTTTTTGTACAGACAAACTGAAAACAACACTCTTCGGTGTGGATGTTGTTGCAGAGGGAAGATGACTAAAATTACATACTTTTCAGTATCAGAAATTGCTTAGAAATTGATCAAAAGACAGCACAAAGTAGTAAAATACACTTTTACTTTATAAAATAACATCTGGCCAAACTAGATAAATTTCTATTTACTAACATTATTATTCACAACTTTATTTAAATAAATATACATTTTAGAACATTATTTACATTTATATATATTATTTTTATTAGATTTATTTATGAATGATTGGTAATTGTGTTAATTAAATTATAATTTTATTATTTGTTGATCACCAGCTGACTTCAGTAGGTACCATCCGAGTTGAATATATGGCAATAAAGTTCATCTGCTAAATAGTTTTGAACTTTAAAAACAATAATTAGGGAAATTGTTGGGTATGGAAATGTTGATGGCATTTAGGAAACTTCAGTCAATATAAGGGGCCTGCATTCTTTACTTGAAATACAATTAAGTGATGACAATTGTGTATATATAGGTTATATATATATATCCATATATATATATAAATTTTGGTTAAATATGAGAGCTGAAACTACTAACCTCTTGACAGCGTAGAGTATCTTTCATCATAATATATCCCAAAAAGTTACCAGGAAAATATTTAACAAAAGAAAGTTAGAATTTCAAAAGGGAGTGAAGCTGAAGCAACGTCCCATTTTTGATTTGGAAACTGGTGTCATTAATTGAAGACAGGCGGCAGGAAACCCAGGACAGCTTGTTTAACCTTCTCTGGAGGAAAAACAGAGTCTGAATATTTGAAACCATACCCAGCATATCCAATTATCTCTATTCAGGCAGAACATGTGTGGCTACAGGTTATTTCACAGTGCCAGTCAACTGCTGGCCACAGCTGTGAGATTCTGATCAATAGCTATGACTAAAGAATATTGGTGGAGACAAATGAAAAGCAACCCCTGCTGAAATTTCTCATGACTGATGTTGGTGTTTAATAACACGAGGCGCAACCAGCAGTGTTGTGTCAATACTCCTCCTAAGCTTAACAGGTTTGTCAAAGACACTTTCCTCTTATGGATTATTGTCACATTCACATTTTTGTGTAAATTGTAATGAAGAAAGAAGATATTAACCAAATGTTTTGCCATCTTCTTCTGTGATAATACTGTCTGGTTTTTTTTTCATCTCGGTGACAACAGTCCTGCCAAAGCTTTCTCCATCTGCTGGAGTGTTTACTTTGATCAAACATAGATTAAGACTCGTGCAATGAATGCCGTCGAAGGTGACCTCTTCACACACTTGATCCTCTCATCCAACCATGAATCACACAGTTGATTTTCTTTTCAGTACCTGCCGTCCATGTTTGCTTTTAGGCCAAAGCAGGAAGGAAATAGCGTTTTTTATTTATCGAAAGTAGAGCTGGAACAATTTGATTAATCATGAATAATCGATTAATCAACTAATTTAGTAAACAAATAATTGTTAGATGGAGAAAAAAGACTAAAAAAAACACATTCAGAAATTAAACTAAAACAGTACAAAAATATAGACATTTTTGCATGCAGCTCAGTTGAAGTATCTTTTTTAACTGCAGAATAATCCTTTGCTACAAATGATCAAGTGTACATAGTTGCATTTTAGGCAATAAAATGTAGATTTTCTTATTTAAAAATGAATTGAATTTTTAATATTTTATAAAATAAGCTTAGTTGGCCAAATTATTATTTTTTTAATCGAATTACTCGATTAATCACTAGAATAATTGATATAATACTTGATGACTAGGCCTGTCACAATAACAAATTTTGCTGGGTGATAAATTGTCCCATAAGTTATTGCTATAAAAGATAATATTGTTTAGAGAAGTTGTTCAAGTAATATAAAGGTAATGACATAATAAAGCAAGAACATATTCTTAAAGAACAATAAACTTCAGATTCTAAAGAACATGTAACACTGGTACTGGAAGACATTTTAAATACCAAAAATAAGTAAACAAAACAACAAATAAAATTAATTCTGAAGTTTTTAAACAAAATTGTCCTTCAAAAAAGGACAAGTTGAGACTAAAGCACCAGACTGCAGACTTTCATCATCATGTTTTTGGTAGAAAGAGAAAAACTATACATCATACAAATGGAAATTATTGATCTCCTTTCAATTCATCAAGCAATTAATTGATTTACTGTGACAGGCCTATGATTACTTAAATAACTGTTAGCTGCTGTCCTAACTGAAAGTCCTATCTTAATCATAACCGTCAGATTTTGCCCAACAGATATGTGGATTTAACAAATTTTTCCATAAATACACACATCGGAATATGTCAACCAGCAGCTCTTTTAGGTCATTAACTTCTTATCTTTGACTCACTCAGCAATCCTCTATCAGCTGCCCATGTAAATGAGAATATTTAGTGGAACTGCACTCTAAAAATCACGTTTTCCAATTAAAAACACTCCAGAATATGGCCCCTGCTTATCTAAACACTATTTCTGAACAAACGTCTCATAACATCAGCTGGAGCAGCAGGCTGACTGCATGCTATGGGCTGCCACCTGACACCACCTCTGGGACTCCAGCACAGGGCTTTCCACTTGTTTCCCTGAACACACTCTGCAGAGACATCACAACACCAGACACGCTGCAGGCGGCTACAAGATTTACTGAAAGGATTTTTAGGAATAAGATGCCAGATGACAGGGAACACAACACATCCCAATTCTGTTGGTGTATATTGTGTCTTGTGTGAACGCTCGGCAGCCATGATGCTTTTGAATATGGGTCACTTCATTTCGGTATATGGCAGGAAACCTGAGCTGGTTTTACACAGTATAGGGAAACCAACAGAACGGGCGGAGCAGCCTGGAAGGCGGTTCTTCGTGCATTTTTTCCCCAAAGACCAGACGTCGAGTGAGTTTCAGAGAATGTTACAACATGATGATGACTAAAGGTGGAATCACAGCACTCCTGATTGGTCCACTTTAATCCAACTCCAGTTTGTTTGGGTTACCAGCTGAAAGTGAAACAAATGTTGGAATTTTGGTCCCTAATCAAGCCAGTGTGAAAACACTAAGTGGCTGCATTTTGACCTTCAAAACAAGGTAAAAAAGATTATGAATATGCTGTCTTCAAAAGTCTTCCCCAAGACTGCGTAAATCATAACATCATATTTCTGTATTGTTTTCAATTGATTTTTCTAATGAATTTAAGATTTTATTAGCTTCAGGTCAAAATCATCAAGATCTTCATAGATTAGCACCAGTCTATGCTTAATGAATCTATATTATATGGGTTTTACTTTATGAATTAAGTTACTGAAATATTTTCTATTCTAATTTACTGAGATGTAGGTATTTTAATAAATCAATGCTTTTCAAAAAATTGCTAACATACCAATTCCCAGTGAACATTTATTGGTCACAGATACGTATAAGCAATGTCTGAATGACCTACAGGTGTCTGGGTTAGAGTGTGTGAAACTGAACCGTTATCTGACTTATAAATGGACCTTTAAAACTCTAAACCTAGCCTTCTTTAAGCAGCGATTGACAAGCATAAATAAAAAAAGCAAATTCAATGACCTGGACTAGAACTGTAGGCCTCTCAGTTACACAGACACCACCTTTACTAGATAAGCCACAAGACCATAAATAATGTGTAAATAATAGATGAGTCCAGTATTAGCATGTGTAACTGTATCTCAGTGCTGCCTCATCTGCATCACAAGAAGCTCGATCGTAAAGGTCTTACCAGCATCTCCAGAGATATTCAGATAAGATTCTTGTCAATAAACACCTGTATTAAATATTTATACACTTTTTAGGTAACAATGTGTTAGCCATTAGCCTGTGCATGCCAAATATGTTAATGTGGTAGCATATTTTTCACTTTTCTCTCAATTTTGAGCTCTCAAAGCAAAAATTCATGTTAATATTAGTGCAATAACACCAGTGAAAAAAAAAGACTATTTTAGCTTAATCATACTAAAATAAATGAAACTGAGTTTCACATTGAGATTTTAGGTGGTGTTGTATGGTTTCTGTGGCTAATGATACCGTTAAAAACACTTGTTTAATAGCTTATCAACTCAAATCACATGGCAGTAAATCAATGCATTCAAGCATCAAGATATGGCAAAGATGACTTGCTGATATTCAAACACGGAATTAAAATGTTGAAAAATTATTGTTATTTAAGTGAATTTAAACATTTTAACCCTAACTCCTGTCAGGTAAGAACAGAAAACTGAGGCTACAATCCACACAAACTCAACCAAATTGGGCAATAACTCCAAAAAATGTTGCCTGGTAGCATCAAAATTTGGTGTAAACAACAAATACGCCTTGTATCAACAGTTCATGCTGCTGGTGACCAACATCTACTTTCAGCAGGATAATTTTCCATATTTCTAAGTTCAAATCATCGTAACCTGACAATGAGTCCAATAGTTTTTGCAATCACCAGATCTCAACCCATTTGATTAAAAAAAAATGGAGTCAGGGCCTCATAGGGTGTTGTGAATCCACAGGTTTGAGGTGGAAATGTTAGAAGAAATTCAAAATGAACTAGTACATGCATCTATATGTTACCAATATTCGCTGTTATTATGATGGTCAGAACCAGAAACGTTCAAGTACAACCGCATTAGAGCATCTTTGAAACATGGAGGAAGAGGAAATGGTCATCATGGACATGCAGCTAAAAATCTGCTGCATCTGTGTGATGTAACTAAGTCAGTATGGATCTCCAAAAAATGATTTGCTGAATCTAAACCACAAAATTAAGGTAGAATTACGGGGTTACCAACTTGTTTCTAACAAGGTATGTCTAATAAAGTGTTTCTTTTACATTGTGCACCCTTGAAATATATAGGTCAAATAATTGTTTTATTTTTCATCTCTAAATCAGGTCCAGATGTATTTTTAAGTATTTTTCTCAGTGGATTACTGGTATTGTCTGCAGTTTTTGGTGCATCTCCTCCATATTATCAGTCGTTTAACCCTTTTGAAAACTTTCTGGAGGCGCGTCTGGGTTTCTAAAAAACGTAAAATCATTTATTTACCCATAACCCGGTTAATGTTGCTCAACAGATCCTTACCTCTTTGATTTTAGCCCGTCTCTCCTTAGTTTCGGGGTCCAGCGGTTCGTGTCCCGTCGCTCCGGGCGGACGGTGATATTCAATGAGAGGGATTTTATTCACATCATTTTCAGCCTGACCCGCAATGTTAACTTTCTTCTTGTCGTTTATTATGTCCCGTTGTATCTCCTCGGGTCGCTTTTGGAGCGTGTCCTTGGCCTCCAGCAGCGCCTTCTCATGGTCCTTCTTGATCTTGGCCAGGACCCGGTCGTCGCTTCCAGCCGGGCCGGAGTAGCTGCTCTCCGGACCGATGCGGGTGTTGGTCTCCACCGCGGGGGAGCGGAAGAAAACTCCGCTGAGTAGCTTCGACGAGTCCGGGAGGAAGAAGATAGCCCCGAAACACAGGGTGATGAAGGCGCTGAACACCAGGAGAAGAATAAATTTCTCTGTCAGCCTGAAAGAAGTCGGGCTGGCAGACTTCCTATTTGGCGGAGCGGTGAAAGGTAGAAGAGTTGCAACTGGCATTTTCACCCTTTTTTCCTTTAAAACAACTCGAACCGAGAAGAAAACAAAAAGATTTTAAACACTCTGTTTAACTCAACTTTGGCTTACTCCGCTCACAAACCCATTTCCGCGTCATATGAGTGGACTAAAACGTAAAGCGGACGGTTTAAAATCTCCGGTGAAAAGTTGGTGGAAGAGAAGCCGCCGTCCATGCCGAAGCCTCTCTGCAGACAGACCGAGTTCCAAAGGCTCTCACACACAGGAAGCAGCGCTGCGTGGGCGTGGCCAAAGCCGTAACTGACAGCAGGAGCCAATCACATTCCGCCCCGTCAGAGGTGGCAGTTCTAACGGGGCGTGGCTAACAACAGCTGGAAACAGAGCCATAATGAAGAAATGTATGGTCGCCGGAAGCGTGTGAGATTCTTAAACTTGAAAATTGAACCTTTAATTTGAGTAAATTTATTTAACGGGGAAAGAAAATCCCACATTAAGGAATATCTGAAAAAATGTGAAAAAATTAATTAGTAATTTGAATAAATTTATTTGACAAAGGAGAAAAAAAATCACATTAAGGAATATCTGAAAAAATGTGAAAAAATTAATTATTAATTTGAATAAATTTATTTGACAAAGGAGAAAAAAAATCACATTAAGGAATATCTGAAATATTTAGCAAAAGTCAAACTTTAGTTTCATTAAATTTATTTGACAGGGAGGAAACAAATCCCAAATCAAGGAATGTCAGAAAAATTTAGAAAAATTCAAACTGTAATTTGAGCACATTTATTTGACAGGATGGGAAAAAGTCTCACATTGAAGAATGTTTTTAAATAAGAATAAATGGAGGTTCACTTATTGAAACAATTGTGAACAAATTGTATTTTTAACCAGGGCCGATTAGGGCCATTGTAGATAGAAAAGGAATAACTTACTGACATAAAACTCTGAAATTTTCTAGAAAACAATAGGACATTTCTGAGCTCCAAAAGTTTAACATTTCTAGATTAAAATCTGAAATCTTTACATTAATTCCACATATTAATGTGGAATTAAACTACACAGGTTTAATTCCACATATAAACCTGTGTAGTTTCTGAGCTAGTAAAATAAAAATAAAAAAGACTTTTGGAGCTCAGAAATTTTCAAGCCTTTTCTTGAAAATGTCTGAGATTAATCTAAAAATTTCAGATGTTTTTCTGGAAATTTCCAACTTTCAAGTTTTTCTTCACACATGTTCAGTCTTTGGAACTCAGAAATGTCCTTCTTCTTCCTAGAAACGTGAAATTAATCTCAAGATTTGACGTAAATTTATTTCTATTTTTTTTCTATGTGCAATAATACGTTGTCATATGTTTTCCTTGCAAAGTCCCTGGAAATTTTATTCAAACACATGGAAACATGAACTCTGACAGATTTATCTTACAAATTTAGATGTAGTTTAAGTAAAATCTACATCTACTGTTTGAATTTATAGGGAGAAAAAAGTGTGACCCTGTTTTTTATTTTTATTTATTTATAAAAAAAATATTGTGTTTGTGGATTTCAGGAATCATAAAGGTTTTAAGGAGACAGAAATTCAGTCACTCAGCATGATTTGTGCAGAACAATTTCTGACACTGTTTGATATTTGTTGTTTGTAGTTTTTGGTCACGGGATTGCTGAACACGTTGTCGATGAGTCTCTGACCCAAAATGGCCACATACTGCTGATTCAACCTTTCTAATATCTACTTGGGTAAAAAACTCAACAAAACTCATTTGGACTTTGTGAACGCAGCTCAAAGTGGATCATGTGACTCCAAACCTTTGCAGTTTACGTCCTATTGACTGTATGTACAAGATAACTACAAGGATAAGTAAATGGTTACATAAATCCTAAAGTACAGTCAGATTAATTTATCTCTTAGTTCCATTTGTGTTTGCAGAAAGTTCAGATAAACACTTCAATTGATATAACAAGACAAGCACTTCAATAGGGTTAGTAGATAACAGCTCAGAACAAAAGAAAATAAGCTAACTCTCATGGATGCGAATGACAAAAGCACATTCTTCCACTCTTGGCTGCATTGTTTATTGGCTTGCCCTTTGCCCATGTCATATGACTTACAGCTTTCAGTCCAGTGACCTGGTAATTTCTTTAAGAATGAGGAGATTTTGTTTTGCAGGCTCGTTTCTCATTAGTCAGCAGATGATCTGGCAGAAAAAGTAGAAGTTTTTGCTGCTTCTCATTTATGGTTTTTATCGTTAATCATCAAAAAATCTTTTACAGAGATGTGGGAAACTTCAGGTTAACTGTTTATTGAATGCTTCCAACAAAATATTCTTTATAAATGTCATGTTTTGCGTTTATGTAACCTTAACCAAAAATATAGATTTTGCATTCATTAGAAAAACTTGCATACTTAAACTTTGACAGTTTTTTAAAACTATAAACTACAAACATTTCCATGTATTTTGTAATTTTACTGAGAATCCACTGAATATCCAGCTGAAAACAAAGACGTATATTCACGTACATGGACTTTACTTCATTGTCTGACATTAAATCAGAAACTTTTCTTGTTTTAGGACAGTAAGTTTTTGTAAAATGATTTCTATTTGCTAAAAGACAGAAAGCAAAAGAAAGAGATAAGACACATGTAACTTAAGGTAAACACCTCAGAAAGGAGGAAACATTTTTATCCAAATTTGGTCATAGAGGATTAAATAGTATTTCTTCTTAAAGGGGAAAACAACCTACAGTGAAATATGATTTTGTTTTCAGAAAGAGAGAGTGAAATGCTTTATTGTTCTGTATTCAATTGAGTTCAGGGAACTGGTAAATTACAAGACAATAAATTACTATTGAATATACAGGACATTTTGGAGAAATGTTCACTTGTGAATTGTTTTGCTTTTTATTAAAATACCTTAAGAAGAATAAATTCAAAGAGGCTATAGTGGTGGGTTTTTTAAATTTTAAAATCTGTGTAATATATATTTAGCATCCCAAACCACACTCCATTCCAGTAGATGGCAGTAATGCACATCTAAACGTTGCTTGTCATCCAAAATAAAAAAGAAGATTGTTATTTTTTTATTTATTTCTTTATGTCATGGTTCACATTTCTTTCTGGTTGGTGGCGGTACCGCTTACCAAAGCAGTACCGCCAATAAAACTCAAGAAGAAGAGAAAGAAGAACTCAGTGCTGTATTAACCCTTTAACAACTTTTACTTTTACCAGCATTGCATTGAGAAGTAGCTCCTATGATGAGCTCAGCAGTTCCACCAGGTGTTTGCTAATTGCTCCTGGCTAGTCTGAAGGAACTAAGTGGGGAGGAGATGCACCTTGAAGGCGGAGTTTAATCCATCCAGGTGTTTTTCACACCTGAATGGTTGCTATGGAGATTAAAGGATTTCTCATACTTGTATGAAAGTATCAAAGCAGCTCTCCAGCTTTGTTTTTTGATGAGATAATAACATTATAACATGATGAAAAACTCAAAAAAGTCGATTTTACACAATAATGCCCCTTTAAAGCTTCTAAAAACAATAAAAGCCTGACACTGTTTAGAGTGGTTTTATGGATGAACACATTAAAGCTGAAATTTGTGACCTTTGTTTGACAGATAAACGTTTCATCATTTAAATTATCTGCAATCTTAGTAATAACAGCTTGTGCAAACAGCAGGTAGTTTGCATGCTGTTTAAAACTGAATACAGATTTAGATAAACGACAGCCAAATGAGAGAAACAAGTGCATCTCGGAGATCTGCCGTGTTATAACTGATGGGTGTGTGCTCCTGTTTTCTCTCCTCTGAATCCGTCCCCACTGTGTGACTGGAATGCAAACTTATTTGTTGGCTGGTAAACATTTTGTCGAGCAAATAGCTTGTTGTGCCCATCCGAAATCACTGAAAGGAGAGCTGTAGAAACCGAAAGCTTTGTCACGTACGGCCTGCGCCTCACCTAAACTCCACCAGCGGGAGGAGAAGCGTACAGATGGAAACTGTAATCTGTGGGTGACAGATGCAAGCTGCCATCCTGACGCTCTAATTTTGGGATGACAACTTGTCTAAGTGATGACGTACATCCGTGTGATTAGTTTGTCTTTCTGAGAAACAAACAGAAAATGAAAACTGGGATGAAATGAATGGCATGTTTCCCTGGATTAATGCATGAAAGTAACTTTTTTGTTGTTACAACTTAAAGCAAAAGTTCCCCAAAAATGCCTGGGATTTAATTTGGAGTTGCAACCTTTTTGTATTTGATAACTTTTATTAAGAAACTGCCCACATCAGCCTCTACACAGCAATTACAATTATGACACAGACCATTTTCGTTGAGTGCAATATTTCTCGTTTCCAATCATGAATAACTACAACACTGCGTCAACACTGGAGGCAAACAGTAAATCTACTGATGTCAGCGGTCCGCTGCAATAAAAACCTCAATTATCCATCAGTCTAATGTAACCCGGCTTGGAGAATGTGGGAAATTTGTTCTATCCATAATATATGTCTGATTTTAAATTCATAAGCCCTCTTTGATGTGGCTGATCAGAGGAGCTAAACACATGAACTGTTGTGACTCGATATTTGATTTTTGTTGCATTTCAATATAGTTTGTTTTATTGAGGCAGCAATTTGTGCAGATTCTGGCTCTTCTGTTGTTAAGCTGAAGAGACAATGAGACACTCCCGCTTTAAATGTAAAAACATTGTAGTAAAATATCACTTTGATAAAGTCTTTGATGTCCACAAACATGACTGTTAGGTTGTGTTTGTGTAGCTGAGTTTCCATTACAAATGTGCACATAACTTTGTTGGATATTCTGGTAATGTTGAAAAAAAACACAATTTTGTAATTGCAGCATTGCCTACAATTCTTACTAGGGCCACTGTAGACAGAAGAAAAGAAGGAAGTAAATTTCAACAAAAACCTCAGAAAGTTTAAAATTAATCTCAGACATTTTCTAGAAAAAAAACCCAAGAAAATTTCTGAGTTTGAAAAGTCAAACAATTTACTCGAAAAATCCCTGCAATGTTTAGAAAACATTTAAGTTTCTAAAGATACTTGTTGAAAAGTCTAAACTTTTCAACTTTTGAAACTCGGAAATTTCCATAATTTTTCTAAAATATTTCTGAGCTTAATCTCAAGATTTTAGAGGTTTGTGAAGGAAATTTACTCATTTTTTCTATGTATAAAGGTCTCTAAAATTTTATAGAAAAAACAAGGACAATTCTAAGTTTGAAAAGTAAAAATATTGCTAGAAAATTTTCAGAAATGTTGAGATTAATCTCTGAAATGTTATAGAAAAAGATTGAAATGTCTGGGTGTCAAAAGTTGAAATTCTTCAACTTTTAGAAATTTTCTGAGTTTCAAGAGTCTAAACTTTTTGACTTTTGAGTTTCTTCTCAAAAATTTCAGAGAGTTTTTGACAGAAATGTATTTTTTCTACAATGGCCCTAAAATGCCGTTGTTGTCAGTGACTTGGAGTGGTCGTTGCAAAGTTTTAATCTTAGTCTTAAAGAAAATTTGTGGGCAGAGCTGAAAGGTAAGGTGACCTTTAAACCCGATTAGCCGGTTCTGTCAGGAGGAAAATTCCAGCTTTCATTATGAGAAGCTTGTGAACAAATTTGATCCCGGTCCTTCAAGTTAAAGGGCATTTCTCTAAAATACTTAGAAAAGTATATTTATATAGAAACTTTGCGCTTTATAGAAAGTAAAAATGTATTATTTTTTTACCATTTCACTCCTAAAAATACAAATTCTCCTCCTACATAAACTTACTTTTACATACAATTTAGCAACTAGTGTTTCAGCTGCTTTCTGTGCTGCTCTTTCACTGCCTAGTTGCATTTTCATGACCATATGTTAAATAAATTCGCTTAATGGAAACATGGCAATGAAAAAAATAGGTTTTCAATAAAACATTTTGACCCTAAGATGAGATAGTCAAAACCTGTTTATTTCGCAAACAGAAACAGTTTTGTTGCATCACACGAGTCACATGATCAAAAACCAGATGTTACCACTGGAAAAAAAGACAAAAAAGACAACAGGAAGAGGTACTCAGATGATGGTTTTCCATGTTTTTTAATGACTTATGGCTTGAACAAACATATTTTGTGTGATTCTAATTGCGTTTTTATTTAGTGGAAACACCAAAATCATAAAATTGCAACATTAGTGGAATATTGACCAATTTTTGTGCATATCTGTAATGGAAACGCAGCTAGTGAAAACCATTTTAAAGGTGGAAACAGAAAAAACTTGGATTCTTAACAACAAGAGAATAACTTGAACTGTCTATAGTACAGTGTTAATCCTATTTCAGTTTTTTTATTTACAAGTATTCACTGACAGTTACCTTAAGGTGTTGACAACAGAAAAACTTGTTGTGGAAAAGCTTGAGAAACAGTTTGCAGGCGAAATGTTTGACTCTGTTGCGTAACTCCTGCCTTAAACCAAATCCTACAGCCTGAGGAACAAGTTTGGTCCATGTAGGCCGCAGATTTAATGGGTCCCCTGCTTTTATCTTGATTTCACACAACAGAGTCCTGGACAGTTATTTTGCCCAAGAGAGGAATTACGTCATGGTTCAGAATTGCCAACCAATACTAAAGCTTTTACATGTCTCCACTGCCTGTATTTGATGTGGAAATGCAAGCAGAGAAAAGGACAGTAAAAGAGTTTTTAAAGCAGAATCAACATCAGTTTGAAAGTGAAATAAGCTGGTTTGCTAAAATGCTAAAACTTTAGACTGAGCAGTTGCTTGCAGCTGCTTGATTAAACTGATTATTCTGCTCAATCGTCCATCTTGTGAAGGTCATATGTCAGCGATGAATCTCTTCTGTCCATGTGTGTTGGTAATAATCTGGGCTAATATTCATCATTTTGCCCTCAAAATTATCTATCAGGCATTTTAGTGATGTAAAATAGGCCAAGCAGTGATCACCCAGATGTTTGATGCTTCTGCTCCTCTCTCTCTCTCCAAATATAACCTCGCCCCGATCTGATTTAACCACCGCGGTCTCATCCCCCCGGCGAAATGGACTCATTTGTGCAAACAGAGGAGGAGACAAAGCAGAGGGGATTGAGAATAGAAGGTCCAGCGGAGAAGAAAGGAAAGAGTCCAGAGGATGGAGGGATGAGAGGGAACGTGTTTTGAAGAGAGCAGGATGTGCTCAGTGAACGAGGTCACTAATTGGGTTGAGACTTGTAGCTCCCTTGCAGTCCTTTCCACTTGTTCCTGACAGAAATCAGATTATTTCTGAGATTCTTTAATAAGGGAAAGAAAGATATGTCAATTTCTACAAAGAAGCTGGAAGAAGAGAGGAAATAACACTAGAAAAAAGGGATTTATGAATACTTCAGCTATTACTGTGAACACTTCTGGTACTTTAGTTTGACTCAAAATGAGAGAAAAGAGGAAAATATAGCACCGGTTTGATTGATTTTAGTGATTCTTTCCTATAATTCTCTGACAAAGACTGAGAAGAACAACAAGAATCATTTTTAAAAAATCTAATATTTAATCTGCAGAAGTAGTTTTGGTTTAGATTCTGTAGAAAATATCTGAGTACAATTTAAAAAGAGACAAAACTAACTTAAAAGTAACTTTTCAGCAAGACATAGCAACTAGTTTTAAATCAATAATTCCTTAATATTGATGAAAAAGTTTTAGTTTCTTTGGTTGATCATTTCACTTATAAAATTGGAAAAATGTCTTTTTATGCCTAAATCGACATAAAACCTGCTTTTCTTTAAGGGAATCTGACAAAATAAGTCAGAAATGCAATATTAAGTAAAATTTAATTTATTAATATCAGAGGTGGGCAGAATACCCCAAAATTGTATTCAAGTTAAAGTAAAAAGTAGCTGTCCAAGAAATTACTCAAGTAAGAGTAAAATCGTCTGAGTAGCTGTTCAAATTGCCAATCATATAACATTTTAAAATTACATAATCAGACAGATCAGGGAAAGAAAAATGTTTCCAAATCAGTTTCTTTGATTATAAAACTTATGAAACTTTCACAGAAAAGCAGGAGTGTGTCTGTGTCTGGTGAAGTTTTGGTTAAAACATGTTTCTTTTTCATTCAGTGGGTAGAAAATCCAGAAATTTTACTCAAATAAGAGTAGAAATCCTTCACAATAAAATTACTCAAGCAATAGAAAAAAGCACATTGCAGTAAAAATACTCCTAAAAGTAAATATAACTAGTTACTACCCAACTCTGATTAATACTGGAAAACATATGAACAGTAAAGTGACTGTGTCTCCTTTCAGGCCGATTTTTGATGGTGTGAAACGTCGGATTTGCTCTACTCCTCGTGTTCGTTTGCTAGCCTCTTCAGCGCTCACCAGCTATTTTTAGCCATTTAAATTTGGAAATGTAGTGCATGGATCAAAGTCTTCTCTCCCATCCAGAAAAGTAACTGCTGGGGGAGCAGAGAAGAAAATAAAACAGAACATTTTTAGAGAGAGCACACAGCCCAAAGAGTGAAGCTATCAATAGAGATCATTCTGATGTTACTTTGAAGGTCTGGAATCACAAGCAGCATGCTAACAAGCAGCATGCTAATAAGCAGCATGCTAACAAGCAGCATGCTAACAAGCAGCATGCTAACAAGCAGCGTCTGACAGCGTCTATTGTAATCCTTTCTCAGGGAGACGTCTGGGTAATACACAGAACATTTCATGCAAATTAATTCATAATACGAGAGACTTCAACACAAAATGTGATCATTATTACATGTGAACAAATAAATCCCTACATACTGTATGTGTGAGCTGTTTTAGTGTAAACATGCCTCTTTAATTCATGACATATGAAATAAAGACGTTTGAAAACAAACACAATACAAAGTTTATATGTATGTTTAATGGATTGTTGTGTTGTTAACACATTACATTACCTTCATATTGCAGAATGCTCTAAGAATATATCAAGATCCAGTTAAAACATTTTTATAAAATGATGTTTTATAAATAAGAACAGCAGATACAGCAGATCTGGACCTGGAAAAGAAGATTTGTTTTTGTTTTAAAGGAGAAAGCATTTCAATGGCAGAGAGAAATAATATTTAATCTGAACTAAAATATAAACCAATCAGAGCTCTGGATTCACTGGGGAAATGGATGAGATGTCCGTCCGGATGGATGGATGGATTGATGGACAGACGGACGGACGGATGGATGGACAGAAGGATGGACGGATGGATGGATGGACAGAAGGATGGATGGATGGACAGATGGACGGATGGTTGGACAGACAGACAGATGGAAGGATGGAGAGACGTACGGATTAACAGATGGATGAATGGATGGATGGATGGATGGACGGACGGATGGACGAATAGATTGATGGACAGATGGACAGATGGACGGAAGGATGGTCGGAGGGATGGATGGATGGATGGATGGATTGTCGGATGGATGGATGATGGATGGACGGACAGATTTATGGAAGGATGGACAGGTGGATGGATGGATCAATGGAGGGAAGGATGGATTGATGGATGGATGGATTGATGGACAGATGGACGGATGGAACCATGGACAGATGGCTGGACGGACGGATGGACAGATGGACGGAAGGATGGAGAGAGGGACGGAAGGATGGACAGAGGGACGGAAGGATGGACAGAGGGATGGACGGATGGAAGGATGGACAGGTGGATGGATGGATCTATGGACGGAAGGAAGGATGGATGATGGATGGACGGACGGACAGATTTATGGAAGGATGGACAGGTGGATGGATGGATCCATGGATGGATGGATCTATGGACGGACAGAAGGATGGATTGATGGATGGACAGATGGAGGGATGGGTGAACAGACGGACGGATGGATGGACAGATGAAAACATGGTCGGATGCATGATGGATGGGTCGACCATCCGTCCATCCATCCATCCATCTGTCCATGGTTCCATCTGTCCGTCCATCCGTCCGTCTGTCCACCCATCCCTCCATCTGTCCATCCATCAATCCATCCTTCTGTCCGTCCGTCCATCCATCCATGGATCCATCCATCCACCTGTCCATGGTTCCATCTGTTCGTCTGTCTGTCCGTCCATCCATCAATGCATCCTTCCGTCCATCCGTCCGTCCATCAATCCATCCATGCATCCATCTGTCCGTCTGTCTTCCATCCGTCTGTCTGTCTGAACAACCATCCATCCATCTGTCCGTCCATCCATCCATCCATCCATCCATCCATCCATCCATCCATCCATCCGTCTGTCCATCCATCCGTCCATACTTCCGTCCGTCCATTCATCCATCCATTTGTCCGTCCATCCATCTGTCCATTGATCAGTCCATCCATCAGTCCATCCGTCCATATGTCCATTAATCAGTCCATCCATCCGCAAATCCTTCCAAAAGTCCATCTGTCCGTCCGTCCATCCATCCGTCCGTCCCTCCGTCCGTAAATCCTTCCATAAGTCCGTCCGTCCGTCCGTAAATCCTTCCATAAGTCCGTCCGTCCGTCCGTCCGTCCATCCGTAAATCCTTCCATAAGTCCGTCCGTCCGTCCGTCCGTAAATCCTTCCATAAGTCCGTCCGTCCGTAAATCCTTCCATAAGTCAGTCAGTCCGTCCGTCCGTCCGTCCCTCCGTCCGTAAATCCTTTCATAAGTCCGTCCGTCCGTCCGTAAATCCTTCCATAAGTCCGTCCGTCCCTCCCTCCGTCCGTCCATCCGTCCGTCCCTCCCTCCGTCCGTCCATCAATAAATACGTCCATCCATCCATCCATCCATCTGTAAATCCATCCATCCATCCATCCATCTGTAAATCCATCCATCCATCCGTAATTCCTTCCATAAGTCCGTCCGTCTGTCCATCCATCCGTCCATACTTCCGTCCGTCCATTCATCCATCCATCTGACCGTCCATCCATCTGTCCATTAATCAGTCCATCCATCCGCAAATCCTTCCAAAAGTCCATCTGTCCGTCCGTCCATCCATCCGTCCGTCCCTCCATCCGTCCGTCCGTAAATCCTTCAATAAGTCCGTCCGTCCGTCCGTCCGTAAATCCTTCCATAAGTCCGTCCGTCCGTCCGTCTGTAAATCCTTCCAAACGTCCATCTGTCCGTCCGTAAATCCTTCCATCCATCCATCCATCCATCCATCCTGTGATCGGTCAATCCATCCATCCGTCCATCCATCCATCCATTTGTCCGTCCATCCGTACATCTGTCCATCCTTCAATCCATTAATCCATCCATCCGTCCATACTTCCGTCCGTCCGTCCATCCATCCATCCATCCATCCATCCGTCCATCCATTTATCCATTCATCATCCATTCGTCCGTCCGTCCGTCCGTCTGTAAATACATCCATCCACCCGTAAATCCTTCCATAAGTCCGTCCGTCTGTCCATCCATCCGTCCATACTTCCATCGGTCCATTCATCCAACCATCTGTCCGTCCATCCATCTGGCCATTGATCAGTCCATCCATCCGCAAATCCATCCGTCCGTTCGTCCGTCCCTCCGTCCGTCCCTCCGTCCGTCCGTCTGTAAATCCTTCCATAAGTCCTTCCGTCCGTCCGTCCGTCCGTCCGTAAATCCCTCCATAAGTCCGTCCGTCCGTCCGTCCGTAAATCCTTCCATAAGTCCGTCCGTCCGTCCGTAAATCCTTCCATAAGTCCGTCCGTCCGTCCGTCCGTAAATCCTTCCAAAAGTCCATATGTCCGTCCGTCCATCCATCCGTCCGTAAATCCTTCCATAAGTCCGTCCGTCCGTCCGTCCGTAAATCCTTCCATAAGTCCGTCCGTCCGTCCGTCCGTAAATCCTTCCATAAGTCCGTCCGTCCGTCCGTAAATCCTTCCAAAAGTCCATATGTCCGTCCGTCCGTCCGTAAATCCTTCCATAAGTCCGTCCGTCCGTCCGTCCGTAAATCCTTCCAAAAGTCCATATGTCCGTCCGTCCGTAAATCCTTCCAAAAGTCCATAAGTCCGTCCGTCCGTCCATCCGTAAATCCTTCCATAAGTCCGTCCGTCCGTCCGTCCGTAAATCCTTCCAAAAGTCCATATGTCCGTCCGTCCATCCATCCGTCCATCCCTCCGTCCGTCCGTCCGTAAATCCTTCCATAAGTCCGTCCGTCCGTCCGTAAATCCTTCCATAAGTCCGTCCGTCCGTCCGTCCGTCCCTCCGTCCGTAAATCCTTCCATAAGTCCGTCCGTCCGTCCGTAAATCCTTCCATAAGTCCGTCCGTCCGTCCGTAAATCCTTCCATAAGTAAGTCCTTCCGTCCGTCCGTCCCTCCGTCCGTCCGTCCGTAAATCCTTCCATAAGTCCGTCCGTCCGTCCGTAAATCCTTCCATAAGTCCGTCCGTCCGTCCCTCCGTCCGTAAATCCTTCCATAAGTCCGTCCGTCCGTCCGTAAATCCTTCCATAAGTCCGTCCGTCCGTCCGTCCGTAAATCCTTCCAAAAGTCCATATGTCCGTCCGTCCGTAAATCCTTCCAAAAGTCCATAAGTCCGTCCGTCCGTAAATCCTTCCATAAGTCCGTCCGTCCGTCCGTCCGTAAATCCTTCCAAAAGTCCATATGTCCGTCCGTCCATCCATCCGTCCATCCCTCCGTCCGTCCGTCCGTAAATCCTTCCATAAGTCCGTCCGTCCGTCCGTAAATCCTTCCATAAGTCCGTCCGTCCGTCCGTAAATCCTTCCATAAGTCCGTCCGTCCGTCCGTCCGTAAATCCTTCCAAAAGTCCATATGTCCGTCCGTCCATCCATCCGTCCGTAAATCCTTCCATAAGTCCGTCCGTCCGTCCGTAAATCCTTCCATAACTCCGTCCGTCCGTCCGTCCGTAAATCCTTCCATAAGTCCGTCCGTCCGTCCGTAAATCCTTCCAAAAGTCCATATGTCCGTCCGTCCGTCCGTAAATCCTTCCATAAGTCCGTCCGTCCGTCCGTCCGTAAATCCTTCCAAAAGTCCATATGTCCGTCCGTCCGTTAATCCTTCCATAAGTCCGTCCGTCCGTCCGTAAATCCTTCCATAAGTCCGTCCGTCCGTCCCTCCGTCCGTAAATCCTTCCATAAGTCCGTCCGTCCGTCCGTAAATCCTTCCATAAGTCCGTCCGTCCGTCCGTAAATCCTTCCATAAGTCCGTCCGTCCGTCCGTAAATCCTTCCATAAGTCCGTCCGTCCGTCCGTCCGTAAATCCTTCCAAAAGTCCATATGTCCGTCCGTCCATCCATCCGTCCGTAAATCCTTCCATAAGTCCGTCCGTCCGTCCGTAAATCCTTCCATAAGTCCGTCCGTCTGTAAATCCTTCCATAAGTCCTTCCATAAGTCCGTCCGTCCGTCCGTAAATCCTTCCAAAAGTCCATATGTCCGTCCGTCCGTCCGTAAATCCTTCCATAAGTCCGTCCGTCCGTCCGTAAATCCTTCCATAAGTCCGTCCGTCCGTCCGTCCGTAAATCCTTCCAAAAGTCCATATGTCCGTCCGTCCATCCATCCGTCCGTAAATCCTTCCATAAGTCCGTCCGTCCGTCCGTCCGTAAATCCTTCCATAAGTCCGTCCGTCCGTCCGTCCGTAAATCCTTCCATAAGTCCGTCCGTCCGTCCGTAAATCCTTCCAAAAGTCCATATGTCCGTCCGTCCGTCCGTAAATCCTTCCATAAGTCCGTCCGTC